>NW_020838052.1:0-114283 GCF_003676395.1 Aethalodelphis obliquidens | reverse complement strand
GCATGGGTTTATCTCTGGGCTTTCTATCCTGTTCCATTGATCTATCTTTCTGTTTTTGTGCCAGTACCATACCGTCTTGATGACTGTAGCTTTGTAGTATAGTCTGAAGTCAGGGAGCCTGATTCCTCCAGTTCCTTCTTTCGTTCTCAAGATTGCTTTGGCTATTCGGGGTCTTTTGTGTTTCCATACAATTTGTGAAATTTTTTGTTCTAGTTCTGTGAAAAATGCCAGTGGTAGTTTGATAGGGATTGCATTGAATCTATAGATTGCTTTGGGTAGTAGAGTCATTTTCACAATGTTGATTCTTCCAATCCAAGAACATGGTATATCTCTCCATCTATGTATATCATCTTTAATTTCTTTCATCAGTGTCTTATAATTTTCTGCATACAGGTCTTTTGTCTCCTTAGGTAGGTTTATTCCTAGATATTTTATTCTTTTTGTTGCAATGGTAAATGGGAGTGTTTTCTTGATTTCACTTTCAGATTTTTCATCATTAGTATATAGGAATGCCAGAGATTTCTGTGCATTAATTTTGTATCCTGCCACTTTACCAAATTCATTGATTAGCTCTAGTAGTTTTCTGGTAGCATCTTTAGGGTTCTCTATGTATAGGATCATGTCATCTGCGAACAGTGACAGCTTTACTTCTTCTTTTCCAATTTGGATTCCTTTTATTTCCTTTTCTTCTCTGATTGCTGTGGCTAAAACTTCCAAAACAATGTTGAATAATAGTGGTGAGAGTGGGCAACCTTGTCTTGTTCCTGATCTTAGTGGAAATGCTTTCAGTTTTTCACCATTGAGGATGATGTTTGCTGTGGGCTTGTCATATATGGCCTTTATTATGTTGAGGAAAGTTCCCTCTATGCCTACTTTCTGCAGGGTTTTTATCATAAATGGGTGTTGAATTTTGTCAAAAGCTTTCTCTGCATCTATTGAGATGATCATACGGTTTTTCTCCTTCAATTTGTTAATATGGTTTATCACATTGATAGATTTGCGTATATTGAAGAATCCTTGCATTCCTGGAATAAACCCCACTTGATCATGGTGTATGATCCTTTTAATGTGCTGTTGGATTCTGTTTGCTAGTATTTTGTTGAGGATTTTTGCATCTATGTTCATCAGTGATATTGGCCTGTAGTTTTCTTTCTTTGTGACATCCTTGTCTGGTTTTGGTATCAAGGTGATGGTGGCCTCGTAGAAGGAGTTAGGGAGTGGTCCTCCCTCTGCTATATGTTGGAAGAGTTTGAGAAGGATAGGTGTTAGCTCTTCTCTAAATGTTTGATAGAATTCGCCTGTGAAGCCATCTGGTCCTGGGCTTTTCTTTGTTGGAAGATTTTTAATAGCAGTCTCAATTTCATTGCTTGTGATGGGTCTGTTCATATTTTCTATTTCTTCCTGATTCAGTCTTGGCAGGTTGTGCATTTCTAAGAATTTGTCCATTTCTTCCAGATTGTCCATTTTATTGGCATAGAGTTGCTTGTAGTAATCTCTCATGATCTCTTTTATCTCTGCAGTGTCAGTTGTTACCTCTCCTTTTTCATTTCTAATTCTATTGATTTGAGTCTTCTCCCTTTTTTTCTTGATGAGTCTGGCTAGTGGTTTATCTATTTTGTTTATCTTCTCAAAGAACCAGGTTTTAGTTTTATTGATCTTTGCTATTGTTTCCTTCATTTCTTTTTCATTTATTTCTGAGCTGATTTTTATGATTTCTTTCCTTCTGCTAGCTTTGGGGTTTTTTTGTTCTTCTTTCTCTAATTGCTTGAGGTGCAAGGTTAGGTTGTTTATGCGAGATGTTTCCTGCTTCTTAAGGTGGGCTTGTATTGCTATAAACTTCCCCCTTAGAACTGCTTTTGCTGCATCCCACAGGTTTTGGGTCGTTGTGTCTCCATTGTCATTTGTTTCTAGGTATTTTTTGATTTCCTCTTTGATTTCTTCAGTGATCTCTTCATTATTAAGTAGTGTATTGTTTAGTCTCCATGTGTTTGTATTTTTTACAGATATTTTCCTGTAATTGATATCTAGTCTCATGGCGTTGTGGTCAGAAAAGATACTTGATACAATTTCAATTTTCTTAAATTTACCAAGGCTTGATTTGTGACCTAAGATATGATCTATCCTGGAGAATGTTCCATGAGCACTTGAGAAAAATGTGTATTCTGTTGTTTTTGGATGGAGTGTCCTATAAATATCAATTAAGTCCATCTTGTTTAATGTATCATTTAAAGCTTGTGTTTCCTTATTTATTTTCATTTTGGATGATCTGTCCATGGGTGAAAGTGGGGTGTTTAAGTCCCCTACTATGAATGTGTTACTGTCGATTTCCCCTTTTATGGCTGTTAGTATTTGCCTTGTGTATTGAGGTGCTCCTATGTTGGGTGCATAAATATTTACAATTGTTATATCTTCTTCTTGGATCGATCCCTTGATCATTATGTAGTGTCCTTCTTTGTCTCTTTTAATAGTCCTTATTTTAAAGTCTATTTTGTCTGATATGAGAATTGCTACTCCAGCTTTCTTTTGGCTTCCATTTGCATGGAATATGTTTTTCCATCCCCTTACTTTCAGTCTGTATGTGTCTCTAGGTCTGAAGTGGGTCTCTTGTAGACAGCATATATAAGGGTCTTGTTTTTGTATCCATTCAGCTAATCTGTGTCTTTTGGTGGGAGCATTTAGTCCATTTACATTTAAGGTAATTATCGATATGTATGTTCCTATTCCCAATTTCTTAATTGTTTTGGGTTCGTTATTATAGGTCTTTTCCTTCTCTTGTGTTTCTTGCCTAGAGAAGATCCTTTAGCATTTGTTGTAAAGCTGGTTTGGTGGTGCTGAACTCTCTCAGCTTTTGCTTGTCTGTAAAGGTTTTAATTTCTCCATCAAATCTGAATGAGATCCTTGCTGGGTAGAGTAGTCTTGGCTGCATGTTTTTTTCCTTCATCACTTTCAGTATGTCCTGCCACTCCCTTCTGGCTTGTAGGGTTTCTGCTGAGAGATCAGCTGTTAACCTTATGGGGATTCCCTTATGAGTTATTTGTTGTTTTTCCCTTGCTGCTTTTAATATGCTTTCTTTGTATTTAATTTTTGACAGTTTGATTAATATGTGTCTTGGCGTATTTCTCCTTGTATTTATCTTGTATGGGACTCTCTGTGCTTCCTGGAGTTGATTAACTATTTCCTTTCCCATATTAGGGAAGTTTTCAACTATAATCTCTTCAAATATTTTCTCAGTCCCTTTCTTTTTCTCTTCTTCTTCCGGAACCCCTATAATTCGAATGTTGGTGCGTTTAATGTTGTCCCAGAGGTCTCTGAGACTGTCCTCAGTTCTTTTCATTCTTTTTTCTTTATTCTGCTCTGCAGTAGTTATTTCCACTATTTTATCTTCCAGGTCACTTATCTGTTCTTCTGCCTCAGTTATTCTGCTATTGATCCCATCTAGAGTACTTTTAATTTCATTTATTGTGTTGTTCATCGTTGCTTGTTTCATCTTTCGTTCTTCTAGGTCCTTGTTAACTGATTCTTGCATTTTGTCCAATCTATTGTCCATTCTATCTCCAAGATTTCGGATCAACCTTACTATCATTATTCTGAATTCTCTTTCAGGTAGACTGCCTATTTCCTCTTCATTTGTTAGGTCTGGTGCATTTTTATCTTGCTCCTTTATCTGCTGTGTGTTTTTCTGTCTTCTCATTTTGCTTATCTTACTGTGTTTGGGGTCTCCTTTTTGCAGGGTGCAGGTTTGTAGTTCCTCCTGTTTTTGATGTCTGTCTCCAGTGGCTAAGGTTGGTTCAGTGGGTTGTGTAGGCTTCCTGGTGGAGGGGGCTAGTGCCTGTGTTGTGGTGGATGAGGCTGGATCTTGTCTCTCTAGTGGGCAGGTTCACGTCTGGTGGTGTGTTTGGGGGTGTCTGTGGCCTTATTATGATTTTAGGCAGCCTCTCTGCTAATGGGTGGGGTTGTGTTCCTGTTTTGCTAGTTGTTTGGCATAGGTTTTCCAGCACTGTGGCTTGCTGGTCGTTGAGTGAAGCTGGGTGCTTGTGTTAAGATGGAGGTCTCTGGGAGATTTTCGCCGTTTGATGTTATGTGGAGCTGGGAGGTCTCTTGTTGATCAGTGTCCTGAAGTTGGCTGTCCTACCTCAGAGGCAGAGCCCTGCTTCCTGGCTGGAGCACCAAAAGCTTTTCATCACAGGCTCAGAATAAAAGGGAGAAAAAGTAGAGGGAATTAGTAGAAGTATGAGGAAAGAAAGAAGGAAAGGAGGGTAGGAAGGAAGGAAGAAAGAAAGAAAGAAGCAAAGAAGGAAAGAAGGCAAGAAGGAAAGAAAGGAGGGAGGGAGGGAGGGAGGAAGGAAGGAAGGAGGGAAAGAAGGAAAAAAGACAGAAAGAAAGAAGATACAGTAAAAATAAAATAAAGTATAATAAAGTTATTGAATTAAAAACTTCTTATTTAGAAAAAAAAAAAAAGGGACGGAAAGAACCTTAGGACAAATGTTGGAAGCAAAGCTATACAGACAAAATCTTACACAGAAGCATACACATACACCCTCACTAAAAGAGGTAAATGGGGAAAAATCCTAAATCTTGCTGTCAGAGACCACCTCCTCAATTTGGGATGATTCGTTGTCTAAAGGAGGGAAGGAAGGACGGAAAGAAAGAAAGAAAGAACGAAGGTAAAGTATAATAAGTTTATTAAAATTAATTATTAAGAAAAAAAATTAAAAAAAAAAACATGGACGGATAGAACCCTAGGACAAATGGTGGAAGCAAGACTATACAGACAAGATCTCACACAGAAGCATACACATACACATTCACAAAAAGAGGAAAGGGGAAAAAATCATAGATCTTGCTCCTAAAGTCCACTTCCTTAATTTGGGATGATTGGTTGTCTCTTCAGGTATTCCACAGATGCAGGGTACATCAAGTTGATTGTGGAGCTTTAATCCGCTGCTTCTGAGGCTGCTGGGAGAGATTTCCCTTTCTCTTCTTTGTTCTCACAGCTCCCAGGGCTAAGCTTTGGATTTGGCCCTGCCACTGCGTGTAGATCGCTGGAGGGCGTCTGTTTTTTGCTCAGACAGGATGGGGTTAAAAAAGCCGCTGACTGGGGGCTCTGGCGCACTCAGGCCGGCGGGGACGGAGGGGCACAGAGTGCGGGGCGGGCCTGCGGTTGCAAAGGCCGGCGTGACTTTGCACCAGCCTGAGGCGCGCTGTGCGCTCTCCCGGGGAAGTTGTCCCTGGATCCCGGGAACCCGGCAGTGGCGGGCTGCACAGGCTCCGCGGAAGAGGGGTGTGGAGAGTGACCTGTGCTCGCACACAGGCCCCTCGGTGGCGGCAGCAGCAGCCTTAACGTCTCCCGCCCGCCTCTGGGGTCCGCGCTTTTAGCCGCGGCTTGCGCCCGTCTCTGGATTCCGTGCTTTCAGCCGCGGCTCGCGCCCGTCTCTGGGGTCCGCGCTTTCAGCCGCGGCTCGCGCCCGTCTCTGGGGTTCGCGCTTTTAGCCGCGGCTCGCGCCCGTCTCTGGAGTTCCTTTAAGCAGCCTTCTTAAACCCCTCTCCTCACGCCCCAGGAAACAAAGAGGGAAGGAAAAGTCTCCTGCCTCTTCTGCAGGTGCAGGCTTTTCCCCGGACTCCCTCCCGGCTAGCTGTGGTGCACTAACCCCTTCAGGCTATGTTCAAGCCGCCAACCCCAGTCCTCTCCCTGCGCTCCGGCCTCAGCTCACAGCCCCGCCCGCCCCGGCGGGTGAGCAGACAAGCCTCTCGGGCTGGTGAGTGCCGGTCGGCACCGATCCTCTGTGCGGGAATCTCCCCGCTTTGCCCTCCGCACCCGTTGCTGTGCACTCCTCCGCAGCTTCGAAGCTCCCCCCTCCGCCTCCCGCAGTCTCCGCCCGCGAAGGGGCTTCCTAGAGTGTGGAAACTTTTCCTCCTTCACAGCTCCCTCCCACTGGTGCAGGTGCCGTCCCTATTCTTTTGTCTCTGTTTTTTCTTTTGCCCTACCCAGGTACGTGGGGAGTTTCTTGCCTTTTGGGAGGTCTGAGGTCTTCTGCCAGCCTTCAGTAGGTGTTCTGTAGGAGTTGTTCCACGTGTAGATGTATTTCTGGTGTATCTGTGGGGAGGAAGGTGATCTCCGCGTCTTACTCTTCCGCCATCTTCCGCCTTCCCCCTCTCCTTCATTCTTGAAGGATATTTTCAGACACAGTATTAGGGGTTGACAGTTATAGTCTTTCAGCATTTGAAAAATATTCTGCCACTTGCTTCTGGCCTCCATTGTTTCAGAAAAGAAACCTACTGTCATTCAAACTGGTGTCACCCTCTTGTCATTTTCTCTTACTGCTTTACAATTTATTTTTCTTCTCAGAAATTAATTATAGGGACTTCCCTGTTCGCACAGTGGTTAAGAATCTGCCTGCCAATGCAGGGGACACAGGTTCAAGCCCTGGTCTGGGAAGATCCCTCATGCCGCAGAGCAACTAAGCTTGTGTGTCACAACTACTGAGCCTGCACTCTAGAGCCCATGAGCCACAACTACTGAGCCTGCATGCCACAACTAATGAAACCCGCATGCCTAGCACCCATGCTCCACAACAAGAGAAGCCACCGCAATGAGAAGCCTGCGCATCACAACGAAGAGTAACCCCCACTTGCTGCAACTAGAGAAAGCCCACGCGCAGCAATGAAGACCCAACACAGCCAAAAATAATTAATTAATTAAAAAGAAATTAATTATAATATGTCTTAATGTGGATTTTTTGGGATTTGCTCACTTCCTGAATATGTGGGTTAATTTATTTTGTTAAATTTGCAAAGTTTTCAGACATTATTTCTTTGAATACATTTCTCAGTTTCTTTCTCCTCTCCTTTAGGGCTCAGTTCCTTCAAGTTTACTTAACTGGTTTATTAGTTTTAATAGTTTGTTTGGGGATTTATTGAATTTTTCTATGTTCAGGATCACATCATTTGCAAATAGAAATAGTTTTATTTCTTGCTTTCCACTCTAGATGGATTTTATTTATTTTATTGCTTAATTGTATGGCTAGAACCTACAGTAAATGTTAAATAGAAGTGGCAAGAGTGGACAATTTTCTCTTGTTGCTGATCTTAGGGAAATAGCATGCAGTCATTGGCCTTTCAGTATGATGTTAGTTGTGAGCTTTTCGTAGACGGTATTTATCAGGTTCAGGAAGTTCCCTCCTACTCCTAATTTGTTGTGTTAGTTCTTTTTTTATTCACAAGAGGGTATTTGATTTTGTGAAATACTTTTTCTGCATCTTTTTAAATAATGAAATAGTTTTGCCCTTTATCAGTACATTATTTATCAGTTTTTATCAGTTTATTTGATTTTTTATCAGTTATTTGATTCATTTTTCTATGTTCAAACAATCATGCAATCCTGATATAAAACCTAGTTAATCATGGTATATACTCTTTTTACATCACGCTGAATTCAGTTTGCTAATGTTTTTTGAGGAGTTTTGCATCTATATTTATAAGGGATATTGGTCTGTTGTTTTCTTCTCTTGTGATATGATCCTGGTTTTGATATCAAGATAATATTGGCCCTATGTAATGAATTTGGCAGTGTTTCCTCCCTCTTATTATTTTGTAGAGTCTTATGTAAGTTTGTTACTGTATTTCTCTACTACTGCCTTATTTTGTGTTAAATCAGTATTTGCTGGTATACTACTTTAAATCCCTTGTTTCTTTTGAGTTATTCTCTTAGTCGTTGCCTTAAAAAATGACAATTTCCATCTTAAAATTAAAACAATCTAGTATGAGTAATATCAAATTAATTTCAAGAAAACATTGCTGAGATTCATCTCCATTTCATCCCCTTTCCATAATATTGTTTTCACACAAATTACATCTTTATATATTATAAGCCACCAACACAGTATTATGATTACTGTTTATGTAATTGCTTTTAAATAGGTAGAAGGAAAAAGTTAACTACAAAATACCTTAAAACTTTCTTCTATATTTACTTATGTAATGCCTTTACCAGTAGCCTTTATTTCCTTATTTATTGAAGTATAATTGACTTACAATATTATATTAGTTTCAGATGTATAATTACAGTGATTCTATATTTTTATACCTTACAAAATTATCACCACAATAAGTCTAGTTATCTGTCACCATACAAAGTAATTACAATATTGTTAACTAAATTCCCCATGCTGTACATAATATACTTTTGACTTATTTATTTCATAACTCAAAGTCTCTATATCTTAATCTCCCCTCATTTACTTAACTCATCCCCCAACACCCTCTCCTCTGGCAACCACCAGTTTGTTCTCTGTGTCTATAAGTCTGTTTCTGTTTTGTTATGTTTATTTGTCTTGTTTTCTAGATTCCATATATAAGTGAAATCATACGATGTTTGTCTCTCTCCATATGACTTATTTCACTTAGCATAATACCATCAAGGTACACCCATATTGCCCCAAATAGCAAGATTTAATTTTTTAATGGCTTAATAACACTTCATTGTATATATATGTATGTAAGTATGTATATATGTGTGTGTGTGTATGTATATATATATATATATATATATATATATATATATATATATATATATATCTCACATCTTTATCCATTCATCAAGTGATGGACACTTAGGTTGCTTCCATATCTTAGTTGTTGTAAACAATGCTGCAAGGAACATAAAGGTACATATATCTTTTTGAAATAGTGTTTTTATTTTCTTTGGAAAAATACCCAGAAGTGGAGCTGCTGGATTGTATGGTAGTTTTATTTTTAAATTTTTGAGGAACCTCCACACTGTTTATCATAGAGGCTGTACCAATTTTCATTCCCACCAACAGTGCACAAGGGTTCCCTTCTCTCCATATCCTCACCAACACCTGTTATTTGTTGTCTTCTTGATAACAGCCATTCTGTCAGGTGTAAAGTGATATCTTATTGCTGGTTTTGATTTGCATTTTCGTGATGATTAGTGATGTTGAGCATCTTTTCATGTGCCTGTTGGGCATCTGTATGTCCACTTGGGAAAAATTCAATTCAGATCCTCTGCCTGTTTTTTAATCAAAGGTTCTTTCTTTTATGTTGAGTTGTATGAGTTCTTTGTATATTTTGGATACTAACATTTTATCAGATATATAACTTACAAATACCTTCTCCCATTCAGTAGGCTGCCTTTTCATTTTGTTGATGGTTTTCTTCACTGTACAAAAGCTTTTTAGGGACTTCCCTGGTGGTCCAGTGGCTGACTCTGTGCTCCCAATGCAGGAGACCTGGGTTAGATCCCTGGTCAAGGAACTAGATCCCACATGGATGCCACAAATAAAAAGATTCTGCATGCCACAGCTAAAGATCCCACGTGCCACAATGAATATCTCACACGTGGCAACAAAGATCCTGCGTGCCGCAACTAAGACCAGGCATAGCCTAAATAAACAAACAAATTAATTAATTAATTAATATTTTTTTTAAAAGCTCTTTAGTTTGATGCAGTCCCACTTACTTATTTTTGCTTTTGTTGCCCTTGCCTCAGGAAACATATCCAAAAAAATAATACTAAGACTGATGTCAAAGAGTGTACTGTCTTAGTTTTCTTCCAGATGTCTTAAAGTTTCAGGTCAAACATTTAACTCTTCAATCAATTTTGAGTTTATGTTGGTATATGTTGTAAGAAAATGGTACAGTTTCATTCTTTTTCATGTGGCTGTCCAGATTTCCCAATGTCATTTATTGAAGAGGCTGACTTTTCCCAATTGTGTATTCTCAACTACTTTGTAGTATATTAATTGATCATTTAATTGTGGGTTTATTTCTGGGCTCTCTATTTTGTTCCATTGATCTATTTGTCTTTTTCTGTGCCACTACCATACTATTTTAATTATTGTAGCTTTGTAGTATAGTTTGAAATCAGGGCGCTTTATACCTCCAGCTTTGTTCTTTCTCAAGTTTGTTTTGGTGTTTTTGGATCTTTTGTGTTTTCATAGAAATCTTGGAATTCTTTTTTCCAGTTCTGTGAAAAATCCCATTGGTATTTTGATAGGGATTACACTGACTCTGTAGATTGCCTTGAGTAGTATGCCCATTTAGCAATATTAATTCTTCCAATACATGAGCATGGATTATATTTCAATTTGCTTCTGTCACCTTCAATTTCTTTAATCAATATCTTATAGTTTTCCGAGTACAGGTCTTTTACCTCTTTGGTTATATTTATTCCTGGGTATTATATTCCTTTTGATGCAATTATAAATGGGATTGCTCTCTTACTTTCTCTTTCTGATAGTTTGTTAGTCTATGGAAATACAACAGATTTTGGTATATTAATTTTGTATCCTGCAACTTTACTGAATTCATTTATTAGTTCTAATATTTTTTGGGGTCATGATATATAGTATCATGTCATCTGCAAACGGTGACAGTTTTTCATCTCCCTTTTCAATTTGGATTCCTTTTATTTCTTTTCCTTCTCTGATTGCTGTGGCTAGGACTTCCAATACTATGTTGAATAAAAGTGTCAAGAGTGGGCATATGTGTCTTGTTCCTGATCTTAGAGGAAATGCTTTCAGCTTTTCACTGTTGAGTATGATGTTAGCTGTGGGCTTGTCGTGTATGGCCTTTATTATGTTGAGGTATGTTATCTCTCTACCCACTTTGTTAAATGTTGTTATCATAAATGGATGTTGAATTTTGTCAAAAGCTCTTTTCTCTATTTGTTGATCATATGATTTTTATTCTTCAATTGGTTAATGTGGTGTATCACATTGATGGCTTTGCAGATATTGAAACATCCTTGTATCCCTGGGATTAATCCCACTTGATTTTGGTGTATGATTTTTTTAATGTATTGTTGAATTTAGTTTTATAATTTTTAAAATATTTTTATTGGAGTATATTTGATTTAAAATGTTGCATTAGTTTCAGATGTACAGCAAAGTGAATCAGTTATACATATACATATATCAACTCTTTTTTAGATTCTTTCCCTATATAGGCCATTAGAGAGTATTGAGTTCCCTGTGCTATACAGTAGGTCCTTTTTGGTTATCTATTTTATATATAGTGGTGTGTATATGTCAATCCCAATCTCCCAATTTATCCCTCCCCCCCTTACTCCCTGGTAACCATAAGTTTATTTTCTACATCTGTAACTCTATTCTTGTTTTGTAGATAAGTTCATTTGTACTCTTTTTTTAGATTCCACATATAAGTGATATCATATGATATTTGTCATTCTCTGTCTGACTTACTTCACTCAGTATGACAATCTCTAGGTCTATCCATGTTGATGCAAATGGCATTATTTCATTCTTTTTCATGGCTGAGTAATATTCCATTGTATGTATGTGCCACATCTTTATCCATTCCTCTGTTGATGGACATTTAGTTTGCTTCCATTTCCTGACTATTGTAAATAGTGCTGCAATGAACATTGTGGTGCATGTATCTTTCAAATTACGGTTTTCTCTGGATATATGCCCAGGAGTGGGATTGCTGGATCATATGGTAGCTCTATTTTTCGTTTTTTAAGGAACTTCTATACTGTTCTCCATAGCAGCTATACCAATTTACATTCCCACCAACAGTGTAGGAAGGTTCCCTTTTTCTCCACACCCTCTCCAGCATTTATTATTTGCAGAATTTTTGATGATGACCATTCTGACTGGTGTGAGGTGATACCACATTGTACTTTTGATTTGCATTTCTCTAATAATTAATTATGATTTTTCATGGGCTTTTATAGCCATCTGTATGTCTTCTTTGGAGAAATGTCTATTCAGATCTTCTGCCCATTTTTTGATTAGGTGGTTTGGGTTATTTTGCTACTGGGCTACATGAACTGTTTGCATATTTTGGAGATTAATCCCTTGTCAGTTGCTTCGCTTGCAAATATTTTCTCCCATCAGAGAGTTTGCTATTTTTTTTGAGGATTTTTGCATATATGTTCATCAGTGATATTATCCTGTAATTTTGTGTGTGCGATATCTTTGTCTGGTTTTGGTATCGGACTGATGCTGGGGTCATAGAACGAGTTTGGAAGCATTCCTTACTCTGAAATTTTTTGGCATGGTTTGAATAAGATAGGTGTTAACTCTTTAAATTTTGGTATAATTCACCTGTGAAGCCACCTTGTCCTGGACTTTTGTTGGTTGTGAGTTGTTTTTATTACTGGTTCAATTTCATTACTAGTAATCAGTCTATTCACATTTTCTATTTCTTCTTGGTTCAGTCTTGGGAGATTGTACATTTGCAGAAATTTATCTCTTCTAGGTTGCTCGTTTTAATGGTGTATAATAGTTCATAGTAATCACTTATATGATCCTTTGTATTTCTGTGGTGTCAGTTGTAACTTCTCCTTTTTCATTTCTGATTTTATTGATTTGGACACTCTCTTTTTTCTTAATCAGTTTGGCTAAAGATTGATTAATTTTGTTTCTCTTTTCAAAGAACCAGGTCTTTGTTTCATTGATTTTTATCTCTGCTCTAATCTTTATTATTTCTTTCTTCTACTAATATTAGGTTTTGTTTGTTCTTTTTCTAGTTAATTTAGGTGTAAGGTTAGGTTGTTTGAGATTTTTGTTGTTTCCTGAGGTTGGCTTGTATGACTGTAAACTTCCCCCTTAGAACTGCTTTTGCTGCATCACAGAGATTTTGAAAAATTGTGTTTCCATTTTCGTTTGGCTCCAGCTTTTTTTTTTCCATTTCCTCTTTTTATTCTTCAGTGACCCATTGGTTTTTCAGTAATATGTTGTTCAGACTCCATGTATTTGTTTTTGCAGTTTTTTTTCATGTGCTTGACTTCTAACCATAGCATTGTGCTCAGAAATGATCCTTGGTATGATTTCAGTCATCTTAAATTTATTGAGACTTGTTTTGTTGCCTAGCATGTAACCTATCCTGGAGAACATTCCAAATGTTCTTGAAAAGATTGAGTATTCTGCTGATTTCAAATGGAAAGTCCTGTATATATATGTATTAATTCCATTGTGATCTAATGTGTCATTTAATGTCAGTATTTCCTTATTAATTTTCTGTTTGAATCATCTGTCTATTGATGTAAATGGAGTATTAAAGTTCTCTAATATTATTGTGTTACTGTCAATCTTCCTTTATGTTTGTTAATATTTGCTTTATATATTTGTGGTTCCTATATTGGGTGCATATGTATTTACAGTTGTTATAGCTTCTTTTGGATTGATCCCTTAATCATTATGCAGTGTCATTCTTTGTCTCTTGTTACAGTCTTTGTTTTAATGTCTGTCTGATATAAGTATTGCTACCTCAGCTTTCTTTTCACTTCCATTTGCATGCATTTTTCCATCCTCTCACTTTCAGTCTGAGTGTGTCTTTAGATCTGAAGTGAGTCTCTTGTAGGCAGCATATATATGGGTCTTTTTTTTAATCCATTCAGTCACTCTATGTGTTTTAATTGGAGCATTTAGTCCATTTACATTTAAAGTAATTATTTTGGGGGGAGATATAGTTATTTTACAATGTTGTGTGAGTTTCTATCATACAGTCAAGTGAAGTAGAGTTCCCTGTGCTATACAGCAGGTTCTCATTAGTTATCTATTTTATACATATTAGTGTATATATGTCAATCTCTATCTCCCAATTCCTCCCATCCCCCTTTCCCCCCTTGGTGTTCATAGATTTGTTCTCTACATCTGTGTTCTATATTTCTGCCTTGCAAACTGGTTCATCTGTACCATTTTTCTAGATTCCACATATATGCGTTAAAACACAATATTTGTTTTTCTCTTTCTGACTTACTTCACTCTGTATGACAGACTCTAGGTCCATCCACATCTCTACAAATGACCCAATTTCGTTCCTTTTTATGGCTGAGTAATATTCCATTGTATATATGTACCACATCATCTTTATCCATTCATCTGTCGATGGATATTTAGGTTGCTTCCATGAACTGACTGTTGTAAATAGGGATGCAATGAACATTGTGGTACATGCCTCTTTTTGAATTATGTTTTTTTCAGGGTATATGCCCAGTAGTGGGATTGCTGGGTTGTATGGTAGTTCTATTTTTAGTTTTTTTTGTTTTTTTTTTTTTGTGGTACGCGGGCCTCTCACTGTTGTGGCCTCTCCCGTTGCAGAGCACAGGCTCCAGACGCGCAGGCTCAGCGGCCATGGCTCACGGGCCCAGCCGGTCCGCGGCATGTGGGATCTTCCCGGACCGGGGCACGAACCTGTGTCCCCTGCATCGGCAGGCGGACTCTCAACCACTGTGCCACCAGGGAAGCCCTATTTTTAGTTTTTTGAGGAATCTCCATACTGTTCTCCATAGTGGCTGTATCAATTTACATTCCCACCAGCAGTGCAAGGGGATTCCCTTTTCTCCACAGCCTCTCCAGCATTTATTGTTTGTAGATTTTCTGATGATGCCCATTCTAACCAGTGTGGGGTGATACCTCACTGAATTTTTGATTTGCATTTCTCTAATAATTAGTGACATTGAGCATCTTTTCATGTGCCTCTTGGCCATCTGTATGTCTTCTTTGGAGAAATGTCTATTTAGGTCTTCCACCCATTTTTTGATTGGGTTATTTGTTTTTTGATATCAAGCTGCATGAGCTGTTTGTATATTTTGGAGATTAATCCTTTGTCTATTGATTTGTTTGTAAATATTTTCTCCCATTGTGAGGATTGTCTTTTCGTCTTGTTTATAGTTTCCTTTGCTGTGCAAAAGCTTTTAAGTTTCATTAGGTCTCATTTGTTTATTTTTGTTTTTATTTCCATTACTCTAGGAGGTAGGTCAAAAAAGATCTTGCTGTGATTTATGTCAAAGAGTGTTCTTCCTATGTTTTCCTCTAAGAGTTTTATAGTGTCCAGTCTTACATTTAGGTCTTTAATCCATTTTGAGTTTATTGTTATTATTGATTGTGATTTTGTTAATTGTTTTTGTATTTCTTTTTTGTTTCTTTCTTCTTTTTTTGCTCTCTTCCCTTGTGGTTTGATGACTATCTTAATGTTACGTTTGTATTACTTTCTCTTTTTGTGTGTGTACCTATTATATATATTTGGTTTGTGGTTACCATGAGGTTCATGTATAACAACCTGTGTATATATGTGCTTATTTTAAGTTGCTGACCTCTTAAGCTTGAACACATTCTAACAACCCTTCATTTTTGTTTCCCCCACTCATGCTTAATTTTTTGACCTCATATTTTACATCTTTTTTGGTGTGTGTCCCTTAAGTACTTATTGTGGGTTTAGATGAGTTTACTACTTTTACTAGCTTTATATGTGGTTGATCTGCTACCTTACTGCATATTTGCCTTTACAATGAGATTTTTTTTGTAATTTTCATAGTCCTGTTCTTTTGTTTTGCACTTTGAGAATTTCCTATAACATCCCTTGCATGCCAGTTTAATCGTGCTGAACTCTTTTAGCTTTTGCTTGTTTGTAAAACTCTTGATGTCTCCATCAAATCTGAATGAGAGCCTTGCTGGGTAATGTAGTCTTGGTTGTACCTTGGTTCCTTTCATCACTTTGAATACATCGCTCCCTTCTGGCTGCAAAGTTTCTGCTGAAAAGTCAGTTGCTAGTCTTAAGGGAATTCTGTTTTACATACTAGTTGCTTTAAGATTCCCGTTTTATTTTTTGTCATTTAGTTACAATGTGTCTTGGTGTGGACCTCTTTGAGCTCATCTTTTGGGGTAGATTCTGTGACTCCTGGACCTAGATGTCTGTTTCCTCTCCCAGCTTAAGGATGTTTTCACTTATTATGTCCTCAGATATATTCTCTGCATATTTATTTCTCTTTTCTACTTCTGGGACGCCTATATTGTGAATGTTAGTGCACTTGATGTAGTCTCAGAAGTCTCTTAAACTTACAATTTTTAAAATATTTTTTCTTTTTTCCTTTCAGCTTGGGTGATTTCCATTACACTGTCTTCCAGTTCACTGATTCATTCTTCTGTATCATCTATTCTGCTGTTGATTTCTTGTAGTGTATTTTTCTTTCAGTTATTGTATTCTTCAGCTATGTTTGGTTCTTCTTTATATTTTCAAACTCTTTGTTAAACTTCTCACAGTACCCATCCATTCTTCTCCTGAGTTCGTTTAGCATCTTTATGATCATTACCTTGAACTCTTAATACAATAGATTGTTTATCTCCATTTCATTTTGTTCTTCTGGCATTTATCTTCTTTTTAAAATTAATTTATTTATTTATTATAGGTTGCACCAGGTCTTAGTTGTGGTTCACCAGCTCATTAGTTCCAGCACATGGGCTCCTTAGTTGTGGCAGACAGGCACCTTAGATGTGGCCTGTGGGGTCCTTAGTTGTGGCATGAGAACTCTTACTTGAGGCATGCATGTGAGATCTAGTTCCCTGACCAGGGACTGAACCCAGGCCCCCTGCATTGGGAGCATGGATTCTTATCCACTACACCACCAGGGAAGTCCCTGGGATTTATCTTGTTCCTTCATTTGGAAGATATTCCTCTGTCTCCCCACCTCGCCTAGTTCTCTGTGTTTTGTCTATGTACTAGATAGGTTTGTTACACTTCCCAATGTTTGAAAAGTGACCTTATGTAGGAGACACCTTCCAGTGCCCAGTAACACACTCCTCCCTGTTCATTAGAGCTATATAATCTAGGGGTGCACTATATGATCTACAGGTTTGTTTTCTGATTGCTGTGGCTAGGACTTCCAAAACTATGTTGAATAAAAGTGGAAAGAATGGACATCCTTGTCGTGTTCTGGATCTTAGAGAAAACACTTTCAGCTTTACACCATTGAGTATGATGTTAGCTGTGGGTTTGTCATATATGGCCTTTATTATGATGAGGTATGTTCCCTGTATGCCCATTTTATGGATAGTTTTTATCATAAATGGACGTTGAATTTTGTCAGAGGCTTTTTCTGTATCTATTGAGATGATCATAAGGTTTTCATTTTTCAATTTGTTAATGTGGGGTAACACACTGATTGATTTGTGAATATTGAAAAATCCTTGCATCCCTGGGATAAATCCCACTTGATTATGGTGTATTATGCTCTTAATGTATTGTTGGATTTGGTTTGCTAGTATTTTGTTGAGGATTTTTGCATCTATGATCATCAGTGATATTGGCCTGTAATTTTCTTTTTCTTCTGTTATCTTTGGTTTTGGTATCATGGTGACTGTGGCCTCATAGAATGAGTTTGGGGGTGTTCTTCCTTTATACTTTAAAAAATAGTTTCAGAAGGATAGGTGTTAACTCTTCTTTAAATATTTGATAGAATTCGCCTGTAAAGCCATCTGGTCCTTCTTTTTTTTTTTTTTTTTTTTTGTGGTACATGGGCCTCTCACTGTCTTGGCCTCTCCCGTTGTGGAGCACAGGTTCTGGATGCGCAGGCTCAGTGGCCATGGTTCACAGGCCTAGCTGCTCCATGGCACACGGGATTCTCCTGGACTGGGGCATGAACCCATGTCCCTTGCATTAGCAGGTGGACTCTCAACCACTGCACCACCAGGGAAGCCCTAGTCCTGCACTTCTGTTTGTTGGGAGTTTTAAAATCACAGTTCCAATTTCAGTACTTGTGATTGGTATGTTTATATTTTCTATTTCCTCCTGGTTAAGTCTTGGGAGATTGTACCTTTCTAGGAATTTGTCCATTTCGTCTAGGTTTTCAATTTTTTGGCATATAGCTGCTTGTAGTAGTCTCTTATGATCCTTTGAATTTCTGTTCTGTCCATTTGTAACTTTGCCTTTTTCATTTCTAACTTTACTGATTTGAGTCCTCTACCTTTTCTTCTTGATGAGTCTCACTAAAGGTTTATCAATTTTGTCTATCTTTTCAAATAAACAGCTTTTAGTTTCTTTGATATTTTCGCTTGTTTTCTTCACTCCATTTCACTTATTTCTGCTCTGATCTTTATGATTTTTTTTCCTTCTGCTAACTTTGAGTTTTGTTTGTTCTTTCTCTAGTTGCTTTAGGTGTGAGATTAGGTTGTTTATTTGGGATTTTACTTATTTTCTAAGGTAAGATTTTATTGCTATAAACTTCCCTCTTAGAAATGCTTTTCCTTTATCTGATAGGTTTTTGGGTCATCGTGTTTTCATTGTCATTTATTTCTAGGTATTTTCTGATTTTGTCTTTGATTTCTTCAGTGATATCTTGCTTATTTAGTAGTGTATTATTTAGCCTCCATGTGTTTTTTACAGATTTTTTTCCTGTAATTGATATCTAGTCTCATAGTGTTGTGGTCAGAAAAAATACTTGATATGATTTCAATTTTCTTAAATTTACCAAGGCTTGATTTGTGACCCAAGATCTGATCTATCCTGCAGAATAGTCCATGAGAACTTGAGAAGAAAGTTTATTCTGTTGTTTTTGGATAGAGTGTCCTATAAATATCAATGAAGTCCATCTTGTTTAATGTATCATTTAAAGCTTGTGTTTTCTTATTTGTTTTCATTTTGGATAACCTGCCCATTGGCAAAAGTGGGGTGTTAAAGTCCCCTACTATGAGTGCGTTACTGTTGATTTCCCCTTTTATGGCTGTTAGCACTTGTCTTCTGTATTGAGGTGCTCCTGTGTTGGTGCATAATATTTACAATTGTTATGTCTTCTTCTTGGATTGATCCCTTGATCATTATGTAGTGTCCTTCTTTGTCTCTTGTAATAGTCTTTATTTTAAAGTCTATTTTGTCTGATATAACAATTCCTACTCCAGCTTTGTTTTGATTTCCATTTGCATGGAATATTTTTTTCCATCCCCTCACTTTCAGTCTTTATGTGTCCCTAGGTCTGAAGTGGGTCTCTTGTAGACAGCATATATATGGGTCTTGTTTTTGTATCCATTCAGCCAGTCTATGTCTTTTGATTGGAGCATTTAATCCATTTACATTTTATATGGTTATCGATATGTATGTTCCTATTACCATTTTGTTAATTGTTTTGGGTTTGTTATTGTAGGTCTTTTCCTTCTCTTGTGTTTCCTGCCTAGAGATGTTCCTTTAGGATTTGCTGTAAAGCTGGTTTGGTGGTGCTGAATTCTCTTAGCTTTTGTTTGTCTGTAAAGGTTTTAATTTCTCCGTCAAATCTGAATGAGATCCTTGCTGTGTAGAGTAATCTTGGTTGTAGGTTTTTCCCTTTCATCCCTTTAAATATGTCCTCCCACTCCCTTCTGTCTTGCAGACTTTCTGCTGAAAGATCACCTGTTAACCTTATGAGAATTCCCTTGTATGTTATTTGTTGTTTTTCCCTTGCTGCTTTTAATATTTTTGTGTGTATTTAATTTTTGAAAGCTTGATTCATATGTGTCTTGACATGTTTTTCCTTGGATTTATCCTGTATGGGACTATCTGTGCTTCCTGGACTTGATTGACTATTTCCTTTCCCATATTAGGGAAGTTTTCAACTATAATCTCTTCAAATATTTTCTCAGTCCCTTTCTTTTTCTCTTCTTCTTCTGGAACCCCTATAATTCGAATGTCAGTGCATTTGATGTTGTTCCATAGGTCTCTGAGACTGTCTTCAATTCTTTTCATTCTTTTTTCTTTATTCTGCTCTGTGGTAGTTATTTCCATTATTTTATATTCTGGGTCACTTATCTATGCTTCTGCCTCAGTTATTCTGCTATTGATTCATTCTAGAGAATTTTAAATTTCATTTATTGTGTTGTTCATCATTGTTTATTTGTTCTTTAGTTCTTTTAGGTCCTTGTTAAATGTTTCTTGTGTTTCCTCCATTCTATTTCTGAGATTTTGGATCATCTTTACTATCATTACTCTGAATTCTTTTTCAGGTAGACTGCCTATTTCCTCTTCATTTGTTTGGTCTGGTGGGTTTTTATCTTGCTCCTTCATCTGCTGCATATTTCTTTGTCTTTTCATTTTGCTTAACTTATTGTGTTTGTGGTCTCATTTTTGCAGGCTGCAGGTTTGTAGTTCCCGTTGTTTTTGGTGTCTGCTCCCAGTGGGTAAGGTTGGTTCAGTGGGTTGTGTAGACTTCCTGGTGGAGGGGGCTGGTGCCTGTGTTCTTGTGGATGAGGCTGGATCTTGTCTTTCTAGGGGGCAGAACCATATCCGGTGGTGTGTTTTGGGGTGTCTGTGAACTTATTATGATTTTAGGCAGCCTCTCTTCTAATGGGTTGTGTTGTGTTCCTGTCTTGCTTGTTGTTTGGCATGGGCTGTCCAGCACGAGAGCTTGCTGGCCGTCGGGTGGAGCTGCATCTTAGTGTTGAGATGGCGATCTCTGGGAGAGCTCTCACCAATTGATATTACATGGAACCAGGAGGTCTCTAGTGGACCAATGTCCTGAACTCAGCTCTACCTCCTCAGAGGCTCAGGCCTGACACCCGGCCATAACACCAAGACTCTGTCATCCACATGGCTTTTGCTTCGTGCTTGATTTCAGGCCAACTCAGGAGTGACTTTTGGACTCAAAGGTTTGAGAGGCACCCTTGCTCAGCAACATGCCACCCAGGAACTTAGCCAGAAACTTTGCCATATACGAGCAGTGAAGCAGGGGCTCTCCAAAGGCGCCTGATCTGTCCTTTCTCTGCACAAGAGCCCACGTGCCAAGGTCTCACTTGCAGCAGGCCGGCCCGTGCTGCTGGGGGCTGGGGGATGACAACAGCCGAGCCAGGCAGGGGCAGGGCCTGTGAGAGAGTGCCTGCTGCCCAGCCACCACTGCCTGTTGTGCGAGGTGTGAGTGTGCACAGCGGGGTCCTCTGCTCCAACCTCCCATGCCCCAGGAGCAGACACTGCAGTACACGTTAGCCTTTCCCGCTGAATGTCACTGTCATCAGAGTAAAGGGAAGGGTCCCACCAAGGAGATGGTGGGAGGGCCAAAGTTCTGCAGGACTGGTGTGGTGCACTGCTAAGGGCACCAGATGGCAGAGCACTGAGGCGCGGGCACTGGCAGTCCGGCCCAGGCACCACCACTCCAGCCACAGAGCTCGGCTGCAGCTGAGGCCTGACACTCTGTGGGAAAGCAGGAGACGAGGGCCTGGGAAGGTCTGCTTATGGGGCCAGCTGGGATGACCAGTTCCCCAGTTTCCCCTCTCTGCCACGAAGGAGGTGGAAAAGCTGTCTCAGGCCGTGTCTGACACAGTGGGTTCCTTTTTGGGATTTTTATCTTGTTACTTCATCTGGAACGTTTTCCTCTGCCATCTCATTTTGTCCAACTTTCTGTGTTTGTGGTCCCAGAGGCTGCAGCATTGTAGTTCCTCTTGCTTATGCTGTCTGCCCCCTGGTGCATAAGGCTGGTCTAAGAGACTTGTGCAGGCTTCCTTGTGGGAGGGACTGGCACCTGCCCACTGGGAAGGCAGGGTCTTGTTCCTCTGGTGGGCAGGGCTGTGTCAAGGCATGTGTTTAAAGGCAGCTGTGGTCTCAGGAAGACTTTAAGCAACCTCTCTGCTGATGTGTTGGGCTGTGTTCCTGCCCTATTGGTTGTTCGGCCTGAGGCATCCCTGTGCCACAGCCTTTGGGCTGTTGGGTGGCATCAAACTGCCTGCCTCCAGGACAGCTCCCACTGATGGGTACTCTCCCCAATATCTCCACCACCAGTGTCCTTGTCCCCACAGTGATTCACAGCTGCCTCTCACCTCCCCAGGAAACCCTCCAAAACCAGCACATAGGTCTGGCCCAGGATCCTGTGAAGTCACTGCTTTTTCCCTGGGTTCCACTGCACACGAGTCCTTGTGTGTGCCCTCCGAGAGTGGAGTTTCAGTTTCCTCCATTTCTGTGGAGTTCCTGTGATCAAATGCCACTGGCCTTCAAAGCCAAATTTTCAGGGGGCTTCTCCTCCAGTTACCAGACCTCCAGACTGGGAAGCCTGATGTAGGGCTCAGAACTCTCACTCCTGTGGGAGAAACTCTGTGATGTAGTTATTTTCCAATATGTGGGTCACCCGTCCAGTGGGTATGGGATTTGATTATACTGCAAATGTGCCCCTCCTACCATCTCATTGTGGCTTCTTTGTCTTTGGAGTAGAATATAGTTTTTGGTAGGTTCCAGTCCTTTTTTTGTCAATGGTTGTTCAGCAGTTAGTTGTAATTTTGGTGTTTTCATGAGAGGAAGTGTGCTCAGGTCCTCTACTTCACCATCTTGTCCTCCACCACTCTATAAGCTGTGGCCACATGGCGCCATGATGGTCCAGTTCCCTCATGCTTCACATATTTTGAAGCTCTGTCTGGTGCATATGCCACAAAGCAGAAGGTATATGGAGACCAAGAATAGAATTGGAATAGGGATTATTTCCTTTCCCTCTCTTTCTACTTTCTCAGAGCAAAATTCCTAGATGGACTTGTCTATATTCATGGTTTCTACTTCTTCATTTCACCTTGTGTCCACAACCAACTGTAGTTAATATCTTGTCCCCACTATAGTAAGTCCCCTACATATGAACATTCAAGTTGTAAACTTTCAAAGATGTGAACATGCTTTTGCATGTTCAATCACATAAGTTAGTTCACATGTCTGGTGTACATTGTCACTTGCCTGCATCCTCTACAAGTGGCTGTGATTTTGCGTACTTTACACTACTGTATAGAGTACACTAGTACAGTATCTTTATTTCAAGCCCAGGATGTCCGGAAGCAAGTGTAAAAGCAGTGGTGATGTAGCTGGTACTGCTAAGAAGCACCAGCTGTTGTACTGTAGTGCTGTACTTTTCAAGGTACTGTATTGTAAGATTAAAACTGTTTTCTTTATTTTTGTGTTTGTTTTTTATGTATTATTTGTGTGAAAAGTATTAGAAAACCATTACAGCACCACACTATATAGCTGATTGTGTTAGGTGGGTACCTAGGCTAACTTTGTTGGACTTACGAACAAATTGGACTTATGAACACACTCTAGGAATGGAACTCGTTCATATGTAGGGAACTTACTGTACTCTTTGAACCACTCTTGTCATTGTCACCAATGACTTTCACAATAGTAAAGCAATGGTAAATTGTGAGTCCTCATTTTACTCAACCTTTTAGTAGCATTTGACATAGTTGATACTTCTTTCTTCTTGGAACACACTTGACTTCCAGGGCACCATACTCTTTTTTTAAACTATTTTTTTGAATGAAAGATTCTTTGAAGTCTATAGTGCTTTACAATTTTCAAAAGTTTCACACACATGTTTTCATATAATCCCATAATAACCCTTTTTTAAAAATTCTCCTTCTCCTATACTGCAGGGCACCATACTCTTATGGCTTTTATTTTACCTCATTTTGGGCCTTTTTCCCTTGTTCAACCTCATATTCTCAACCTCTAAGCATTCCAGTACTTCAAGGCTTATTCTTTGGATCACTTCTCTATCTACATCTTTTCCTTGGTCATTTTATCCAGTCTCATGGTTTTAAAAGCCATCTATGTTTACAACTCAAAATTGTGTATCTCTAGGCCTAACTTCTTTTCTGAAATTCAAACTTTTATATCCTATCTTTTACATGAAATATCCACTTGAATGCTTAACAGGCATCTCTAACTTAAGATGTCAAAACCAGAGTTCCCAACTCCCTCCCATCTTCCAATTTCCAGCTAATCACTCAAAAAGTTCTGTCAGTTCTACCTTCTGATACCTCTTCTGCTACCACCCTAGTCCAGCTTCCCATTATCTTTCTACTGGACCATTATATAAGCATCCTAGATTATCTCTCTCCTTTGGCTCTTACCCCCACCCTATCTTATTTTCCACATAGCAACCAGAGTGATATTTTAATGATTTAAATCAGATGTTGTTATTACCTTTATCAAACCCCTCAATGGCTTCCCATTTCAGAGTAAAAGCAAATGTCCTTATAATGGACTTCAAGACTTCACTTGATCTGACCCCTGCCTTATCATCTTTCTGACCTCTTCTACCCCCTCCTCTTCCCTCACTCCTCTCAAATCACTGACATCCTTGTGGTTCCACAAACACTCCATGCTTGTTCCTGATTCAGAGACTTTGCTGTTGTTGATCTCTCTTCCTGAAATGCTCTTCCCTCACTTCTATCAAAGCTCTGCCCAAATGGCAGAGCTTCCTCAGAGGTGTGTTCATTGGCCACTGTGTTTAGACTTTACTGTCATTTTCTGTACCCCTATCTTGCTGTACTATTCTTTCTATAACTGAGTATTACCTAATATTATGTTAGATATTTCTTTGCTTATTTGTTCATTGTCTCCTCCACCACTAGAATATCATCTCTATAGAAGTAGGACTTTGTCTTGCCCACCATGGTATCCTCAACTCCTGGAAGAATATTTAGTTAATATGTCCTGAGTGAATGAATGGCTTTGCAGAATATCAGTAGTGTCCCAGATACCTTTTTTTCACTGGTTTCACTGCTGAGTAATTATCTCCTTAAAGAATTTAAGCAAAAATTTTTTCACATAGTAGCTCTTTCTGTGTATGACCTGTAATTTTGCATTTAAAATTTCAGAGAAACAACTGTTTTATTTGAACTCTGTGCCCTATCAATAGAGTAGGACTCAGCCCTTCACCAAGGACCTAAGAGGAGTGGGACCAGCCATACAAAGTGAGAGTACCTGAAATATTCCATATTGTGGAGTACAACTGGCAAAGGGGAGTCTTTACAATGGAGATTGTTTTTTTCTTAATCTATTAAGTTTTAAAGAAAAGAAATCAACTTTTAAGCTAGATAAAGAATGAACCACTTAGGGGTTAATATGAAAACAGATTCAAATACCTGTGTTCTGGATGGTATTTGTAATGCTACTGACCTCTGAATTCTAGTTTAATCCCAGATATAGATGCAGAATTTTTTCCTCTCCTGACTGCTATCCTACACTTGATGATGATGCTTAGAAAGTGCAGACGGATGTGCATACTTTGGAGGCAGCTTTATGGTGTTTGGACGAAGGATGAAGAAAAACATGAAATTGGAGCAAAAAAGAAGAAGACAAAATGCACAATCACCATGCATTATGCACAAATACTCTACTTACACATTTGTGTTTAAGGTTTATAAATCATAATAGTCCTCTCAGAGCCAAAAATGAAATTACTAATGTGCCATGATTTCTGCCTTATGACGTGTGGAGTCTATCAAAAGCTCTGGACAATATTTTTGGTGTAACAGTATAGAATAAAAACTCAAATTTGTTGAGTAGTTGTGCATATTTCTCTCTCTCTCTCCCTCTCTCTGCCAGAATTGAACCGTCTTGCATATTGAAACAGCATTTTTAAAAACAAGACTCAGTACATTAGAAGTCAGTTGAACTGATAATTCTTTTCTTTTCTTTTTTTTCTTTTCTTGGCTGTGCCACACAGAGTGCAGGATCATAGTACCCCAACCAGGGATTGAACCTGCATCCCCTACATTGGAAGCACAGTCTTAATCACTGGACTGCCAGGGAAGTCCCTGAACTGATAATTCTTAGGCCTCCTCATGCTGTATCTCTGATGCAGTTGCATTGCCATTCCTGGTACCCTGCCTAAAACTGCTTGTCATGTGTAGTGTGCACTACATCATGAAAATCTGAATCACTGAACTCTTCTTTGCTTAAAGGAGCCAGGATCCTTTTAAGATACTTATTGGAACAAGAAGAAAGATGGAATATCTTGCTGCTCTCAGAGATGGCCGAGGGAATTTGGAAATGGAATTCCCGTTCCATTCCAAAATGGAATTTTGGAAATTTTGGAAATGAGAAAACAGGACAACATAGGAAGAACACCCACTGGCAAAGGAAGAGCATTCAAAAATATAAAAATAGATAGAAAGCCCAGAGATAAACCCATGCACATATGGACACCTTATCTTTGATAAAGGTGGCAGTAATGTACAATGGAGAAAGGACAGCCTCTTCAATAAGTGGTGCTGGGAAAACTGGACAGGTACATGTAAAAGTATGAGATTAGATCACTCCCTAACACCATACACAAAAATAAGCTCAAAATGGATTAAAGACCTAAATGTAAGGCCAGAAACTATCAAACTCTTAGAGGAAAACATAGGCAGAACACTCTATGACATAAATCAAAGAAAGATCCTTTCTGACCCACCTCGTAGAGTAATGGAAATAAAAACAAAAATAAACAAATGGGACCTAATGAAACTTCAAAGCTTTTGCACAGCAAAGGAAACCATAAACAAGACCAAAAGACAACCCTCAGAATGGGAGAAAATATTTGCAAATGAAGCAACCGACAAAGGATTAATCTCCAAAATTTACAAGCAGCTCATGCAGCTCAATAACAAGAAAACAAACAACCCAATCCAAAAATGGGCAGAAGACCTAAATAGACATTTCTCCAAAGAAGATATACAGACTGCCAACAAACACATGAAAGAATGCTCAACATCATTAATCATTAGAGAAATGCAAATCAAAACTACAATGAGATATCATCTCACACCAGTCAGAATGGCCATCATCAAAAAATCTAGAAACAATAAATGCTGGAGAGGGTGTGGAGAAAAGGGAACCCTCTTGCACTGCTGGTGGGAATGTGAATTGGTTCAGCCACTATGGAGAACAGTATGGAGGTTCCTTAAAAAACTACAAATAGAACTACCATATGACCCAGCAATCCCACTACTGGGCATATACCCTGAGGAAACCAAAATTCAAAAAGAGTCATGTACCAAAATGTTCATTGCAGCTCTATTTACAATAGCCCGGAGATGGAAACAACCTAAGTGCCCATCATCGGATGAATGGATAAAGAAGATGTGGCACATATATACAATGGAATATTACTCAGCCATAAAAAGAAACGAAATTGAGCTATTTGTAATGAGGTGGATAGACCTAGAGTCTATCATACAGAGTGAAGTAAGTCAGAAAGAAAAAGACAAATACCGTATGCTAACACATATATATGGAATTTAAGAAAAAAATGTCATGAAGAACCTAGGGGTAAAGCAGGAATAAAGACGCAGACCTCTTAGAGAACGGACTTGAGGTTATGGGGAGGGGGAAGGGTGAGCTGTGACAGGGCGAGAGAGAGTCATGGGCATATACACACTAACAAACGCAGTAAGGTAGATAGCTAGTGGGAAGTAGCCGCATGGCACAGGGATATTGGCTCGGTGCTTTGTGACAGCCTGGAGGGGTGGGATGGGGAGGGTGGGAGGGAGGGAGACGCAACAGGGAAGACATATGGGAACATATGTTTATGTATGACTGATTCACTTTGTTATAAAGCAGAAACTAACACACCATTGTAAAGCAATTATACCCCAATAAAGATGTTAAAAAAAAAAATATATAAAAATAAAGAGTTTTATGGTACATAAAATATATACTATTTCTAATACAGAAAATAATTACTATAATTATCATTATAGTCAATTGGCATGACTTGAGTCTGCCAAAAAGTGTCATGAGTCCATAATGATAATAAAAGGTGGAGGAAAAATAAGGAATGTTAAGTCATTGTAATAATTATGTAGGTCAATATAACACAGTATAAGTATATATTTTTCTCTTTTCTTATCTTAACTGATTTAAAAGAAACTTGCACAAAACAGTAATTATGAAACTTAATTGCTAGGCTGAGAACATAGAAATATGTAATATATAGGACAAACTAGCAAAAAAAAATAGATGAGGAAATAGAGTGATACTGGAACAAAATTTATTTGTTTTACTAGAACTAAGTTAGTATTAATCTGAAGTATACTGTGATAAATTATATATATAGTAATTTTCAGAGTAACCATTAAGAAAATAACTAAAAATATAGCTTACAAAAAACAAAGAAAGAATTAAAATTATACACTAGAAAGCAATGGTTTAGCATAAAAGAAAGAAGGAACAGAGGGAGGACCAAAAAAAAAAAAAAAAAAGAGTCATACACATAGAAAAGAAATAGCAAAATGGCACCTATAAATCAAACCATAGTAATGATAACACTAAATGTGAATAGATTAAACACTTCAAAGAAAAGACAGAGATTATCAGATTGGATTTCTTTAAAGATCCAAATACATTTTCTACAGTAGACACACTTTATTTATTTAATTCAAGTATAGTTGATTTACAATGTTGAGTTAATTTCTGCTGTACAGCCAAGTGAGTCAGTTATACATACATATACATTCTTTTTGTATTCTTTTCCATTATGGTTTATCACAAGATATTGAATATAGTTCCCTGTGCTATACAGTAGGACCTTGTTGCTGATCCATTCTATATACAATAGTTTGCATCTGCTAATCCCAAACTCCCAATCCATTTCTCCCCCACCACCTATCTCCCTTGGCAACCACAAGTCTATTCTCTATGTCTGTGATTCTGTTTCTCTTTCATGCATAAGTTCATTTGTGTCATATTTTAGATTCCACATATAAGTGATATCATATAGTATTTGTCTTTCTCTTTCTTACTTACTTCGCTTAGTAATAATCTCTAGGTCCATCCGTGTTGCTGAAAAATGCATTATTTCGTTCTTTTTTATGGCTGAGTATATTCCATTGTATATATGTACCACATCTTTATCCATTCATCTGTCAATGGACATTTAGGTTGTTTCCATGTCTTGGCTATTATGAATAGTGCTGCTATGAACATAGGGGTGCATGTATCTTTTTGAATTATATTTTGTCCATATATATGCCCAAGAGTGGGATTGCTGGATCATATGACAACTCTATTTTTGGTTTTTTGAGGAACTTCCAAACTGCTTTCCATAGTGGCTGCACCAACTTACATTCCCACAAACAGTGTAGGAGGGTTCCCTTTTCTCCACACCCTCTCCAGCATTTGTTATTTGTAGACTTTTTAATGATGGCTATTCTGACTGGTGTAAAGTGGTACCTCATCATAGTTTTGATTTGCATTTCTCTGATAATTAAAAATATTGAGCATCTTTTCATATGCCTATTGACCATTTGTATGTCTTCTTTGGAGAAATGTCTATTTAGGACTTTTGCCCATTTTTTTGATTGGGTTGTTTGGTTTTTTGTTGAGTCACATGAGCTTTTTGTATATTTTGTAAATTACACCCTTGTTGGTAGCATCATTTGCAAATATTTTCTCCCATTCCATAGGTTGTCTTTTCATTTTGTTTATGGTTTCCTTTGCTGCACAAAAGCTTGTATGTTTGATTAGGTCCCATTTGTTTATTTTTGCTTTTATATCTGTTGCCTTGGGAGACTGACCTAGGAAAACATTGGTACGATTTATGTCAGAGAACGTTTGCCTGTGTTCTCTTGCAGGAGTTTTATGGTGTCATGCCTTATACTTAAGTCTTTAAGCCATTTTGAGTTTATTTTCATGTACAATGTGAGGGTTTGTTCTTACTTCATTGATTTACATGCAGCTGTCCTGTTTTCCCAACACCACTTGCTGAAGAGACTGTCTTTTTCTCTTGTATATTCTTGTCTCCTTTGTCAAAGATTAATTGACTGTAGGTGTGTGGATTTATTTCTGGGCTCTCTATTCTGTTCCATTGATCAGTATGTCTGTTTTTGTGCCAATACTATGCTGTTTTGTTTACTGTAACTTTGTAGTATTGTCTGAAGTCTGGGAGGGTTATGCCTCCTGCTTTGTTCCTTTTCCTCAGGATTGCTTTGGAAATTCTGGGTCTTTTATGGTTCCATATAAGTTTTAATATTATTTCTTCTAGTTCTGTGAAAAATGTCATGGGCATTTTGACAGGAATCTCATTAAATCTGTAGATTGCTTAGGGTAGTATGGTCATTTTAATAATATTAATTCTTCCAATCCAAGAGCATGGGATATCTTTCCATTTCTTTGCATTATTTTCAATCTTCTTTCTTAATGTTTTTTTAAATTTTATTTATTTATTTTTGGCTGCATTGGGTTTTCACTGTTGAATGCAGTCTTTCTCTAGTTGCAGTGAGTGGGGGTTACTCTCCATTGCAGTGCACGTGCTTCTCATTGTAATGGCTTCTCTTGTTGCAGAGCACAGGCTCTAGGTGCACGGGCTTCAGTAGTTGTGGCATGTGGGATCAGTAGTTGTGGCTTGTGGGCTTTAGAGCACAGGCTCAGTAGTTGTGGCATACAGGCTTACTTGCTCCACAGCATGTGGGATCTTCCCTGACCAGGGATTGAACCCGTGTCCCCTGCATTGGCAGGCAGATTCTCAACGACTGCATCACCAGGGAAGTGCTTTATTAATATTTAATTGTTCTCAGCATATGTCTTTCATCTCCTTGGTCAGGTTTATTCCTAAGTATTTTATTTTTCGATGTGATTTTAAAAGGGATTGTTTTTTTACATTCCCTTTCTGATATTTCAGTGTTAGTGTAAAGAAATGCAACTGGGTAGGAGGAATTGGGAGATTGGGATTGACACATATACACTATTGATACTATGTATAAAATAGACAACTGATGGGAACATACTGTATAGCACAGGGAACTCTACTTAATACATGGTAGTGTCCTAAATGGAGGGGATATATGTATATGTATGGCTGATTCATTCTGCTGTGCAGTAGAAGCTAACACAACATTGTAAACAACTATACTCCAATAAAATTAATGTAAAAAAATAAAGAAATGCGATTGATTTCTGTATGTTAATCTTGTATCCTGCTACCTTGCCGAATTAGTTTATCAGTTACAAATTCAATGTTAATCTACAATTACCTAAAAATAAAAATGGAAAAGTATGTTACAGATTAAAAAATAGGATGAAAAATATATATCATTCAAATAGTAACCATAAGAGTGTTGAAATGCCTGTACTTTAGGACCACAGAATGTTGCCAGAGATAAAGAGGGACATGTTATAATGACAAAAGAGTCAATTCATCAGGAGGACATAAAAATTTAAAATACATACACCTAACGACAGGATGTAAAACACATAAAGAAAAACTGACATAGTTGAAGGAAAAAGACAACTAAACAATAATAATTGGAAACTTCAAAAACTCACTCTCAATACAGCTAGACATAAAATCAACAAGGATACAAAAGACTTGAATAACACTACCGACAAATTAGACCTAACTGACATCTGTAGGATACTCCATCCAACAGCTGCAGAATGCACATCCTTTTCCAGCCACCATTGAACATTCTCAAGGATAGAACACCTTCTAGGCAATATAAAACAAGTCTGAATAAATATTTTTATGATTTAAATATTTTTATATTTTATAATTTAAATTATACAAAGCATGTTCTCTGGCCATAACAAAATTAAATTAGAAATCAACAAAAACAACAAAAAGAAATTTGGGATATAAAAAAAATCAAAAATTAAATAACACATTTCTAAATTATAGATGGGTAAAGAATAAATCACAAAGGAAATTAGAAAAATATTTTGAACTGAATGAAAGTGAAAAGCACACAAAATTTATGGGATATAGCTAAAGTAGTGCTTAGAGGGAAACATATAGGTGTAAATGTTTCTACTAGAAAAGAAAGCCTTAAAACCAAGAACCTAAACTTATATCTTAAGAAGCTAGGGAAAAAACATGCTAAGTGAAATACGCCAGTCACAAAAGACCAATTCTGTATGATTCCATTTATACCAGTAACGAGAAGAGTGAAATTCCTGGAAAAAGAAAGTAGAACAGTGGTTTTATGTTATTTGTATTTTACCACAATTTTTAAAAATACATAAAATAAAATAATTATTTTAAAAAAATAAACTAGAAAAAGATAAGCAAACTAAACCCAAACCAACCAGAAGGAAGAAAATAATAAAGACTGGAACAAAAATAAATGAAGTAGAGAAAGTCAATGAAAACAGAAGATGATTCCTTGAAAAGATCAATAAAACTGACTATACCATCAAAAAAAGAGAGAAAAAACAAGTTAACAAATCAGGAGTTAAAGAGAGAACATTACTACAGACCCTACAAAAATCAAAAGGATTATAAAGGAACACTATGAACAACTTTATGCCAAAAAAGTAGACAACTTAGGTAAAATGAACAAACTCTAAGAAAGACACAAATTACTGAAACAAACTCATAAAGAAGTATAAAATTTGAATAGACCTACAGCAAGTGAAGAAACTGAATGGATATTTTGCAATCTTCCCACAATGACAGGCACAAACCCACAGAGCTTCACTGATTAATTCTAGAAAATATTTTAAAAATAAATAACATCACTTTTTTATAAAATCTTTCAGAAAATAGGGAAAGAGAAAACACCTTCCAACTCTTTCTAGGAGACAAGTATTACCTTGACACCTTGATACAGAAGCATCACAAGAAAAGTACAGAGCAACCCACTTCAAACCTAGAGACACATACAGACTGAAAGTAAGGGGATGGAAAAAGATATTCCATGCAAATGGAAACCAAAAGAAAGCTGGAGTAGCAATTCTCATATCAGACAAAATAGACATTAAAATAAAAACTATTAGAAGAGACAAAGAAGGACACTACATAATGATCAAGGGATCGATCCAAGAAGAAGATACAAAAATTGTAAATACTTATGCACCCAACATAGGAGCACCTCAATACATAAAGCAAATACTAACAGCCATAAAATGGGAAATCAACAGTAACACATTCATAGTAGGGGACTTTAACACCCCACTTTCACCCATGGACAGATCATCCAAAATGAAAATAAATAAGGAAACACAAGCTTTAAATGATACATTAAACAAGATGGACTTAATTGATATTTATAGGACATTCCATCGAAAAACAACAGAATACACATTCTTCTCATGTGTTCATGGAACATTCTCCAGGATACATCATATCTTGGGTCACAAATCAAGCCTTGGTAAATTTAAGAAAATTGAAATTGTATCAAGTACCTTTCCTGACCACAATGCTATGAGACTAGATATCAATTACAGGAAAAGATCTGTAAAAAAGACAAACACATGAAGCCTAAACAATACACTACTTAATAACGAAGTGATCACTGAAGAAATCAAAGAGGAAATAAAAAAAAATCTAGAAACAAATGACAATGGAGACACGACGACCCAAAACTTATGGGATGCAGCAAAAGCAGTTCTAAGGGGGAAGTTTATAGCAATACAAGCCCACCGTAAGAAACAGGAAACATCTCGAATAAACAACCTAACCTTGCACCTAAAGCAATTAGAGAAAGAAGAACAAAAAACCCCCAAAGTTAGCAGAAGGAAAGAAATCATAAAAATCAGATCAGAAATAAATGAAAAAGAAATGAAGGAAACGATAGCAAAGATCAATAACACTAAAAGCTGGTTCTTTGAGAAGATAAACAAAATAGATAAACCATTAGCCAGACTCATCAAGAAGAAAAGGGAGAAGACTCAAATCAATAGAATTAGAAATGAAAAAGGAGAAGTAACAACAGACACTGCAGAAAAAAAAAGATCATGAGAGATTACTACAAGCAACTCTATGCCAATAAAATGGACAATCTGAAAGAAATGGACAAATTCTTAGAAATGCACAACTGTGAAGACGGAAACAGGAAGAAATAGAAAATATGAACAGACCAATCACAAGCACTGAAATTGAAACTGTGATTAAAAATCTTCAAACAAACAAAAGCCCAGGACCAGATGGCTTCACAGGCGAATTCTATCAAACATTTAGAGAAGAGATAACACCTATCGTTCTCAAACTCTTCCAAAATATAGCAGAGGGAGGAACACTCCCAAATTCATTTTATGAGGCCACCATCACCTTGATACCAAAACCAGACAAGGATGTCACAAAGAAAGAAAACTACAGGCCAATATCACTGATGAACATAGATACAAAAATCCTCAATAAAATACTAGCAAACAGAATCCAACAGCACATTAAAAGAATCATACACCATGATCAAGTGGGGTTTATTCCAGGAATGCAAGGATTCTTCAATATTTGTAAATCTATCAATGTGATAAACAATATTAACAAATTGAAGGAGAAAAACCTTATGATCATCTCAATAGATGCAGAGAAAGCTTTTGACAAAATTCAACACCAATTTATCATAAAAACCCTGCATAAGGTAGGCATAGAGGGAACTTTCCTCAACATAATAAAGGCCATATATGACAAACCCACAGCCAACATCATCCTCAATGGTGAAAAACTGAAAGCATTTCCAATAAGATCAGGAACAAGACAAGGTTGCACACTCTCACCACTCTTATTCAACATAGTTTTGGAAGTTTTAGCCACAGCAATCAGAGAAGAAAAGGAAATAAAAGGAATCCAAATCAGAAAAGAAGAAGTAAAGCTGTCACTGTTTGCAGATGACATGATACTATACATTGCAAATCCTAAAGATGCTACCAGAAAACTACTAGAGCTAAGCAATGAATTTGGTAAAGTAGCAGGATACAAAATTAATGCACAGAAATCTCTGGCATTCCTATACACTAATAATGAAAAATCTGAAAATGAAATCAAGAAAACACTCCCATTTACCACTGCAACAAAAAGAATAAAATATCTAGGAATAAACCTACCTAAGGAGACAAAAGACCTGTATGCAGAAAATTATAAGACACTGATGAAAGAAATTAAAAATGATACAAATAGATGGAGAGATATGCCATGTTCTTGGATTAGAAGAATCAACATTGTGAAAATAACTCTACTACCCAAAGCCATCTACAGATTCAGTGCAATCCCTACCAAACTGCCACTGGCATTTTTCACAGAACTAGAACAAAAAATTTCACAATTTGTATGGAAGCACAAAAGATCCAGAATAGCCAAAGCAATCTTGAGAACGAAAAACGGAGCTGGGGAAATCAGCCTCCCTGACTTCAGAGTATACTACAAAGCTACAGTAATCAAGGCAGTATGGTACTGGCACAAAAACAGAAAGATCAATGGAACAGGATAGAAAGCCCAGAGATAAACCCACGCACCTATGGTCACCTTATCTTTGATAAAGGAGGCAGGAATGTACACTGGAGAAAGGAAAGCCTCTTCAATACGTGGTGCTGGGAAAACTGGACATGTAGGTACATGTAAAAGTATGAGATTAGATCACTCCCTAACACCATACACAAAAATAAGCTCAAAATGGATTAAAGACCTAAATGTAAGGCCAGAAACTATCAAACTCTTAGAGGAAAACATAGGCAGAACACTCTATGACATAAATCACAGCAAGATCCTTTTTGACGCACCTCCTAGAGAAATGGAAATGAAAACAAAAATAAACAAATGGGACCTAATGAAACTTAAAAGCTTTTGCACAGCAAAGGAACCCATAAACAAGCCCAAAAGAGAACTCTCAGAATGGGAGACAATATTTGCAAATGAAGCAACTGACAAAGGATTAATCTCCAAAGTTTATATGCAGCTCAATAACAAAAAAACAAACAACCCAATCCAAAAATCGGGAGAAGACCTAAATAGACATTTCTGCAAAGACGATATACAGACTGCCAACAAACACATGAAAGAATGCTCAACATCATTAATCACTAGAGAAATGCAAATCAAAACTACAATGAGATGTCATCTCACACCAGTCAGAATGGCCATCATCAAAAAATCTAGAAACAATAAATGTTGGAGAGGGTGTTGAGAAAAGGGAACACTCTTGCACTGCTGGTGGGAATGTGAATTGGTTCAGCCACTATGGAGAACAGTATGGAGTTTCCTTAAAAAACTACGAATAGAACTACCATATTACCCAGCAATCCCACTACTGGGAATATACCCTGAGAAAACCATAATTCAAAAAGTGACATGTATCAAAATGTTCATTGAAGCTCTATTTACAATAGCCCGGAGATGGAAACAACCTAAGTGTCCATCATCAGATGAATGGATAAAGAAGATGTGGCACATATATTCAATGGAATATTACTAAGCCATAAAAAGAAACGAAATTGAGCTATTTGTAATGAGGTGGGTAGACCTAGAGTCTGTCATACAGAGTGAAGTAAGTCAGAAAAAAAAAGAGAAATACTGTATGCTAACACATATATATGGAATTTAAGAAAAAAAATATCATGAAGAACCTAGGGGTAAGACAGGAATAAAGACACAGACCTACTAGAGAACGGACTTGAGGATATGGGGAGGGGGAAGGGTGAGCTGTGACAAAGCAAGAGAGAGGCATGGACATATATACACTACTAAACGTAAGGTAGATAGCTAGTGGGAATCAGCCGCATAGCACAGGGAGATCAGCTCAGTGCTTTGTGACCGCCTGGAGGGGTGGGATAGGGAGGGTGTGAGGGAGGGAGACGCAAGAGGGAAGAGATATGGGAACGTATGTATATGTATAACTGATTCACTTTGTTATAAAGCAGAAACTAACACACAATTGTAAAGCAATTATACCCCAATAAAGATGTTAAAAAAAAGTACAGAGCTATCTTCCTGATGAATATATATGGATATAAAAATTCTCAGTAGAATATTACGAAAGCAAATCTAGAAATATATAAAAAGAATTATATACCATGACCAGTTGAGATTTATCTCAGGACTGCAAGGTGGGTTTAAAACATGAAAATCAGCTAATGTAATTCACCGTATTAATAGGATAAATGGGAAAATTGCACGATCATCTCAATAGATGTAGAAAAATCATTTATCAAGATCCCTCATCACCTACTGACATACAGCCCTACCCACAATTCAACTTCCCTCTCACACGAAGGCTATTACCTTTCATCTCTCCTACCTTCACAGCCTCACCCTGACTCATCTCCTCTGCACCCCTACTTATCTATCTCACCACCCCGACCCATCATCCTTCTCTCTCTCACCAGCCTTCCCTGGCCACTCATTTCCTTAACCCTGTTATGTTGTTCACAGCCCATTCCCATCACCAGCAATAATACTGTCCTCTTCCTGACTAATATCATCCATGATACACTTAGGTAGTGGCAATTTGATGTCCTGCTTCTTGAAGGCCTGTAGCAGTCTTAAACAACAGAAATTTATTTCTCATAGTTATAGAGGCTGGGAAGTCCAAGATCAAGTTGCCAGCATGATTACATTCTGATGAGGTCCCTTTTGCTGGTTCACAGCAAGCACCTTCTCACTGTGTCCTCATTTTCATCTGAAACTTCATCAGAATGGCTTTTATCATCCATATTTCTACCAACATTCTCTTCATGACCACTTAGGTATTCTCTAAGAAGATTGGGTGTCTCTATACAGCCCTCATCTTTTCCTTCTGGGCAATTCAGTAGAATTGCCTTTGAACGTCTGTTCACAGCAATGCAGGCTTTTTCTGGCATGCACCTCCAAACTCTACTCATCTCCCAGTTCCAAAGCTGCTTCCACATTTTTAGGTATTTGTAACGTCAGCACCCCTATTTCTCAATTTTCTGTCTTAGTCCATTTGGGCTGCTATGGTAAAATACCACAGACTGGGTGGCTTATAAACAACAGAGTTTTATTTCTCACAGTTCTGGAGGCTGGAAGTCCAAGGTCAGGGTGCCAACATAGTCAGATTTTGGTGAAAGCCTTCTTCCAGGTTGCAGACTTCTGACTTCTTACTGTAACCTCACATGGCTGAAGGGGTTAGGGAGCTTTGCAGGGTCTCTTTTATAAGGGCACTAATTCCATTCATGAAGGCTCCACCCTCATAACTTAATCACCTCCCCAATACCATCAAATACCAAAACCTTTGGGGGTTAGGATTTTAACATGTAAATTTGGGGGAGACACAAAAAATCAGACTACAACAATAACCTTAAATAAAATATAGTGTTTGTCTCAATTATATAGAGTCATCTATAAATAATACTCAGACGAAATATGCTAAAAGTTAATTGGTTATCTCTGGCTGGTGGGATTGTGAGTGATTTTCCTCCTGCTTTATACTTTTCTGTACTTTTAACTTTTCTACAGCAGGCAACTTGTATATTGGAGTGGGGAGGAGGTCAACAAAATAATTTGGAAAAAGGTAATAAAAGAAGTCAGAAGGGTGATGGGGGTTTGTAAAAGCAGAGCTCACTGAAGACAGATTCCAACAAACTGCCTGGTGGAAAGGGTGGGGACAATGGGAGAAGATCCCAAAGTGAGCTGGGGAAAGCCTTCACTTCTTGTCGTGTTCACCGTGCTGGGACCAGGAGGAACAAAGACACATGAAGATCATAGATGAGACCACGGCCCAGCTACAAGACCTGAAGAATCAGCACCTGGCCAGGAAGTCAGAGGTGAATGACAAGAACCACGAAATGGAGGAGATTCGTAAGAAACTGGGGGGTGCCAACAAGTGAGTGGGTTCAGGCCTCGGCTTGGAAGTACGTAGTATTGGCAGCTTGCTGGACTTGGGTCTCACCTATCTCTCTGGTTCATTTTAGGGAAATGACCCATTTACAGAAGGAGGTAACAGCCATTGAGACCAAGCTTGAACAGAAACGCAGTGACCACCACAACCTGCTACAGGCCTGCAAGATGCACTGTCTAAGGGCACCATGGACGATATTAGTCAGGAAGAGGTGAGTATTATTGCTGGTGGTGGGTGTGGGCTGTGAACAACATAACCAGGAATGGGGGATGAAGGTGGCTAGGGAGGGAAGGTGAGAGAGAGAGAGAAAAGGATGGTGGGTGCAGGTGATGAGAGACAAAAGGACGGATGCAGGGGAGATGAGGCAGGGTGAGGCTGTGAAGGCAGGTGAGGTGAAAGGTAATAGCCTTGGTGTGAGAGGGCAGTTGTTGGGGGATAGGGCTGTAGAGTATTTTTCCCCCAAGAGGACATCTGGCAATGTCTGAAGTCCCCGTTTCTTTGTCACAACTGGGGTAGGGGTCACTACCAGCATCTAGTGGGTAGGTATGAGGCATGCTGCTAAACCTCCTATAGTGCACAAGATGGTAAAACATGGCCCCAAACGTTGATAGTGCCAAGATTTGGAAACTGTTTTAGAGATACATAGTGGAGTATTTGTGGTTGAAATGATATATCTAGGCTTTGCTTTAAAACAATTTGAGTATAGGAAGAGGTAATGAGAGAATGTTAGCTATGAGTTGATAAATATTTTTTCTAGCTTCATTAAGATATAATTGACATATAAAATGGTGTAAGTTTTAGGTGTACAATGTGATGTACAATGTGATTTCACATGTATATATTGTGAAATGTTTACCACAATAAGGATAGGTAACACATCCTTTACCTCACATAATTGCCATTTTACTGTTGTTACGGTGAGAACATAAAAGCTCTACCCTCATAACAACTTTCAAGTATACAGTACAGTATTGCTAACTATAGTTACATTAAGTCCCCCAAACTTATTCATCTTATAATGGAAAGTTTGTACCCATTGACCAAAATCTCCCAATTTCCCTCAACCTTCAGCCCCTGGAAACCTCCCTGCTACTCTTTGTTTCTATAAATTCAATGTTTTTAGATTCCACATATAAATGAGATCATACAGTTTCTGTGTTTCTCTGACTTATTTCATTTAGTGTAATGCCCTCAAAGTCCATCCACATTGTCGCAAATGGCAGAATTGGCTTCTTTTTACGACTAAATATTATTCCATTATATATATACCACATTTTCTTTATCTATTTATCCAATGATGGAAAAGTTTCCATGTCTTGGCTATTGTGAATAATGCTTCAATAAACATGGGAGCGCAGATATCTCTTCAAGATTGTGATTTCATTTCCTTTGAATACATATCCAGAAGGGGAATTGCTGGATCATATGGTAGTCCGAATTTTAATTTTTTGAGGAAACTCCATATCGTTTCCGATAGTCATTGTACCAGTTTACATTCCCACCAACAATGACCAAGGGTTCCTTTTTCTCCACATCCTCCACAACACTTTTCTTTTGTCTTTTTGATAATCGTCAATTTAAAAGCAGTGAGATGATATCTAATTATGGTTTTGATTTGCATTTCCTTGATGATTAGTGAGGTTGAGCATCTTTTTATGTACATATTAGTCATTTGTATGTCTTCTTTGGAAAAAATGTCTATTAAGTTTCCCCTGCCCATTAAAAAAATCCAATTATTTGGGGGTTTTGGGTTATTAAGTTGTATGTGTTTTTTATATATTTTGGATATTAAACCCTTATCAGATAGATGGTTTGCAAATATTTTCTCGCATTCCATAGATTACCTTTTCATTTTGCTGATTGTTTTTTTCTGCGCACAGCCTTTTACGTTGATTTAGTCTCACCTGTTTATTTTTGCTTTTTCTGCCTTTTCTGTTGTGTCATATCCAAAAAATCATTGCCAAGGTCAATGTTAAGGAGCTCTTTCCTCATGCTTTCCTCTAGGAGTTTTACAGTTTCAGGTCTGATGTTTAAGTCTTTAATCCATTTCAAGTTTATTTTTCGGTAGTGTTAGATAAGGGTCCAATCTCATTCCTTTGCATGTGAATATCTGGTTTCCCCAGCACTATTTATTAAAAAGAATAACAAATGTTGGAGAGGGTGTGGAGAAAAGGTAACCCTCTTACACTATTGGTGGGAATGTAAATTGGTTCAGCGACTATGGAAAACAGTATGGAGGTTCCTCAGAAAACTAAAATTGACTTGCGATATGATCCAACAATCCCACTCATAGGCATATACCCAGACAAAACTATAATTTGAAAAGATACATGTACTATGTTCATAGCAGTACTATTTACAAGCCAAGACATGGAAACAACCTAAGTGTCCATCAATAGATGAATGGATAAAGATGTATTTTATATATATATATAAAATATTCCATTATATATATTATGTAGTTAATTTAATATACATAATTATAATAATTATTATTAATATAAAAATAATATAAATATTATAATATAATATATAATAAATCATATATAACATAATGTATATTAATATTGCTATATATTAATATATATGATTTATATAACATATATGTAGTATAATATATTATATATTATAATACAAAATTATTATAATATAATATATAAATTATAATATAATATATAAATTATAATATAATATATATAATATTTTATTATAATGTATGTATAATATAATACCATATAATATATAATTTATTATATATAATATAAGATTTATTGAATATGATATAATATTTAATTTAATTTATTTATTTCTTTATTTTATATAATATTAAAATATAATTTATAATATACTATACTATCATATAATATAGTAAATAATAAATCATATATAAATAGAATATTATTAATATATAATATATTATATATTATAATATAAAAATTATATTAATATATTAAAATAATATATAATATATATACGTATATATATGCCTGAGTCACTTTGCTGTGCAGAAGAAATTAATAGAACACTGTAAATCAACTATAATTCAATAAAATTAAAAAGAGAGAGAGACTATCATTTCACTATTCAGTTTTCTTGGCGCTCTTGTCAAATATTAGTTGACCATATATTGCTGAATTTATTTCTGTGCTCTGAATTCTGTTCCATTGGTTTAGGTGTCTGTCTTTATGCCAGTACCATACTGTTTTGATTACTATAGCTTTGTAATAAAGTTTGAAATCAGGGGTTGTGATGTATCCAGCTTTGCTCTTCTTTCTCAGAACTGCTTTCAACTAGTTGGGGTCTTTTGTGGTTCCATATGAATTTGAGGACTGTTTTTGCTCTTTCTCGAAAATAGCCCTTGGAATTTTATAAAATATTTATTTTTTTATTTTTATATTTTTTATTTTTTTGCGGTACATGGGCCTCTCACTGCTGTGGCCTCTCCTGTTATGGAGCACAGGCTCCGGACGCGCAGGCTCAGTGGCCATGGCTCATGGGCCCAGCCGCTCCGCGCATGTGGGATCTTTCCAGACTGGGGCACGAGCCCGTATCCCCTGCATCAGCAGGCGGACTCTCAACCACTGCGCCACCAGGGAAGCCCTATTTTATTTTTTTTAATTTTTGGCTGCATCAGGTCTTAGTTGTGGCCTGAGGAATCTTTGTTGCAGCATGCAGGCTTCTCTCTAGTTGTGGTGTGTGAGTTTTCTCACTCTAGTTGTGGTTTGTGGGCTCCAGAGCAAGTGGGCTCTGTAGTTCACGGCAAGCAGGCTCTCCAGTTGAGGCATGCAGGCTCAGTAGTTGTGGCACATAGGCTTAATTACCCCATGGCATGTGGGATCTTAGTTCCCCGACCAGGTGTCAAACCTGCGTCCCCTGCATTGGAAGGCGGATTCTTTACCACTGGACCACTGGGGAAGTCCAAGCCCTTGGAATGTTGATCAGGATTTCTTTCAATCTATAGATGGCTTTGGGTAGAATGGACATTTTAACAATATTAATTCTTCCAATGTGTGAACACAGGCTCTCTTTCCATTTATTTGTGTCCTCTTCAATTTCTTTTATCAGGGTCTTGTAGTTTTCACTATATACATCTATCATTTCCCTTGTTAAATTTACTAGTAATTATATATTTTTGGATATTATTGTGCATGTGATTTTTATCTTTATTTCTTTTTGAGATAGTTCATTGTTTTATTTATTTATTTATTTGTACAATCTTGTTACTAGTACAAAGTCTATGTAATTTACTTATTTATTTATTATTCTTTATTGGAGTATAATTGCTTTACAATGGTGTGTTAGTTTCTGCTTTATAACAAAGTGAATCAGTTATACATATACATACATTCCCATATCTCTTTCCCTCTTGCATCTCCCTCCCTTGCACCCTCCCTATCCCAACCCTCCAGGCAGTCACAAAGCACCGAGCTGATCGCCCAGTGCTATGCGGCTGCTTCCCACTAGCTATCTACCTTACGTTTGGTAGTGTATATGTGTCCATGCCTCTCTCTTGCTTTGTCACAGTTTAGCCTTCCCCCTAGCAATATCCTCAAGTCCATTCTCTAGTAGGTCTGTGTCTTTATTCCTGTCTTAGCCCTAGGTTCTTCATGATATTTATTTTTTCTTAAATTCCATATATATGTGTTAGCATACGGTATTTGTCTTTCTCTTTCTGACTTACTTCACTCTGTATGACAGACTTTAGGTCTACCCACCTCATTACAAATAGCTCAATTTCATTTCTTTTTATGGCTGAGTAATATTCCATTGTATATATGTGCCACATCTTCTTTGTCCATTCATCCAGTGATGGACACTTAGGTTGTTTCCGTCTCTGGGCTATTGTAAATAGAGCTGCAATGAACACTTTGGTACATGACTCTTTTTGAATTTTGGTTTTCTCAGGGTATATGCCCAGTAGTGGGATTCCTGGGTAATATGGTAGTTCTGTTTGTAGTTTTTTAAGGAACCTCCATATTGTTCTCCATAGTGGCTGAACCAATTCACATTCCCACAAGCAGTGCAAGAGTGTTCCCTTTTCTCCACACGCTCTCCAGCATTTATTGTTTCTAGATTTTTTGATGATGGCCATTCTGACTGGTGTGAGATGACATCTCATTGTAGTTTTGATTTGCATTTCTCTAAGGATTAATGATGTTGAGCATTCTTTCATGTGTTTCTTGGCAGTCTCTATATCTCCTTTGGAAAAATGTCTTCTGCCAATTTTTGCATAGGGTGGTTTGTTTTTTTGTTATTGAGCTGCATATAAATTTTGGAGATTAATCCTTTGTCAGTTGCTTCATTTGCAAATATTGTCTCCCATTCTGAGGGTTGTCTTTCGGTCTTGTTTATGGGTTCCTTTGCTGTGAAAAAGCTTTGAAGTTTCATTAGGTCCCATTTGTTTATTTTTTTAATTTCCATTTCTCTAGGAGGTGGGTCAAAAAGGATCTTGCTGTGATTTATGTCATAGATTGTTCTGCCTATGTTTTCCTCTAAGAGTTTGATAGTTTCTGGCCTTACATTTAGATCCTTAATCCATTTTGAGCTTATTTTTGTGTATGCTGTTAGGCAGTGATCTAATCTCATACTTTTACATGTACCTGTCCAGTTTTCCCAGCACCACTTATTGAAGAGGCTGTCCTTTCTCCACTGTACATTCCTGCATCCTTTATCAAAGATAAGGTGACCGTATGTGCGTGGGTTTATCTCTGGGCTTTCTATCCTGTTCCATTGATCTATCTTTCTGTTTTTGTGCCAACACCATACTGTCTTGATTACTGTAGCTTTGTAGTATACTCTGAAGTCAGGGAGCCTGATTCCTCCAGCACCGTTTTTCGTTCTCAAGATTGCTTTGGCTATTCGGGATCTTTTGTGTTTCCATACAAATTGTGAAATTTTTTGTTCTAGTTCTGTGAAAAATGCCAGTGGTCGTTTGATAGGGATTCCATTGATTCTGTAGATTGCTTTGGGTAGTAGAATCATTTTCACAATGTTGATTATTCCAATCCAAGAACATGGCATATTTCTCCATCTATTTGTATCATTTTTAATTTCTTTCATCAGTGCCTCATAATTTTCTGTATACAGGTCTTTTGTCTCCTTAGGTAGGTTCATTCTTGGATATTTGATTCCTTCTGTTGCAATGGTAAATGGGAGTGTTTTCTTGATTTCACTTTCAGATATTTCATCACTAGTGTATAGGAATGCCAGGGATTTCTGTGCATTAATTTTGTATGCTGCAACTTTACCAAATTCATTGATTAGCTCTAGTAGTTTTCTGGTAGCATCTTTAGGATTCTCTATGTATAGTATCATGTCATCTGCAAACAGTGACACCTTACTCCTTCTATTCCACTTTGTATTCCTTTTATTTCCTTTTCTTCTCTGATTGCTGTGGCTAAAGCTCCCAAAACTATGTTGAATAAGAGTGGTGAGAGTGGGCAACCTTGTCTTGTTCCTGATCTTAGTGGATATGCTTTCAGTTTTTCACCATTGAGGATGATGTTGGCTGTGGGTTTGTCATATATGGCCTTTATTATGTTGAGGAACGTTCCCTCTATGCCTACCTTCTGCAGGGTTTTTATCATAAATGGGTGTTGAATTTTGTCAAAAGCTTTCTCTGCATCTATTGAGATGATCATATGGTTTTTCTCCTTCAATTTGTTAATATCGTTTTTCACATTGATTGATTTGCGTATATTGAAGAATCCTTGCATTCCTGTAATAAACCCCACTTGATCATGGTGTATGATTCTTTTAATGTGCTGTTGGATTCTGTTTGCTAGTACTTTATTGAGGATTTTTGCATCTATGTTCATCAGTGTTATTGGCCTGTAGTTTTGTTTCTTTGTGACATCCTTGTCTGGTTTTGGTATCAAGGTGATGGTGGCCTCATAGAATGAGTTTGGGAGTGTTCTTCCCTCTGCTATATGTTGGAAGAGTTTGAGAAGGATAGGTGTTAGCTCTTCTCTAAATGTTTGATAGAATTCACATGTGAAGCCAACTGGTCCTGGGCTTTGGTTTGTTGGAAGAATTTTAATCACAGTTTCAATTTCAGTGCTTGTGATTGGTCTGTTCATATTTTCTATTTCTTCCTGATTCAGTCTTGGCAGGTTGTGCATTTCTAAGAATTTGTCCATTTCTTCCAGGTTGTCCATTTTATTGGCATAGCGTTGCTTGTAGTAATCTCTCATGATCTTTTGTATTTCTGCAGTGTCAGTTGTTACTTCTCCTTTTTCATTTCTAATTCTATTGATTTGAGTCTTCTCCCTTGTTTTCTTGATGAGTCTGGCTAATGGTTTATCTATTTTGTTTATCTTCTCAAAGAACCAGGTTTTAGTTTTATTGATCTTTGCTATCATTTCCTTCGTTTGTTTTTCATGTATTTCTGATCTGATTTTCATGATTTCTTTCCTTCTGCTAACTTTGGGGATTTTTTATTCTTCTTTCTCTTATTGGTGTAGGTGCAAGTTTAGGTTGTTTATTCGAGATGTTTCCTGTTTCTTAATGTAGGATTATATTGCTATAAGCTTCCCTCTTTGAACTGCTTTTGCTGCATCCCATAAGTTTTGGGTCGTCCTGTCTCCATTGTCATTTGTTTCTAGGTATTTTTTAATTTCCTCTTTGATTTCTCCAGTGATCACTTCGGTACTCAGTAGTGTATTGTTTAGCCTCCATGTGTTTGTATTTCTAACAGATGTTTTCCTGTAATTGATATCTAGTCTCAGAGCATTGTGGTTGGAAAACATATTTGATACAATTTCAATTTTCTTAAATTTACCAAGGCTTGATTTGTGACCCAAGATATGATCTATCCTGGAGAGTGTTCCATGAGCACTTGAGAAAAATGTGTATTCTCTTGTTTTTGGATGGAATGTCCTATAAATATCAATTAAATCCATCTTGTTTAATGTATCATTTAAAGCTTGTGTTTCCTTATTTATTTTCATTTTGGGTGATCTGTCCATTGGTGAAAGTGGGTTGTTAAAGTCCCCTACTCTGAACGTGTTACTGTTGATTTCCCCTTTTATGGCTGTTAGTATTTGCCTTATGTATTGAGGTGCCCCTATGTTGAGTGCATAAATATTTACAATTGTTATATCTTCTTCTTGGATCGATCCCTTGATCATTATGTAGTGTTCTTCTTTGTCTCTTCTAATAGTCTTTATTTTATAGTCTATTTTGTCTGATATGAGAATTGTTACTCCAGCTTTCTTTAGGCTTCCACTTGCATGAAATATCTTTTTCCATCCCCTTTTTTCAGTCTGTATGTGTTTCTAGGTCTGAAGTTGGTCTCTTGTAGAGAACTAATATATGGTTCTTGTTTTTGCATCCATTCAGCCAATCTGTGTCTTTTGGTGGGAGCATTTAGTCCATTTACATTTAAGGTAATTTTCGACATGTATGTTCCTATTTCCATTTTTTTAATTGTTTTGGGTTCCTTACTGTAGGTCTTTTCCTTCTCTTGTCTTTCTTGCCTAGAGAAGTTCCTTTAGCAATTGTTGGAAAGCTGGTTTGGTGGTGCTGAACTCTCTCAGCTTTTGCTTGTCTCTAAAGGTTTTAATTTCTCCATCAAATCTGAATGAGATCCTTGCTGGGTAGAGTAATCTTGGTTGTAGGTTTTTCTCCTTCATCACTTTAAATATGTCACGCCAGTCCCTTCTGGCTTGCAGAGTTTCTGCTGAAAGATCAGCTGTTAACCTTATGGGGATTCCCTTGTGTGTTATTTGTTGTTTTTCCCTTGCTGCTTTTAATATGTTTTCTTTGTATTAATTTTTGACAGTTTGATTAATATGTGTCTTGGTGTATTTCTCCTTGGATTTATCCTGTATGGGACTCTCTGTGCTTCCTGGACTTGATTATTTCCTTTCCCATATTAGGGAGGTTTTCAACTATAATCTCTTCAAATATTTTCTCAGTCCCTTTCTTTTTCTCTTCTTCTTCTGGAACCCCTATAATTCGAATGTTGGTGCATTTAATGTTGGCCCAGAGGTCTCTGAGATTGTCCTCAGTTCTTTTCATTCTTTTTTCTTTATTCTGCTCTGCAGTAGTTATTTCCAGTATTTTTTCTGCCTGGTCACTTATGCGTTCTTCTGCCTCAGTTATTCTGCTATTGATCACATCTAGAGTACTTTTAATTTCATTTATTTTTTTGTTCATCATTGTTTGTTTCATGTTTAGTTCTTCTAGGTTCTTGTTAAATGTTTCTTGCATTTTGTCTATTCTATTTCCAAGATTTTGGATTATCTTTACTATCATTATTCTGAATTCTTTTTCAGGTAGACTGCCTATTTCCTCTTCATTTGTTAGGTCTGGTGGGTTTTTATCTTGCTCCTTCCTCTGCTGTGTGTTTTTCTGTCTTCTCATTTTGTTTATCTTACTGTGTTTGGGGTCTCCTTTTTGTAGGTTGCTTTTGGTGTCTTTCCCCAGTGGCTAAGTTTGGTTCAGTGGGTTGTGTAGGCTTCCTGGTGGAGGGTACTAGTGCCTGTGTTCTGGTGGATGAGGCTGGATCTTGTCTTTCTGAAGGGCTGGTCCACGTCTGGTGGTGTGGTTTGGTATGTCTGTGGACTTATTATGATTCTAGACAGCCTCTCTGCTAATGCGTGTGTTTGTGTTCCTGTGTTGCTAGTTGTTTGCCATAGGATGTCCAGCACTGTAGCTTGCTGGTCGTTTAGTGAAGCTGTGTCCTGGTGTTGAGATGGATATCTCTGGGAGATTTTCGCCGTTTGATATTATGTGGAGCTAGGAGGTCTCTTGTGGACCAGTGTCCTGAAGTTGGCTCTCCCACCTCAGAGGCACAGCACTGACTCCTGGCTGCAGCACCAAGAGCCTTTCATGCACACGGCTCAGAATAATAGGGAGAAAATGTAGAAGGAAAGAATTAGTAGAGGTAGAAAGAAAGAAAGAAAGAAACAGAAAGAAAGGAAGGAGGGAGGGAGGGAGAGAGGGAGGAAGGAAGGAAGGAAGGAGGGAAGGGAGGAAAAAAGAAAGAAGATAAAGTAAGATAAAATACAATAAAGTTATTAAAATAAAAAAAATAATTATTAAGAACAAAAAAAGAAAAAAATTAAAAAAAATAACGGACAGAAAAAACCCTAGGACAAGTGGTGGAAACAAAGCTATACAGACAAAATCTCTCACAGAAGCATACACACTCACAAAAAGAGGAAAAGGGGAAAAAATCATAAATCTTACTCTCAAAATCCACCTCCTCAATTTGGGAAGATTCATTGTCTATTCATGTATTCCACGGATGCAGGGTACATCAAGTTGATTGTGGAGCTTTAATCCGCTGCTTCTCAGTATGCTGGGAGAGATTTCCCTTTCTCTTCTTTGTTATCACAGCTCCCAGGGGCTCAGCTTTGGATTTGGCCCCGCCTCTGCGTGTAGGTCGCCGGAGGGCATCTGTTCTTTGCTCAGACAGGACGGGGTTAAAGCAGCCGCTGATTCGGGGGCTTTGGCTCACTCAGGTAGTGGGGAGGGAGGGGCACGGCGTGTGGGGCAAGCATGTGGCGGCAGAGGCCGGTGTGACGTTGCACCATCCTGAGGTGTGTCGTACGTTCTTCTGGGGAAGTTGTCCCTGGATCCCGGGACCCTGGCAGTGGCGGGCTGCACAGTCTCCCTGGAAGAGGGGTGTGGATAGTGACCTGTGCTTGCACACAAACTCCTTGGTGGCGGCAGCAGCAGCCTTAGCGTCTCCTGGCCGTCTCTGTGGTCCGCGCTTTTAGCCGCGGCTCGCGCCCGTCTCTTGAGTTACTTTAAGCAGCGCTCTTAATCTCCTCTCCTCACGCACCAGGAAACAAAGAGGGAAGAAAAAGTCTCTTGCCTCTTCGGCAGGTCCAGACTTTTCCCCGGACTCCCTCCCGGTTAACCATGGTGCACTAACCCCCTGCAGGCTGTGTTCACTCCGCCAACCCCAGTCCTCTCCCTGCTCTCTGACCGAAGCCGGAGCCTCAACTCCTGGCCCCACCCACCCCGGCGGGTGAGCAGACAAGCCTCACGGGCTGCTGAGTGCCGGTCGGCCCTGATCCTCTGTGCGGGAATCTCTCCGCTTTGCCCTCCGCACCCCTGTTGCTGTGCTCTCCTCCACGGCTCTGAAGCTTTCTCCCTCCACCTCCTGCAGTCTCCGCCTGTGAAGGGGCTTCCTAGTGTGTGAAAACCTTTCCTCCTTCACAGCTCCCTCCCACTGGTGCAGGTCATGTCCCTATCCTTTTGTCTCTGTTTTTTCTTTATTCTTTTGCCCTACCCAGGTACGTGGGGACTTCCTTTTTTTTTGGGAGGTCTGAGGTGTTCTGCCAGTGCTCAGTAGGTGTTCTGTAGGAGTTGTTCCACGTGTAGATGTATTTCCGGTGTATCTGTGAGGAGGAAGGTGATCTCCACATCTTACTCTTCTGCCATCTTCCCGGAAACCCTCAGTTCATTGTGAGTATATGGAAATGTGACTGCTTTTTGTAAGTTGATTTTGTATCCTGCAACTTCACTGAATTCATTTATTAATTCTAACAGTTTTTTTAATGAAGTCTTTAGAGTTGTTCTCTATATAAGATCATTTCATCTACAAACAGAGATATTTTACTTTTGTGGTTTGGATATATTTATTTCTTTTTCTTGCCTAATTTCTCTGGCTAGGACTTCCAGCACTATATTGAATACCAGTTATTAGAGTTGACATTCTTAGACATTCTTATCTTGTTCCTGATCATAGCAGCCAACCTTTCACCATTGAGTATGATGTTAGCTGTGAGTTTTTCATATATGGCCTTTATTATATTGAAGTACAATCCTTTCATACTCAATTTATTGAGAATTTTTGTAATGAAATGGTGTTGAAATTTGTTAAGTATTTTTTCTATGTCTTTTGTGATGATCATATAATTTTTACTTTTCATTATATTAATGTGGTGTATCACATTTATTGATTTGCACCATTCTTGCATGCCAGGGTTAGTCTCACTTAATCATGTTGTATAATCTTTTTAATATGCTGTTGAATTTCGTTTGTTAATATTTTGTTAAGGATTTTTGTATCTATATTTATCAGGGATATTGATCTGTAGTTTTCTTTTCTTGTAGTATCCTTATTTGGCTTTGGTGTCAGGGTAATACTGGCCTTTTAAAATGAGATTCCCTCCTCTTCAATTTTTTGGAAGTGTTCGAGAAGGATTGGTGTTGATTCTTCTCTAAATCTCTATAGAATTCACCAGTTAAACTATCTAGTTTTGGACTGATTCAATTTTGTTACTCATTATTTTTCTGTTCAAAATTTCTATTCATGTTTCAATCTCTGTAGATTATATGTTTCCAGGAATTTATCCATTTATTCTAGGTTGTCTAATTCATTGGTGTAAAATTGTTCATAGTAGTCTCTTCTGATCTTTTGTATTTCTGTGGTGTCAGTTTTAATACCTTCTTCTTCATTTCTTGTTTTATTTATTTGAGACTTGTCTCTTATTTCCTTATTTCATCTAGCTGAAAGTTTGTCATTTTTTTTCCAAAAAACCAGCTCTTAGTTTTGTTGATCTTTGCTATACTTTTTCTAGTCTCCATTTCATTTATTTCACTGTGATTTTGTTATTTCCTCCCTTCAGCCAACTTTGCACTTAGTTTGTTCTTTTGCTACACTTTCGAGCTGTAAAGTTATGTTTATTTGTGACTTTTTTTCTTAATGTAGACATTTATCACTATAAAATTTCCCCTTAGAACAGCCTTTTCTGCATCCCATAAGGTTTGGTAAATTGTGTTTCCATTTTCATTTGTCTCAAGATATTGTTTGATTTCCTTTTTGATTTCTGCTTTAACCCATTGAGTGTTCAGTAATGTGTTGTTTGATTTCCACACATTTGTGAAAGTTCCAGTTTTCCTTCTGCTATTGCTTTCTACTTTCATACCACTGTGGTCAGAAAAGTATTATGTCAATCCTCTTACATTTTCTAAGGTATGTTTTGGGACCTAATATATGATATATCCTGGAGAATGTTCCATGTGCGTTTAAGAAGAACATGTGTTCTTCTGCTGTTGGGTGGAAAGCTCTGTATATGTCCGTTAGGTTCATTTGGTCTAAGATATAGTTCAAGCCAAGGTTTCCTCATTGGTTTTCTCTCTGGATGATCTATCCATTGTTGAATGTGGGATGTTGTAGTCCCTTAATATTATTGTATTGTTATCTATTTCTCCCTTCAGACATGTTAATATTTGCTTAATATATTTAAGTATTCTGATGTTGGGTGCAGATATATTTACAATTATTATATCCTTTTGATGAACTGACCAATTTATCATTATACAATGACTTTCTGTGTCTACATTTGTTTTTTACTTAAAGTCTATTTGTCTTGTATAACTATCCCCTCTCTCTTTTGGTTTCTAGATACATGAAATTTCTTTTTTAAAAAATTTTTATTTATTTTTTAACACCTTTATTGGAGTATAATTGCTTTACAATGGTGTGTTAATTTCTGCTTTATAACAAAGTGAATCAGCTATAAGCATACATACATCCCCATATCTCATCCTTCTTGAGTCTCCCTCCCACCCTCCCTATCTCACTCCTCTAGGGGGTCACAAAGAACTGAGCTGATCTCCCTGTGCTATGAAGCTGCTTCCCACCAGCTATCTATTTTACATTTGGTAGTATATATAAGTCCATGCCACTCTCTCACTTTGTCCCAGCTTACCCTTCCCCCTCCCGGTGTCCTCAAGCCCATTCTCTATGCCTGTGTCTTTATTCCTGTCCTGCCCCTATGTTCTTCAGAACCTTCTTTTTTTTTCTTTCTTAGATTCCATATATATGTGTTAGCATAAGGTATTTCTTTTTCTCTTTCTGACTTACTTCACTCTGCATGACAGACCCTAGGTCCATCCACTTCACTACAAATAACTCAATTTTGTTTCTTTTTATGGCTGAGGAATATTCCATTGTTTATATGTGCCACATCTTCCTTATCCATTCATCTATCGATGGACACTTAGGTTGCTTCCATGACCTGGCTATTGTAAATATAGCTGCAGTGAACATTGTGGTACATGCCTATTTTTGAATTACGGTTTTCTCAGGGTGTATGTCCAGTAGTGGGATTGCTGGGTCGTATGATAGTTCTATTTTTAGCTTTTAAGGAACTGCGATACTGTTCTCCATAGTGGCTGTATCAATTTACATTCCCACCAACAGTGCAAGAGGGTTCCCTTTTCTCCATACCCTCTCCAGCATTTATTGTTTGTAGATTTTTTGATGATGGCCATTTTGACTGGTGTGAGCTGATGCCTCATTGTACTTTTTTTTTTTTAACATCTTTATTGGGGTATAATTGCTTTACAATTGTGTGTTAGTTTCTGCTTTATACCAAAGTGAATCAGCTATACATATACATATGTTCCCATATCTCTTCCCTCTTGCATCTCCCTCCCTCCCACCCTCCCTATCCCACCCCTCCAGGCGGTCACGAAGCACCGAGCTGATATCCCTCTGCTATGCGGCTGCTTCCCACTAGCTATCTACCTTATGTTTGGTAGTGTATATATGTCCATGCCTCTCTCTCGCCCTGTCACAACTCACCCTTCCCCCTCCCCATATCCTCAAGTCCATTCTCAAGTAGGTCTGGGTCTTTATTCCTGTTTTACCCCTAGGTTCTTCATGACATTTTTTTTTCTTAAATTCCATATATATGTGTTAGCATACGGTATTTGTCTTTCTCTTTCTGACTTACTTCACTCTGTATGACAGACTCTAAGTCTATCCACATTATTACAAATAGCTCAATTTCTTTTTTTTATGGCTGAGTAATATTCCATTGTATATATGTGCCACATCATCTTTATTCATTCATCTGATGATGGGCACTTAGGTGGTTTCAATCTCTGGGCTCTTGTAAATAGAGCTGCAATGAACATTTTGATACATGACTCTTTTTGAATTATGGTTTTCTCAGGGTATAAGCCCAGTAGTGGGATTGCTGGGTTATATGGTAGTTCTATTTGTAGTTTTTTAATGAACCTCCATACTGTTCTCCACAGTGGCTGTACCAATTCACATTCCCACCAGCAGTGCAAGAGTGTTCCCTTTTCTCCACACCCTCTCCAGCACTTATTGTTTCTAGATTTTTTGATGATGGCCATTTTGACTGGTGTGAGATGATATCTCATTGTAGTTTTGATTTGCATTTCTCTAATGATCAATGATGTTGAGCATTCTTTCATGTGTTTGTTGGCAGTCTGTATATCTTCTTTGGAGAAATGTCTATTTAAATCTTCTCCCCATTTTTGGATTGGGTTGTTTGCTTTTTTGTTATTGAGCTGCATGAACTGCTTGTAAATTTTGGAAATTAATCCTTTGTCAGTTGCTTCATTTGCAAATATTTTCTCCCATTCTGAGGGTTGTCTTTTTGGTCTTGTTTATGCTTTCCTTTGCTGTGCAAAAGCTTTGAAGTTTCGTTAGGTTCCATTTGTTTATTTTTGTTTTTATTTCCATTTCTCTAGGAGGTGGGTCAAAAAGGATCTTGCTGTGATTTATTTCATAGATTGTTCTGCCTATGTTTTCCTCCAAGAGTTTGATAGTTTCTGCCTTACATTTAGGTCTTTAATCCATTTTGAGCTTATTTTTGTATACGGTGTTAAGGAGTGTTCTAATTTCATTCTTTTACATGTAGCTGTCCAATTTTCCCAGCACCACTTATTGAAGATTCTTTTCTCCATTGTATATTCTTGCCTCCTTTATCAAAGATAAGGTGACTATATGTGCATGGGTTTATCTCTGAGGTTTCTATCCTGTTCCATTAATCTATATTTCTGTTCTTGTGCCAGAACCATACTGTCTTGATCACTGTAGCTGTGTAGTATAGTCTGAAGTCAGGGAGCCTGATTCCTCAAGCTCCATTTTTCTTTCTCAAAATTGCTTTGACTATTTGGGGTCTTCCATACAAATTGTGAAATGTTTTGTTCTAGTTCTGTGAAAAATGCCATTGGTGGTTTGATAGGGATTGCATTGAATCTGTAGATTGCTTTGGGTAGTAGAGTCATTTTCACAATGTTGATTCTTCCAATCCAAGAACGTGGTATATCTCTCCATCTGTTTGTATCATCTTTAATTTCTTTCATCAGTGTCTTGTACTTTTCTGCATACAGGTCTTTTGTCCTCTTAGGTAAGTTTATTCCTCGGTGTTTTATTCTTTTGGTTGCAATCGTAAATGGGAGTGTTTCTTGAATTTCTCTTTCAGATTTTTCATCATTAATGTATAAGAATTCAAGAGATTTCTGTGCATAATTTTGTATCCTGCTACTGTACCAAATTCATTGATTAGCATCTTTAGTATTCTCTATATATAGTATCATGTCATCTGCAAACAGTGACAGTTTTACTTCTTCTTTTCCGATTTTTATTCATTTTATTTCTTTTTCTTCTCTGATTGCTGTGGCTAAAACTTCCAAAACTATGTTGAATAATTATGGTGAGAGTGGGCAACATTGTCTTGTTGCTGTTCTTAGAGGAAATGATTTTAATTTTTCACCATTGAGAATGCTGTTGGCTGTGGGTTTTTCATATATGGTCTTTGTTATGTTGAGGTAGGTTCTCTCTATGTCTACATTCTGGAGAGTTTTTATCATAAATAGGTATTGAATTTTGTCAAAAGCTTTTTCTGCATCTATTGAGATAATCATATGGTTTTTATCCTTCAGTTTGTTAATATGGTGTATCACATTGATTGATTTGCGTACATTGTAGAATCCTTACATTCGTGGGATAAACCCCACTTGATCATGGTGTATGATCCTTTTAATGTGCTGTTGGATTCTGTTTGTTAGTATTTTGTGAGGATTTTTGCATCTATGTTCATCAGTGATATTGACCTGTAGTTTTCTTTTTATGTGACATCTTTGTCTGGTTTTGGTATCAGGGTGATGGTGGCCTTGTAGAATGAGTTTTAAAACGTGATGATCTAAAACCAATAGAATGCAGCAAGAGCAGTTCTAGGAAGGAATATTATAGCAATACAATCCTACCTCAAGAAACAGGAAAAATCTCAAATAAACAACGTAACCTTGTACCTAAAGCAATTAGAGAAAGAAGAACAAAGAAACCCCAAAGTTAGGAGAAGGAAAGAAATCATAAAGATTAGATAAGAAATAAATGAAAAAGAAATGAAGGAAACAATAGCAAAGATCAATAAAACTAAAAGCTAGTTCTTTGAGAAGATAAACAAAATTGATAAACCATTAGCCAGGCTCATAAAGAACAAAAGGGAGAAGACTCAAATCAGCAGAATTAGAATTGAAAAAGAAGTAACAACTGACAGTGCAGAAATACAAAAGACCATGAGAGATTACTACAAGCACCTATATGCCAATACCGTGGACATCCTGGAAGAAATGGACAAATTCTTAGAAAAGCACAACCTTCCAAGAGTGAACCAGGAAGAAATAGAAAATATAAACAGATCAATATCAAGCACTGAAATTGAAACTGTGATTAAAATTCTTCCAACAAACAAAGCCCAGGACCAGATGGCTTCACAGGCAAATTCTATCAAACATTTAGAGAAGAGCTAACACTTCTCCTTCTCAAACTTTTCCAAAATATTGCCATTGTTTCTTTTTTTGTTTTTTTTTTAGGGGGAAATGTTGCAATTCGTATATTTGACAAGAAATTTTATTCAAAATTTCTAAGTAACTCATACAAGTCAATAAAGAAAAAAAAAAACCGCAAACCAAATAAAAAGTAAGCCAAGTCTGAGTAGACATTTCCCTAAAGAAAGTGTACACATGAAAAGGTGTTCAGCATCATTAGCCATGAGGGAAATGGAAATCAAAACCACAATGGTATATCACTTCATACAAGTAGGATGGCTATGAACTTTCCCTCCTCTGTTTTTTATTTAACCTTATTGTATTCTCTCACGTATTCCTTTTTTTTTTTTTTTTCGCAGTATGCGGGCCTCTCACCACTGCGGCCTCTCCCGCTGCGGAGCACAGGGTCCGGACGTGCAGGCCTAGCGGCCATGGGCCATGGGCCCAGCCGCTCCGCAGCATGTGGGATCCTCCCAGACTGGGGCACAAACCCGTGTCCCCTGCACTGGCAGGCGGACTCTCAACCACTGTGCCACCAGGGAAGCCCTCACATATTCCTTTTTGAGTTAACTTTTCCATCCTCATTCTCTTGGCATACAATCATATAAATTTTTCCAGTGTTAGCCTATAAAGGTGCTTATATCCCTCCATCTATTGGCCCCCAGAATAAGAAAAAACAAACACTACACAATTTAAAATGCCCTTTTACTATTATATTAGTGATGACTATGTTTGATGCAAGTCATTGGCATATCAACTTTAGTAGCTTAAACACAGAGGGGTAGATTTTTCTCACAGGACTGGGAGACTAGATGTAGTCATTCTAAGATTAATATCATGTTTCATTCATCTATCAGCTGTCCAGTTTCTGAGGTCACAAGATGACTCCCATACAACTGGTTTCTTCCTTTTTGTGTCAATAATAAAAAGACAATGGGACTTCCCCAGTGGTCCAGTGGTTAAGACTTTATGCTTCCACTGCAAGGGACACAGGTTTAATCCCCAGTCTGGGAACTAAGATCCCACATGACACATATGGTACCGCCAACAAAACAAAACAAAACAAAAACAGATGAAAAGACAAGAGGAAAGTGATAAAGCCTATAAAGTAAGCAGAAACATCTCCAGAATTCTGATGAAGACGTTTACTTACATATCAAGAATATTCAGAATATTTTCTCATGACCACTTCTAAGTAAAAGATTCTGAGAAGGGTAGAAATTTTAGCTGGGAAAATTACTGATCCATTAGTTTACAATGCTGCATAACAGATTATCATAAATTTAGTGGCCTAGAGCAATATCTATTTATTAGTTCATAGTTCTATATAACAGAATTCTAGGTTCTCTTCTTAAGGGGTTAAAGGCCACTTCAGTCATTGCCATTGTTTCTTAAACAAGCTTTCTGCCTCTTTCTCCTTGTCTTCTCATTCTGGGACTCCAATAATTCATAGATTGTTTCTTTTAATGATATTCCATAATTCGCATAATCTTTCTTCACTTATTCTTTTTTCTTTTTACTCTTCTGAATGGATGATTTTGGATGATTTGTTTTCCAGGTCTTTCAAATTCTTTCTTCTGTTTCGTCAAGTCTACTCTTGGAGCTGTTTTTCTTTCAGTGAAGTCATTGTATCCCTCAATTCTAGGATTTCTGTTTGTTTTCTAATAGTTTCTGTTTGTTTTTGTTGTCGAACTTATTTTGTCCTCCATTGTTTTCCTAATTTCATTTAGATATCTATCTTTGTGTTCTTTTTGTTCACTGAATTTCTTTAATAGGATTTTTTCCCCAAAATCTATCTTTAAATTTTTTAAAACTTTGAGATATAATATAGCTAACATAAATGTTGTCATTTAAACTATTTGTAAGTGTTAATAAAATTATTTTGAATTATTTGTCAGGCAGTTCTTAGACCTCCATTTCTTTAGGTTCAGTCAATAAGTTTTATTAGTTTCCTCGGTGGTGTCATGTTTCCTTGATTATTCATGATCCTTGTGCATTGCATTGGTGTATGCACATTTCAGGGAGTAGGCACTTTTTCCAATGTTTACAGACTGGCTTTTGCAGACACAGCCCTTCACCAATCAGACTGTCTAAACATTCTGTGTGGGCTTTCTAGTGGTATCCATGGGAAGGTTTGCTGCTGGGGTCCTTGGATGGGAAGTCTAGTGCCTGGGTCAGCAGGTGGGCAAGCATGGTGCTTGTGTACATGGGAACCAGCCTGGTGCTTCAGTCTATGGAGGTGGGCCTGGAACCTGGGTTCACTGGGGTGGGCCTCGTGCTTTAGACTGTAGTGATGGACCTGGGATTGGGGTCTGCATGGGCAGACCTGGATCCGGCGTCCACAGGGACAAGTCAGGCACTGGGACTCCTGGGGTGGCCTGGTGTCTGGGCCCATGGAGGCCAGTCTGATACTGGGATGGGTAGGAGCCAGGTTTCATGAGAGCTGGCCGGGGGACTGGGATGATGGGGGCCAGCCTTGTGCTAATGTGAACGTGGAGGCTGGGGCTGTGAGAGTATATCTGTAACCTGGGGCCTCAGGGGCCAACCTGGAGGTTTGTTCTACTAGTGCAAGTTTGGTGCTTGGGCAGACAAGGAGCCTGGATCTGTGGAAGCCAGTATGGTGTCTAGGTCCATGGAGGCCAGCCTAGCACTGGCGTGGGCTAGGGGCCTGGGTCTGTGGTAGTCTTCCTGGTGCTGGACCCAGCTGGGAGCCTAGGTTTACAGGTGCCCATTTAGAGCCTGTTTTCACGGGGGTTGATTGGGAGCCTGTGGCCATAGAAGCCAACAGGATTGCATGAACCAGCTGGTGCTGGGATGTGCCAGGAGCCTAGTACAATGGGAATCAGCCAGCATTGGGGTGGGCCAGGAACCTAGGTTTTCAGAAGTCTGCCAGGAGCTGAGGCCCTCAGGAGCTGCCCAGGCCACAAGAGAAGGCTGGAGCTGGGGTGGGCTGAAAGCCTGGGTTTGTGGGAGCCTGCCAGGAGCTACCTGGTGCTGTGGGTGCTGCCTGGGACCAATGAAATCAGCCAGTGCCCAGGTGGGCCAGAGTCTCAGGTTCATGGGGGCCCACTGAAAGCCTGGAGTTGAGGAAGCCACGTGGGACTGTGGGAACTGCCTGGGGCAGCTGGCACCAGCATGTGCTGGGGTGAGCAGGGACCTGGGTTTGTAGGAGCCCACCTGGAGCTTAGTGCCATGGAAGCCACCTGGGTACACTGGAGCCAGCAGGTGCCAGGGTGAATTAGGGGCCTAGGTTCATGGGAGCTTGCAGGGAGCCACTTATAGTTGTTGGAGTCACCCTGGTGCTGTTTCAGGCTGGCTCTTCAGTTCATCGTGAAGTCAGGTGCTCACTTCACTCTCCTCCCACAACAAGGAAGGTGTCTCTCCCATGGGCTGCCCACACTTGGGGGAGGCGTGATAGGGGTAATGTAAATCTATCTTTCCTACACTCTTGAATGAATCTTTTATTATTTCTGAGCTTCACCAAGGTGTCATAATTCTTCACTTGAAATCCTTAACTCTTGTGAAGATATTCTCGTGTGTGGATATTTGTTCAAATTGATGTTTCTGTGTTTGGATGAACACTAGAAATTCCTATGCTGCCATTTTGCTGACGTCACTCCCCTCCACCTATGGTTCTGACTGGAAAACACAGGGAGTGTTAGGGCTTCAGCCCTGCTAAGTGCTCGGTGGTCCCTCCCACGGGTGGCAAATTACATCAAGGAGCAGTTGACTTGCAAGTTCCAGGCCATCATCATTTCTCTCAAGGAGGAGTTATACATCAAGACTCCTCATTGGAGTCTACCCTAAGGTAAGGTGGGCCTGGCTCAGGAGCCAGCCCCACTCCCTACCTGACTCCCCAGGACAGGAAGGGGAGGCTGCAGTGGAGGGGCATGAGAGTGGGGGAGCATAGGGACCCAGGTCCTGAATGACTTATTCCTAGAATACTAGGATGGTTAAACACATGAAAATCAATCAATGTACCTCACCACATTAACAGAGTGAAGGGAAAGAACCATATGATAACTACAATTGATGAAGTAAAAGCATTTGACAAAATTCAACACCATTTTGTGATAACAACACTCAAGAAACTAAGACTAGAAGAAAACCTCCTGAAAATAATAAAGGTTCTATATGAAAAAGCTACAGCTAACGTCATACTCAATGGAGAAGGACTGAAAGTTGTCCCCCTAAGATCAGGAATAAAACAAGGATGCCTGCTTTCACCACTTGTATTCAACCTAAAAGTTGAATATTCAACATGGAAGTTTTTCTAGAGCAAAGACATCTAAACTGCCAAGGAAGAATTAAAATTATCTCTGTTTACAGATGACCAGATGCTATATGTACAAATATGTGTATTTCACACACACATGCACACACTGTTAGAGCTAATAAACACAGTCAGCAAAATTTCAGGATACAGTATCAACATGCAAAAATTAGCTTTATTGCTATACATTTACAGTGAACAACCAGAAAGGAAAGGAAATTTTAAAAATGAGTCCACTTAAAATAGCATCAAACAAATAGAATCAAAAAAGAGTGGATATATGTATATGTATAACTGATTCACTTTGCTGTACAGCAGAAACTAACAAGCACAACATGGTAAATCAACTATACTCCAATAAAAATTAATTTTAAAAATAAATAAAATAGCATCAAACAGAACAAAATACTTAGGAATAAACTTAACCAAGGAGGAAAACCACTTGTATACTGAAAACTAAAAAATATGGCTGAAAGAAATTAAAGAAAATAAAAATAAATGGGAATATGTCCTTGTTCATGGATTGGAAGACTAACTATTTTTATCATAACAATACTACCCCATAGCAATCCACAGAATCAATGCAATTCCTAACAAAATCTAGTGACATTTTCACGGAAAGGTTAAACCCAACCTAAAATTCCCATGGAATCTCAATGGACCCTGAATAGCCAAAACAATCTTGAAAAAGAAGAAAAAAGTTGGAGAACTCAAACTTTTAATTTCAAAATTTACTACAAAGCTAAGGTAATTAAAACAGTGTGGTAGGGCATAAAGACAGACATATAGATCAATGAAATAGAATAGAGAGCCCAGAAAAAAAACGCTTACATATATGGCCAAATTATTTTTGACAAGGGTTCTGAGACCATTCAATGGGGAAAGGACAAAGAATGATGTTGAGTAAACTGGATATCCACATCAAAATAATGAAGTTGGACCTTTATTTAACTCAAAAGATAACTAAAAATCTAAAAGCAAGTAATAAAACTATAAAACTCTTAGAAGAAAACATAGGGGGAATATTTTGACATTGGATTGGCAATAATTTCTTGGACACAACACCACAAACACAGGCAACGAAAGAAAAAATAAATTTGGGCATTGTTAAAATAAAAAACTTTTGTGCATCAAAGGACACCGTCAATAGAATGAAAAGGCAACTTGCAGAAATGGAAAAATACCTGCAAATCATATATATTATAAGGGATTCATGTACATAATTTATAAAGAACTCCTATGACTCAATAACAAAAAACCTAATTCAAAATTTGACAAAAGATTTGAAAACAAATTTCTCCAAAGAAGGTATACAAATGGCCAATAAGCATATGAAACATATTCGACATCACTTATCATCAGGGAAATGCAAATTTAAAAAACACAATGAATTATAACCTCACACCCATTTAGGATTATCACTATCGAAAAAACAGAAAATAATGAGTGTTGATGGGGATGTGGAGAAATTGGAATCCTGTGCACTGTTGGTAGGAACGTAGATAGGTGCAGCCACTATGAAAACTAGTATGAAGTTTCTTCAAAAGATTAAAAATAAAATTACCATATTATCCAGCAATTCCACTTCTGAGTAAGTGCCCAAAAGAATTGAAAGCAGGTCCTGAAAAAGATATTTGTACGACAGTGTTCAAGCAGCATTGTTCAAAATAGCCAAAAGGTAAACAACCCAAATATCCATTGGCAATTGAAGGGATAAATAAAAAGTGTATATATATATACAACGTAATTCTGTGGTAGTTAATTTTATGCATCAACTTGACTGACCATGGGGTGCCCAGATTAAATATTATTTCTGGGCATGTCTGTAAAGGTGTTTCCAGATAATATTAGCATTTGAATTGGTGGACTTAGTAGATTCCACTCCACAATGTGGATGGGCATAATCCAATCTGTTGAGGACCTGAATAGAACAAAAGGTGGAGAAAGGAGGAATTTGCATATTTTTTTAATTTAGTTTTTTATAGAGCAGGTTCTTATTAGTCATATATTTTATACAACTCAGTGTATACATGACAATCCCAATCTCCCAATTCATCACACGACAACCAACACCACCTGCCGCTTTCCCCCTTTGCTGACCATACGTTCTCTATATCTGTGTCTCAATTTCTGTCCTGCAAACTGGTTCATCTGTGCCATGTTTCTATGTTCCACATATATGCGTTAATATACGATATTTGTTTTTCTTTTTCTGACTTACTTCACTCTGTATGACAGTCTCTAGATCCATCCACGTCTCTACAAATGACCAAATTTCGTTCCTTTTTATGACTGAGTAATATTCCATTGAATATATGTACCACATCTTCTTTATCCATTCATCTGTCAATGGGCATTTAAGTTGCTTCCATGACCTGGCTATTGTAAATAGTGCTGCAATGAACATTGGGGTGCATGTGTCTTTTTGAATTATGGTTTTCTCTGGCTATATGCCCAGTACTGGGATTGCTGGATCACATGGTAATTCTATTTTTAGTTTTTTAAGGAACCTCCATGCTGTTCTCCATAGTGACTGTATCAATTTACATTCCCACCAACAGTGCAAGAGGGTTCCCTTTTCTCCACACCCTCTCCAGCATTTATTGTTTGTAGATTTTCTGATGATGCCCATTCTAACTGGTGTGAGGTGATACCTCATTGTAGTTTTGATTTGCATTTCTCTAATAATTAGCAATGTTGAGCAGTTTTTCTTGTGCTTCTTGGCCATCTGTATGTCTTCCTGGAGAAATGTCTATTTAGGTCTTCTGCCTATTTTGGATTGGGTTGCTTGTTTCTTTAATCTTGAGCTGCATGAGCTGTTTATATATTTTGGAGATTAATCCTTTGTCCATTGATTCATTTGCAAATCATTTCTCCCATTTGAGGATTGTCTTTTCTTCTTCTTTATGGTTTTCTTTGCTGTGCAAAAGCATCTAACTTTCATTAGGTCCCATTTGTTTATTTTTGTTTTTATTTCCATTACTCTAGGAGGTGGATCAAAAAAGATCTTGCTGTGATTTATGTCAAAGAGTGTTCTTCCTATGTTTTCCTCTAAGAGTTTTAGAGTGTCCGGTATTACATTTAGTTCTCTAATCCATTTAGGGCTTATTTTTGTAAATGGTGTTAGGGAGTGTTCTAATTTCATTCTTCTACATGTAGCTGTCCAGTTTTCCCAGCACCACTTATTAAAGAGACTGCCTTTTCTCCATTGTATATCCTTGCCTCCTTTGTCATAGATTAGTTGACGATAGGTGCCTGGGTTTATCTCTTGGCTTTGTATCTTGTTCCACTGATCCATGTTTCTGTTTTTGTGCCAGTACCATATTGTCTTGATTACTGTAGCTTTGTAGTATAGTCTGAAGTCAGGGAGTCTGATTCCTCCCACTCCGTTTTTTTCCCTCAAGACTGCTTTGGCTATTCGGGGTCTTTTGTGTCTCCACACAAATTTTAAGATTTTTTGTTCTAGTTCCGTAAAAAATGCCATTGGTAATTTGATAGGGATTGCATTGAATCTGTAGATTGCTTTCGGTACTATAGTCATTTTCACAATATTGACTCTGCCTATCCAAGAACATGGTATATCTCTCTATCTGTTGGTATCATCTTTAGTTTCCTTCATCAGTGTCTTATAGTTTTCTGCATACAGGTCTTTTGTCTCCCTAGATAACTTTATTCCTAGGTATTTTATTCTTTTTGTTGCAATGGTAAATGGGAGAGTTTCCTTAATTTCTCTTTCAGATATTTCATCATTAGTGTATAGGAATGCAAGAGATTTCTGTGCATTAATTTTGTATCCTGCAACTTTACCAAATTCATTGATTACATCTAGTAGTTTTCTGGTGGCATCTGTCGGATTCTCTATGTATAGTATCATGTCACCTGCAAACAGTAACAGTTTTACTTCTTCTTTTCCAATTTGTATTCCTTTTATTTCTTTTTCCTCTCTGATTGCTGTGGCTAGGACTTCCAAAACTATGTTGAATAACAGTGGTGAGAGTCGACATCCTTGCCGTGTTCCTGATCTTAGAGGAAATGCTTTCAGTTTTTCACCATCGAGAATGATGTTTGCTGTGGGTTTATCATATATGGTCTTTATTATGTTGAGGTAGGTTCCCTCTGTGCCCACTTTCTGGAGAGTTTTTATCATAAATGGGTGTTGAATTTTGTCAAAAGCTTTTTCTGCATCTGCTCAGATAATCATACGGATTTTTTACTTCAATTTGTTAATATGGTGTATAACATTGATTGATTTGCATATATTGAAGAATCCTTGCATCCCTGGGATAAATTCCACTTAATCATGGTGTATGATCCTTTAAATGTGTTGTTGGATTCGTTTTGCTTGTATTTTGTTAAGGATTTTTGCATCTATATTCATCAGTGATATTGGTCTGTAATTTTCTATTTTTGTAGTATATTTGTCTGGTTTTGGTATCAGGTTGATGGTGGCCTCATAGAATGAGTTTGGGAGTGTTCCTTCCTCTGCAATTATTTGGAAGAGTTTGAGAAAGATTGGTGTTAGCTCCTCTCTAAATGTTTGATAGAATTCACCTGTGAAGCCATCTGGTCCTGGACTTTTGTTTTATGGAAGGTTTTTAGCACAGTTTCAATTTCATTACTTGTGATTGGTCTGTTCATATTTTCTATTTCTTCCTGGTTCAGTCTTGAGAGGTTATGCCTTTCTAATAATTTGTCCTTTTCTTCCAGGTTGTCCGTTTTATTGACATAGAGTTGCTTGTAGTAGTCTCTTAGGATCCCTTTTATTTCTGTGGTGTCTCTTGTGACTTCTGCTTTTTCATTTCTAATTTTATTGATTTGAGGCCTCTCCCTATTTTTCCTGATGAGTCTGGCTAATGGTTTATCAATTTTGCTTGTCTTCACAAAGAACCAGCTTTTAGTTTTATTGATCTTTGTTATTGTTTTCTTTGTTCTATTTCATTTATTTCTGCTCTAATCTTTATGATTTCTTTCCTTCTGCTAACTTTGGGTTTTGCTTGTCCTTCTTTCTCTGGTTCCTTTTGGTGTATCGTTAGATTTTTTATTTGAGATTTTTCTTGTTTCTTGAGGTAGGCTTGTATAGCTATAAATGTCTCTCTTAGAACTGCTTTGGCTGCATCTCATAGGTTTTGGATCATCGTGTTTTCATTGACATTTCTCTCTGGGTATTTTTTGATTTCCTCTTTGTTTTCTTCAGTGATAGCTTGGTTATTTAGTAACGTATCATTTAGCTTCCATGTTTTTGTGTTTTTTATGTTTTTTTCACTGTAATTGATTTCTAATCTCACAGCATTGTAATCAGAAAATATGCTTGATATGATTTCAATTTTCTTAAATTTACTAAGGCTTGATTTGTGACCCAAGAGATGATCTATCCTGGAGAATGTTCCGTGCACACTTGAGAAGAAAGTGTAATCTGCTGTTTTTGGATGGAATGTCCTTTAAATATCAGATAACTCTATCTGGTCTATTGTGCCATTTAAAGCTTTTGTTTCCTTATTAATTTTCTGTTTGGATGATCTGTCTATTGGTGTAAGTGAGGTATTAAATTCCCCCACTATTATCGTGTCACTGTCGATTTCCTCTTTTAGAGTTGTTAGCAGTTGCCTTATGTATTGAGGTGCTCCATGTTGGGTGCATATATATTTATATTTGTTATATCTTCTTCCTGGATTGATCCCTTGATCATTATGTAGTGCCCTTACTTGTCTCTTGTAACATTCTTTATTTTAAAGTCTATTTTATCTGATATGAGTACTGCTACTTCAGCTTTCTTTTGATTTCCATTTGCATGGAATATCTTTTTCCATCCACTCACTTTCAGCCTGTATGTGTCCCTAGGTCTGAAATGGCTCTCTACTAGACAGCATATATATGGGTCTCATATTTTTTTAACATCTTTATTGGGATATAATTGCTTTACAATTGTGTGTTAGTTTCTGCTTTATAACAAAGTGAATCAGTTATACATATACATATGTTCCCATATCTCTTCCCTCTTGCGTCTCCCTCCCTACCACCCTCCCAATCCCACCCTTCCAGGCAGTCACAAACCACCGAGCTGATATCCCTGTGCTATGCGGCTGCTTCCCACTCCTATCTACCTTATGTTTGGTAGTGTATATATGTCCATGTCTCTCTCTAGCTTTGTCACAGCTCACCCTTCTGCCTCCCCATATCCTTAAGCCTGTTCTCCAGTAGGTCTGTGTCTTTATTCCTGTCTTACCGCTAGGTTGTTCATGACATTATTTTTTCTTAAATTCCATATATATGTGTTGGCATATGGTATTTGTCTTTCTCTTTCTGACATACTTCACTCTGTATGACAGACTCTAGGTCTATCCACCTCACTACAAATAGCTCAATTTCCTTTTTTTTTATGGCTGAGTAATATTCCATTGTATTTATGTGCACCATCTTCTTTATCCATTCATCCGATGATAGGCACTTAGGTTGTTTCCAACTGTGGGCTATTGTAAATAGAGCTGCAATGAATATTTAGGTACATGACTCTTTTTGAATTTTGGTTTTCTCAGGGTATATGCCCAGTAGTGGGATTGCTGGGTCATTTGGTAGTTCTATTTGTAGTTTTAAGGAACCTCCATACTCTTCTCCATAGTGGCTGAACCAATTCACATTCCCACCAGTAGTGCAAGAGTATTTCCTTTTCTCCACACCCTCTCCAGCATTTATTGTTTCTAGATTTTTTGATGATGGCCATTCTGACTGGTGTGAGATGATATCTCATTGTAGGTTTGATTTGTCTTTCTCTAATGATTAATGATATTGAGCATTCTTTCATGTGTTTGTTGGCAGTCTGTATATCTTCTTTGGAGAAATGCCTATTTAGGTCTTCTCCCCATTTTTGGATTGGGTTGTTTGTTTTTTTGTTATTGAGTTGCTTGTAAAGTTTGGAGATTAATCCTTTGCCAGTTGCTACATTTGCAAATATTTTCTCCCAGTCTGAGGGTTGTCTTTTGGTCTTCTTTATGGTTTCCTTTGCTGTTCAAAAGCTTTGAAGTTTCATTAGGTTCCGTTTGTTTATTTTGTTTTTATTTCCATTTCTCTAGGAGGTGGGTCAAAAAGGATCTTGCTGTGATTTATGTCATAGAGTGTTCTGCCTATGTTTTCCTCCAAGAGTTTGATAGTTTCCGGCCTTAAATTTAGGTCTTTAATCCATTTCGAGCTGATTTTTGTGTATGGTGTTAGGGAGAGATCTAACCTCATACTTTTACATGTACCTGTCCAGTTTTCCCAGCACCACTTATTGAAGAGGCAGTCCTTTCTCCACTGTTCATTTCTGCATCCCTTATCAAAGATAAGGTGACCATAGGTGAGTGGGTTTATCTCCGGGTTTTCTGTCCTGCTCCATTGATCTATCTTTCTGTTTTAGAGCCAGTACCATACTGTCTTGATTACTGTAGCTTAGTAGTATAGTCTGAAGTCAGGGAGCTTGATTCCTACAGCTCCGTTTTTTGTTCTCAAGATTGCTTTCGCTATTTGGGGTCCTTTGTGCTTCCATACAAACTGTGAAATTTTTTGTTCTTGTTCTGTGAAAAATGCCAGTGGCAGTTTGATAGGGATTGCATTGAATCTGTAGATGGCTTTGCGTAGTGAGTCATTTTCACAACATTGATTCTTCCAATTCAAGAACATGGAATATCTCTCCATCTATTTGTATCATCTTTAATTTCTTTCATCAGTGTCTTATAATTTTTTGCATACAGGTCTTTTGTCTCCTTAGGTAGCTTTATTCCTAGATATTTCATTCTTTTTGTTGCAATGGTAAATGGGAGTGTTTTCTTGATTTCACTTTCAGATTTTTCATCATTAGTGTATAGGAATGCAAGAGATTTCTGTGCATTAATTTTGCATCCTGGAACTTCACCAAATTCATTGATTAGCTCTAGTAGTTTTCTGGTAGCATCTTTAGGATTCTCAATGTATAGTATGTCATCTGCAAACAGTGACATCTTTACTTCTTCTTTTCCGGTTTGGATTCCTTTTATTTCCTTTCTTCTCTGCTTGCTGTGGCTAAAACTTTTAAAACTATATTAAATAAGAGTGGTGCGAGTGGGCAACCTTGTCTTGTTCCTGATATTAGTGCAAATGCTTTCCGTTTTTCACCATTGAGGATGATGTTGGCTGTGTGTTTGTCATATATGGCCTTTATTATGTTGAGGAAAGTTCCCTCTATGACTACTTTCTGCAGGGTTTTTATCATAAATGGGTGTTGAATTTCGTCCAAAGCTTTCTGTGCATCTATTGAGATGATCATATGGTTTTTCTCCTTCAATTTTTTAATATGGTTTACCACATTGATTGATTTGCGTATATTGAAGAATCCTTGCATTCCTGGAATAAACCCCACTTGATCATGGTGTATGATCCTCTTAATGTGCTGTTGGATTCTGTTTGCTAGTATTTTGTTGAGGATTTTTGCATCTATGTTCATCAGTGATATTGGCCTGTAGTTTTGTTTCTTTGTGACATCCTTGTCTGGTTTTGGTATCAAGGTGATGGTGGCCTCGTAGAATGCATTTGGAAGTGTTCCACTCTCTGCTATATTTTGGAAGTGTTTGAGAAGGATATGTGTTAACTCTTCTCTAAATTTTTCATAGAATTCGTCTTTGAAGCCATCCGGTCCTGGGCTTTTGTTTGTTGGAAGATTTTTAATCACAGTTTCAACTTCAGTGCTACTGATTGGTCTGGTCATATTTTCTATTTCTTCCTGATTCAGTCTTGGCAGCTTGTGCATTTCTAAGGATTTGTCCATTTCTTCCAGGTGGTCCATTTTATTGGGATAGAGTTGCTTGTAGTAACCTCTCATGTTCTTTTGTATTTCTGCAGTGTCAGTTGTTACTTCTCCTTTTTCATTTCTAATTCTGTTGATTTGAGTCTTCTCCCTTTTTTTCTTGATGAGGCTGGCTAATGGTTTATCTATTTTGTTTTTCTTCTCAAAAAACCAGCTTTTAGTTTTATTGATCTTTACTATCATTTCCCTCATTTCTTTTTCATTTATTTCTGATCAGATTTTTATGATTTCTTTCCTTCTGCTAACTTTGGGTATTTTTTGTTCTTCTTTCTGTAATTGCTTTAGGTGCAAGGTTAGGTTGTTTATTCGAGATGTTTTCTGTTTCTTAAGGTGGGCTTGTATTGCTATAAACTTCCTCTTAGAACTGCTTTTCCTGCATCCCATAGGTTTTGCGTCGTTGTGTCTCCATTGTCATTTGTTTCTAGGTATTTTTAAATTTCCTCTTTGATTTCTTCAGTGATCCCTTCGTTATTAAGTAGTGTATTGTTTAGCCTCCATGCGTTTGTATTTTTTACAGATCTTTTCCTTTAATTGATATCTAGTCTTATGGCGTTGTGGTCGGAAAAGATACTTGATACAATTTCAATTTCTTAAATTTACCAAGGCTTGATTTGTGACCCAAGATATGATGTATCCTGGAGAATGTTCCATGAGCACTTGAGAAAAATGTGTAATCTGTTGTTTTTAGATGGAGTGTCCTATAAGTATCAATTAAATCCATCTTGTTTAATGTTTCATTTAAAGCTTGTGCTTCCTTATTTATTTTCATTTTGGATGATCTGTCCATTGGTGAAAGTGTGATGTTAAAGTCCCCGACTATGAATGTGTTACTGTCAATTTCCCCTTTGATGGCTGTTAGTATTTGCCTTATGTATTGAGGTGCTCGTATGTTGGGTGCATAAATATTTACAATTGTTATATCTTCTTCTTGGATCGATCCCTTGATCATTATGTAGTGTCCTTCATTGTTTCTTCTCATAGTCTTTATTTTAAAGTCTATTTTGTCTGATATGAGAATTCCTACTCCAGCTTTCTTTTGGTTTCCATTTTCATGGAATATCTTTTTCCATCCCCTTACTTTCAGTCTGCATGTGTCTCTAGATCTAAAGTGGGTCTCTTGTAGACTGCAGATATAAAGGTCTTGTTTTTGTATCCATTCAGCCAATCTGTGTCTTTTGGTGGGAGAATTTAGTCCATTTACATTTAAGGTAATTATCAATATGTATGTTCCTATTCTCGTTTTCTTAATTGTTTTGGGTTTGTTATTGTAGGTCTTTTCCTTCTCTTGTGTTTCTTGTCTAGAGAAGTTCCTTTAGCATTTGTTGTAAAGCTAGTTTGGTGGTGCTGAACTGCCTCAGCTTTTGCTTGTCTGTAAAAGTTTTAATATTTCCATCAAATCTGAATGAGATCCTTGCTGGGTAGAGTAACCTTGGTTGCAGGTTTTTCTCCTTCATCACTTACAGTATGTCCTGCCACTCCCTTCTGGCTTGCAGAGTTTCTACTGAGAGACCAGCTGCTAACCTTATGGCGATTGCCTTGTGTGTTATTTGTTGTTTTTCCCTTGCTGCTTTTAATATGCTTTCTTTGTATTTAATTTTTAACAGTGTGATTAATATGTGTCTTGGTGTATTTCTCCTTGGATTTATCCTGTATGGGACTCTCTGTGCTTCCTGGACTTGATTAACTATTTCCTTTCCCATATTAGAGAAGTTTTCATCTATAATCTCTTCAAATATTTTCTCAGTCCCTTTCTTTTTCTCTTCTTCTTCCGGAACCCCTATAATTTGAATGTTGGTGCGTTTAATGTTGTCCCAGACGTCTCTGAGACTGTCCTCAGTTCTTTTCATTTTTTTTCTTTATTCTGCTCTGCAGTAGTTGTTTCTACTATTTTATCTTCCAGGTCACTTCTCCATTCTTCTGTCTCAGTTTTTCTGCTCTTGATCCCATCTAGAGTATTTTTCATTTCATTTATTGTGTTGTTCATCATTGCTTGTTTCATCTTTATTTCTTCTAGGTCCTTGTTAAATGTTTCTTGCATTTTGTCTATTCTATTTCCAAGATTTTGGATCATCTTTACTATCATCATTCTGAATTCTTTTTCAGGTAGACTGCCTATTTCCTCTTCATTTGTTAGGTCTGGTGGGTTTTTATCATGCTCCTTCTTTTGCAGTGTGTTTTTCTGTCTTCTCATTTTGCTTATCTTACTGTGTTTGGGGTCTCCTTTTTGCAGGCTGCTGGTTTGTAGTTCCCATTGTTTTTGGTGTCTGTCCCCAGTGGCTAATGTTGGTTCAGTGGGTTGTGTAAGCTTCCTGGTGGAGGTGACTAGTGCTTGTGTTGTGGTGGTTGAGGCTGTATCTTGTCTCTCTTGGGGGCAGGTCCACTTCTGGTGGTGTGTTTTTGGGTGTCTGTGGACCTATTATGATTTTAGACAGCCTCTCTGCTAATGGGTGATGTTGTGTTCCTGTTTTGCTACTTGTTTGGCATAGGTTGTCCAGCACCGTTGCTTGCTGGTCATTGAGTGAAGTTGGGTCCTGGTGTTGAGATGGAGATCTCTGGGAGATTTTCACCATTTGATATTATGTGGAGCTGGGAGGTCTCTTGTGGACCAGTGTCCTGAAGTTGGCTCTCCCACCTCAGAGGCAGAGCACTGACTCCTGGCTGCAGCACCAAGAGTCTTTCCTCCGCACGGTTCAGAATAAAGGGCAGAAAAAGTAGAGAGAAAGAATTAGTAGAAGTAGGAAGGAAGAAAGAAAGAAAGAAAAAGGAACAAAGGAAGGAAGGAAGGAAGGAAGGAGGGTGGAAGGAAAAAGGAAAGAAGATATGGTAAAATAAAATATAATAAAGTTATTAAATTAAAAAATAATTATTAAGAAAAAAATACGGACAGATAGAACCTTAGGACAAATGATGGAAGCAAAGCTATACAGACAAAATCTCATACAGAAGCATACATATACACACTCACAAAAAGAGGAATTGGGGAAAAAAATCACAAATCTTGCTCTCAAAGTCCACCTCCTCAATTTGGGATGATTCATTGTCTATTCATGTATTCCACGGATGCAGGGTACATCAAGTTGACTGTGGAGCTTTAATCCCCTGCTTCTGAGGCTGCTGGGAGAGATTTCCCTTTCTCTTCTTTGTTCTCACAGCTCTCAGGGGCTCAGCATTGGATTTGGCCCCGCCTCTGCGTGTAGGTCGCTGGAGGGCGTCTGTTTTTCGCTCTGACAGGACGGGGTTAAAGGAGCCGCTGATTTGGGGTCTCTGGCTCACTCAGGCCGGGTGGGAGGGAGGGGCACAGAGTGCTGGGCGAGCCTGCGGCGGCTGAGGCTGGCATGACGTTGCACCAGCATGAGGCGCGCCGTGCGTTCTCTCGGGGAAGTTGTCCCTGGATCCCGTGAACCTGGCAGTGGCAGGCTGCACAGGCTCCCCAGAAGGAGGTGTGGAGAGTGACCTGTGCTCACCCACAGGCTTCTTGGTCACAGCAGCAGAAGCCTTAGCATCTCCTGCCCATCACTGGGGTCCGCGCTTTTAGCTGCGGCTCGCGCCCGTCTCTGGAGTTACTTTAAGCAGTGCTCTTAATCCCCTCTCCTCGCGCACCAGGAAACAAAGAGGGAAGAAAAAGTCTCTTGCTTTTTTGGCAGCTCCAGACCTTTTCCCGGAATGTCTCCTGGCTAGCAGTTGTGCACTAACCCCTTCAGGCTGTGTTCACGCCACCAACACCAGTCCTCTCCCTGCGCTCCGACCAAAGCCCGAGCCTCAGCTTGCAGCCCTGCCCACCCTGGTGGGTGAGCAGACTACCCTCTCGGGCTGGTGAGTGCTGGTCAGCACCGATCCTCTGTGCGGGAATCTCTTTGCTTTGCCCTCCGCACCCCTGTTGCTGCGGTCTCCTCTGCGGCTCCGAAGCTCCCCCGCTCCACCACCTGCAGTCTCCACCTGCGAAGGGGCTTCCTAGTGTGTGGAAACCTTTCCTCCTTCACAGCTCCCTTCCACTGGTGCAGGTTCCATCCCTATTCTTTTGTTTCTGTTTTTTTTTTCTTTTGCCCTACCCATGTACATGGGGGAGTTTCTTGCCTTTTTGGTGGTCTGAGGTCTTCTGCCAGCGTTCAGTTAGGTGTTCTGTAGGAGTTGTTCCATGTGTAGATGTATTTCTGGTGTATCCGTGGGGAAGAAGGTGATCTCCGTGTCTTACTCTTCCACCATCTTCCCCTCCCTTATTCTGAGTCTCATTTTTGTATCCATTCAGCAAGCCTGTGTCTTTTGTTTGTAGTATTTAATCCATTCACGTTTAAGGTAATTATCAATATGTATGTTCCTATGATCATTTTCTTAATTGTTTTGAGTTTGTTTTTGTAGGTTCTTTTCTTCTCGTGTGTTTCCCACTTAGAGAATTTTCTTTTGCATTTGTTGTAGACTGGTTTGATGGTGCTGAATTCTCTTAGCTTTTGCTTGTCTGTAAAGCTTTTGATTTCTCCATCAAATCTGAATGAGATCCTTGTCAGGTAGAGTAATCGTGGTTGTTCTTTCTTCCCTTCCCCCCTTTATGTATATCATGCCACTTCCTTCTGGCTTGTAGAGTTTCTGCTGAGAAATCAACTGTTCACCTTATGGGAGTTCCCTTGTATGTTGTTTTTCCCTTGCTGCTTTCAATAATTTTTCTTTGTCTTTAATTTTTGCTAATTTGATTACTATGTGTCTCAGCATGTTCCTCCTCGGTTTTATCCTGTATGGGACTCTGTGCTTCATGGACTTGGGTGGCTATTTCTTTTCCCATGTTAGGGAAGTTTTTGACTATTATCTCTTCAAATATTTTCTCTGGTTCTTTCTCTCTCTCTTTTCCTTCTGGGACCCCTATAATGCGAATGTTGTTGCGTTTAATGTTGTCCCAGGGGTCCCTTAGGCTGTCTTCATTTCTTTTCATTCTTTTTTCTTTATTCTTTTCTGCAGCAGTGAATTCCACCATTCTGTCTTCCAGGTCACTTATCCATTCTTCTGCCTCAGTTATTCTGCTATTGATTCCTTCTAGTGTATTTTTCATTTCAATTATTGTATTCTTCATCTCTGTTTGCTTGTTCTTTAATTCTTCTAGGTGTTTGTTAAACATTTCTTGCATCTTCTCGGTCTTTGCCTCCATTCTTTTTCCAAGGTCCTGGATCATCTTCTCTATCATTATTCTGAATTCTTTTTCTGGAAGGTTGCTTATCTCCACTTCATTTAGTTATTTTTCTGGGGTTTTATCTTGTTTCTTCATCTGGTACATAGCCCTCTGCCTTTTCATCTTGTCTATCTTTCTATGAATGTGGTTTTTGTTCCACAGGCTGCAGGATTATAGTTCTTCTTGCTTTTGCTGTCTGCCGTCTGGTGGATGAGGCCATCTCGAATTTGCCTCTTTTTTTTTCTGCCTGACTACTTGAGCTCAAACATCTCATCTCATCTTCTGCTCTCGGATACCATTGGTTCCTGTGGTCCTCAAGCCTTCCGAATTTTACACCACCTGCTTTCCTGGGTCTCAACTTGCAAACAGAAAGTCATGAGACTTCTCAGCCTCCATAACTGTGTGAGCCAATTCCTCACAATTTCTCTCTCTGTCTTCTCATATGTAGATCTATATGTCTATACATCATATAGATATATGTCTCCTACTTTTTTCTCTGGAGAACCTTAATTCAAATATTCAGCTTTTAAAAAAGAATGATATTCTGACAGATGTTACAGGTGAACCTTGAAGACATCATAAGTGAATTAAGCCAGACGTGAAAGGACAAATACTGTATGATTCCACTTATATGGGGTACCTAAAGTAGTCAAATTCATAGAGACAGAAAATATAATGGTTTTTGCCAGGGGATGTGGGTGGGGGAGGGGAGAATGGGGAGTTATTGTTTAATGGGTACAGAATTTCAGTTTGGGAAGATGAAAAAGTTCTGGAGATGGATAGTTGTGATGGTTGCACAACAATGCAAATGTACATAGTGACACTGCACTATACATCTAAAATGATTAAAATGGTAAAATTTTGTCATGTATATTTTACAATAAAAAATTAATATTGTGAACCAATTAAAAAAATGAACAAATTTCTCTCATCTTGGTTCTGGAAATTCAATTCAGTGGGTGTGGATAATAATCTGGATAACTAATTCCTACCTCACAAGGTAGAAAGCATTACATGAGATGCCTTGGGATAAGACCCTGGAACATAGGAACACAAGTTCTATAAAAGATTTAAATCCTGAGGATCAAAGAGGTGAGATGACTTGTCTGAGATCCCAGTGGTTTGCTGGCAGAGCCTAGACTTCCACTGGCATCTCCTCTGTGCTTGCCCAGTGTTTTCCCTTGTGCCACATCACCTCCTATCATCACAAGGCAACACGTGCTCAGTGCAGGCTGTGCCCAGAGAAGAGCAGACACCATGGTGTGTTTTCAAGAGCCAGCTGGATCTGAGTAGAATCCCTAGGGATAGTTGGAGGACACTAGGTTGACTCCCTTATGTTCTGGACCCGGTAGCCTTAGTCTCAGGACACAAACATAAGTCAAATCTTTCTCCTGTCATTGAGGAACTCACTGTCTAGTTGGGGAGGCAATTCATAAAGCAGTGTGATCAGTGCTCTGACAGCAGCATGCATAAAGGAGAAGCATCTAGCTTAGGTAGAGGTTCAGGGAAGACGTCCTCTAGTCTAGGAAGTGACACCTGAGCTGACTCTTGGGGGACTGTCAGGAATTAACCAGTTGAGAAGCAAGTGGAAGGAATTTCCAGGTAGTGGGAACAGTATGCACAAAGACCTGAAGGCAAGAAACATCCTAGCAATTCGGAAATACGGAAGCATAAGATTTCCTGGGCTGGGGGAAAGCAGCAGAAAATGAAGCTGGAGAGGTAGTCAGGAAGCAGATTTGAAGAGGGTTGTAAGAACCTGGCTACAGAGTTCAGATATATCTCATGGGACTGTGTGGTTCCCAAACTGGCTGTGCACCAGAAACACATGGGGCATGCTGGACCCCAACCTCTGAAAATTCAGTTTCAGTAACTATGGCATGGGGCCTCAGAATCTTGAATGCTTATAAAAGTCAACACATGACTCTAGGGTATAGCCAGTTTTGGGAAGGGTAGCCTGAAGGCAGTGGGGGACCCATGGAATGAGTGGCTTTAAGCAGGGGAAAATCTGGGTCCAATGTGAATTTAACAAACCTTTTTCTGGCCAGGATTAGGTTAGATATCTGCTCATGCTGTATGCTGCCATGCCTGTAGTTTCCCTGCTGTTCAATTCTCACACTGTTTTATATTTGCTTGTTTTGTTTCACTGAATAAGCTGTAAGCACCACTAGGGTGGGCCTGGGGTTACCTTGCTACTGGTATATCCCCAGCAATAAGCACAGTACCTGGCGTAAAACAGACACCCAATAAATAGTTTTTGAAAGAATGAATGCATTTTTGAGGGTGATGATGGAGACAGGGAGATTATTTAGTAAACTACTGAAAAGACAGGGAGAAGTATTAAGGAAGAAGTGATGTCAGCAAGATGGCAAAGTAGGAGGTCCCCAACACTCGTCTCCCCCACCAATAAAAAAAAAATGAATAAACAACTGCATACTGACAAAAATAGCTCTGAGAGAGCTCCAGAATATAATAACAGAGCTGCAGAAATCCTGTGTAGTGCAGAAACTGAGGAAAGCTGCATAGGAAAGCTGCATAGAAAAGCTTAGGAAGCACTTGGCCTATGTTACCCATCTCCCAGTCCAGCAATTTGGTGCCAAGAGGGGTCCCCTCAGTGTGAACTCCCCCAGTGGGGAAAAGGAAAGCATGAGGACCCCAGCAGCCCTCGTCACCACTGCTGACACCTGTGGCTTTTACCACTAAGGGCCCCCACAGTCTTCATCAGTATGGAACCCAGCTGACACAGCTGTCTGGGGTCCATGCCACTCTACTCCCCACACCACAGAGTGAGGGAGCGCCCCATGCTCCTCATCCCGCAAGAAGTAGTCATCAAAGACCCACCACATTGGAGACCTATGCCCAAGCCCAGACCAGAGCCTCTAGAGCAGGGGTCCCCAACCCCTGAGCCATGGACTGGTACTGGTCCGTGGCCTTTTAGGAACCAGGCCACACAGCAGGAAGTGAGTGGAGGGCAAGTGAGCGAAGCTTCATCTGTATTTACAGCTGCTCCCCATCACTCACATTAACGCCTGAGCTCCGCCTCCTGTCAGATCAGTGGAGGATTTAGATTCTCATAGGAGCATAAACCCTAATGTGAACTGTGAATGCAAGGGATCTAGGTTGCGTGCTCCTTATGAGAATCTAATGCCTGATGATCTGAGGTGGAGGTGAGGTGGTGATGCTAGCACTGGGGAGCAGCTGCAAATACAGATTATCATTAGCAGAGAGGTTTGACTGCACAGAGACCATAATATATCAACTGCTTGAAGACATATCAAAACCCTATCAGTGAGTGGCAAGTGAAAACAAGCTCAGAGTTCCCACTGATTCTGCATTATGGTGAATTGTATAATTATTTCATTATATATTACAATGTAATAATAATAGAAATAGGGACTTCCCTGGTGGCTCCGTGGTTAAGAATCCACCTGCCAAGGCAGGGGACATGGGTTCAAGCCCTGGTCCGGGAAGATCCCACATGCTGCAGAGCAACTAAGCCTGTGCGCCACAACTACTGAGCCTGTGCTTTAGAGCCGGTGTGCCACAACTACTGAGCCCCTGTGCCACAACTACTGAAGCCTGCATGCCTAGAGCCTGTGCTTCACAACAAGAGAAGCCACCACAAGGAGAAGCCCGCACAGCAATGAAGATCCATTGCAGCCAATAAATAAATAAATTAATTAATTAAAAACATTTATAAATAATAGAAATAACGTGCACAATAAATGTAATGTGCTTGAATCATCCCCAAATCATCCCCCACCCCCAGTCTATGGAAAAATTGTCTTCCATGAAACTGGTCCCTACTGCCAAAAGGGTTGGGAACTGCTGTTCTACGGCATCACTTCTCCTCAGGACTAGGGCTGGCACTTCCCCCTGAAACCACCTGTATGCTCTAAACCCCAGCTCCATGGCCATTTACTAAGTGCCTGTGCCTCAGACACTGGCGCCATCACCACAGTGAGTGCATCTAAGCCTCAATCCATAGCACTGTAGTCATCTGCATGCCTTCAAGCTCTGGATCCAGCTTCATGGAAGCTCCACGTGTAGACCTCAGACACCAGCCATCACCACCACCACAAGCATGCACATGTCCTGGATTCCAGCACCATTGCTGTCACTTGTGCACCCATGTACCAAACCTGATGCCAAGAAGGATATCCTCTGACATGACTTCATCTTGCAAGGGAAAAGAAGAACAAAAAGACCATAGGAGCCTTTGCCACTGAGGATCCTAACAGGTCTTATTGCCACAATGCACACCTACAGTCTTGGCTACAGAGGACCCCATAGTCTTTATTGATGCTGACTTCCATTGATGCAGCTCCATGGAGACCATTGTTGCTGCACCCTCCCCATACCTGGAACTGCCACTATGCCCACTAGGAGCTGAAACTGCCACACTCCACCAAGCCAGCACGTTCACACCCACTAGTAGGTCTTTCCCCACTGAAGTGAGTCTGAGTCACTTCTGGACTTTACAGACTGCTCCCTCAATGGTGCAGATATCAGTGCAAGGCTAAAAGAAACACAAAAGAATCAAGAAAACATGACACCATCAAAGGAATACAAGAACTTTCCAGGAACTGATTCCAAAGAAATAGAGATCTAGAAATTGACAAAGAATTCAAAATAATTGTTTTAAGGACTCTTAAGCAAGCTACAAGAGAACACAGATAGACTACAAGAGAATACAAGAGAGACAACTCAGTGAAATCAGGAAAACTGATTTGGTTGAAAATTTCTCAAATCTTGGGAGGGAAATGGATATCCAAATTCATAAAGTTCAAAGATCCCCAAACATAATCAACTAAAAGAAGACTGCACCAAGAGATGGTGTAATCAAATTGTCAAAAGTCAAGGAAAAAATCAATTTTAAAAGCAGCACAAGAAAGCAACTTATCACATATAAGCCTCACCCAGAAAAGACTGTCAGCAGATTTCTCAGCAGAAACTTTGCAGGCCAAGAGAGAGTGGGATGATATATTCAAAGTACTGAAAGAAAAAAAAAAGCCATCCAAAAATACTATACCTGGCCTCCCATCCAAGTACTAACCAGACACAGATGTACAGAACAAACGTATGGACACCAAGTGGGGGAAGGAGGGTGGGATGAATTGGGAGATTGGGATTGACATATATACACTACTATGTATAAAATAGATAACTAATGAGAACCTACTGTATAGCACAGGGAACTCTACTCAGTGCTCTATGGGGACCTAAATGGGAAGGAAATCCAAAAATGAGGGGATATATGTATACATATAGCTGATTCAATTTGATGTACAGCAGAAACTAACACAACATTGTAAAACAACTATACTCCAATTTAAAAAATACTATACCTGGCAAAATTTTCCTTAAAAAGGAAATAGAACTTACAACAGCCAGGACATGGAAGCAACAGATGTCCATTGACAGATGAATGGATAAAGAATATGTGGTACATATATACAATGGAATATTACTCAGATATAAAAAGGAACGAAATTGAGGTATTTGTAATGAGACGGATGGACCTAGAGTCTGTCATACAGAGTGGAGTAAGTCAGAAAGAGAAAAACAAATACCATATGCTAACTCATATACATGGAATCTAAAAAAATACAGCACTGATGAACCTAATTGCAGGGCAGGAATAAAGACGCAGACATAGAGAACGAACTTGAGGGCACAGCAGGGGAAGGGGAAGCTGGGAAGAAGTGAGAGAGTAGCATTGACATATATACACTACCAAATGTAAAATGCATGGCTAGTGGGAAGCTGCTGCATAGCACAGGGAGATCAGTTTGATGCTTTGTGATGACCTAGAGGGGTGGGATAGCTGATTCACTTTGTTGTACAGCAGAAACTAGCACAACATTGTAAAGCAATTATACTCCAATAAAGATATTGAAAAAATAGAAGAATGGAAGAAAAAGGAAGTAGAAATAAAGTCTTTCCCATACAAACAAAAACTGAGTGAGTTCATCACCACTGGGTCTGCCTCACAAGAAACACTTACGGGAGTTCTTCAAAATGAAACAAAAATGTGCTAAACAAGAAGATGAAAGCATAAATCTTACTGGTTAAGGTAAATATATAGACATATACAGATTAATGTAGCACTGTAAAGGTGGTGCCTAAATTACTATTTTTAACTTTCTATTTTATATTGGAGTATAGTTGATAAGCAATGTTGTGATATTTTCAGGTGTACAGCAAAGCAATTCAGTTATATATATATATACACATATCTATACTTTTTCAAATTCTTTTCCCATTTAGGTTGTTACATAATATTAAGCAGAGTTCCCTGTGCTACACAGTAGGTCCTAGTTGTTTATCCACTTTAAATATAGCAGTGTGTCAATTCCAAACTCCCTATCACTCACCCCCCCACACCCTTGCGCCCTGGTAACCATAAGTTTGTTCTCTAAGTCTGTGAGTCTGTTTCTGTTTTGTAAATAAGTTCATTTGTATAATTTTTTTAGATTCCGCATAAAAGCTATATCCTACAGTGTTTCTCTTTCTCTGTCTGACTTCACTCAGTATGACAATCTCTAGATCCATCCATGTTGCTGCAAATGGCATTATTTAATTCTCTTTAATGGCTGAGTAATATTCCATTGTATATATGTACTACAACTTCTTTATCCATTCCTCCATCAATGGACATTTAGGTTGCTTCCATGTCTTGGCTATTGTAAACAGCGTTGCAATGAACATTGGGGTGCATGCATCCTTTCAGACCATGTTTTTCTCTGGATATATGCCAGGAGTGGGATTGCAAGATCATATGGTAGCTCTACTTTTAGGTTTTTAAGGAACATCCACAGTGTTCTCCACAGTGGCTGTACCAATTTACATTCCCACCAACAGCGTGGGAGGGTTCCCTTCTTTCCACAAATTCTCCGGCAATTATTGTTTGTGGATTTTTTGAAAATGGCCATTCTGACTGGTGTGAGGTGATATCTCATTGTAGATTTGATTTGCATTTCTCTACTAATTAGTGATGTTGAACATCAATTCATGTGCCTCTTGGCCATCTGTATGTCTTCTTTGGAGAAAGATCTATTTAGGTCTTCTCCCTATTTTTTGATTGGGTTTTTAAAAATGACATTAAGCTGCATGAGCTGTCTGTAAATTCTGGAGACTAATCCCTTGTTGGTCACATCATTTGCAAATATTTTCTCCCATTCTGTTGGTTGTCTTTTCGTTTATGGTTTCCTTTGCTGTGCAAAAGCTTTTGAGTTTAATTAGGTGCCATTTGCTTATTTTTGTTTTTATTTCCATTTCTCTGGGGGACAGATTGAAAAAGATATTGCTGTGATTTATGTCAGAGAGTGTTCTACCTATGTTTTCCTGTAAGAGATTTATAGTGTCCAGATTCACATTTAGGTATTTAATCCATGTTGAGTTTATTTTTGTGTATGGTGTTAAAGAATGTTTTAATTTCATTTTCTACATGTAGCTGTCCAGTTTTCCCAGCACCATTTGTTGAAGAGACTTGTCTTTCCTCCATTGTATAGTCTTGCCTCCCTTGTCATAGATTAATTGACCATAGGTACATGGGTTTTTTCTGGGCTTTCTATCCTGTTCCATTGACCTATATTTCTATTTTTGTGCCAGGACCATACTGTTTCAATGACTAGAGCTTTGTAGTAGAGTCTGAAGGCACAGAGCCTTATCCCTCCAGCTCCGCTTTTCTTTCTCAAGATTGCTTTGGCTCTTCGGGGTCTTTTGTGTCTCCATACAAATTTTAGGATTTTTTGTTCTAGTTCTGTGAAAAATGCCCTTGCTAATTTGATAGGGATTGCATTGAATCTGTAGATTACCTTGGATAGTATAGTCATTTTCACAATGTTGATTCTTCCAATCCAAGAACATGGTATATCTCTCCATCTGTTTGTATCATCTTTAATTTCTTCCATCAGTGTCTTATAGTTTTCAGAGTACAGGTCTTTTGTCTACTTAGGTAGGTTTATTCCTAGGTATTTTATTCTTTCTGATGTGATGGTAAATGGGATTGTTTCTTGAATTTCTCTTTCTGATCTTTTGTTGTTAGTGTGTAGAAATGCAATAGATTTCTGTGTATTAGTTTTGTAACCTGCAACTTTGCCAAATTCATAGATGAGCTCTAGTAGTTTTCTGGTAGCATCTTTAAGCTTTTCTATGTATAGTATCATGTCATTTGCAAACAGTGACGTTTTTACTTCCTCTTTTCCAATTTGGATTCCATATATTTCTTTTTCATCTCTGATTGCCATGGCTAGGACTACCAAAACTATGTTGAATAAAAGTGGTGAGAGTGGACATCCTTCTCTTGTTCCTGATCTTAGAGGAAATGCTTTCAGCTATTCACCATTGAGTATGATGCTAGCTGTAGGTTTGTCATATATGGCCTTTATTATATTGAGGTATGTTCACCCTATCCCCACTTTCTGGAGCTTTTTTTTTTTTATCATAAATGGGCATTGAACTTTGTCAAAAGCTTTTTCTGCGTCTATGGAGATGACCGTATGATAATCTTTTATTTTTCAATTTGTTGTGGTGGTGCATCACACTGATTGCTTTGCAGCTATTGAAAAATCCTTGCTTCCCTGGGATAAGTCCCACTTGATTATGGTGTATGATTCTTTTAATGTATTGTTGGATTCAGACTGCTGGTATTTTGTTAAAGGATTTTGCATCTATGTTCAACAGATATATTGGCCTGTAATTTTCCTTTGGTCTGGTTTTAGTATCAGGGCGATGGTGGCCTCATGGAATGAGTTTGGGATTTTTCCTTCTTCTGCAATTTTTGGCAACAGCTTCAGGACAGGTGTTAGCTCTTCTCTAAATGTTTGATAGAATTCACCTGTGAAGCCATCTGGTCCTGGACTTTTGTTTGTTGGGAGGTGTGTAATAACACTTTTAATTTAAGTACTTGTGATTTGTCTGTTCATATTTTCTATTTCTTCCTGATTCAGTCTTGGGAGATTTTACCTTTTTAAGAATTTGTCCATTTCTTCCAGGCTGTCCATTTTATTGGTATACAGTTGCTTGTAGGAGTCTCTTATTTTCCTTTGTATTTCTGTAGTGTTAGTTTTAACTTCTCCTTTTAACTTTCTAATTTTATTGATTTGAGTCCTCTTCCTTATTTTTCCTGATGAGTCTGGTTACAGATTTATCAAATTTGTTTATCTTTTCAAAGAACCAGCTTTTAGTTTCATTGATTTTTGCCATTGTTTTCTTTGTCTCTGTTTCATTTATTTCTGCTCTGATTTTTATGATATCTTTCCGTCTACTAACTATAGGTTTTGTTTGTTTTTCTTTCTCTAGTTGTTTTAAGTGTAAGGTTAGGTTGTTTATTTGAGATTTTTCTTGTTTCCTGAGGTAAGATTGTATTGCTATAAACTTCCCTCTTAGAGGAGACGAGGGGAAGATGGCGGAAGAGTAAGACGCGCAGATCACCTTCCTCCCCACAGATACACGAGAAATACATCTACACGTGGAACAACTCCTACAGAACACCTACTGAACGCTGGCAAAAGACCTCAGACCTCCCAAAAGGCAAGAAACTCCCCACGTACCTGGGTAGGGCAAAAGAAAAAAGAATAAACAGAGACAAAATGATAGGGACGGGACCTGCACAAGTGGGAGGGAGTTGTGAAGGAGGAAAGTTTTCCACACACTAGAAAGCCCCTTCGAGGGCAGAGACTGTGGGTGGCGGAGGGGGAAAGCTTCAGAGCCACGGAGGAGAGCACAGCAACAGGGGTGTGGAGGGCAAAGTGGAGAGATTCCCGCACAGAGGATTGGTGCCAACCGGAACTCACCAGCCCGAGAGGCTTCTCTGCTCACCTGCCGGGGCGGGCGGGGGCTGTGAGCTGAGGCTCGGGCTTCGATCAGAGCACAGGGAAAAGACTGGGGTTGGCAGCATGAACACAGCCTGCAGGGGTTAGTGCACAATGTCTAGCCGGGATGGAGTCCGGGGAAAAGTCTGGACCTGCCGAAGAGGCAAGAGACCTTTTCTTTCCTCTTTGTTTCCTGGTGCGCGAGGAGAGGGGATTAAGAGCACTGCTTAAAGGACCTCCAGAGACGGGTGCGAGCCGCGGCTAAAAGCACGGATGACAGAGACAGGCATGAGACTCTAAGACTGCTGCTGCCACCACCAAAAAACCTGTGTGCGAGCACAGGTCACTATCCACACACCCCTTCAGGGACCCTGAGCAGCCCGCCACTGCCAGGGTCCCGGGACCCAGGAACAACTTCCCCGGGAGAACGCACAGCGCGCCTCAGGCTGGTGCAACATCATGCTGGCCTCTGCCGCAGGCTCGCCCCGCACTCCGTGCCCCTCCCTCCCCCAAGCCTGAGTGAGCCAGAGCCCCCGGAGCAGCTGCTCCTTTAACCCCATCCTGTCTGAGTGAAGGATAGACGCCCTCCGGTAACCTACACGCAGAGGCGGTGCCAAATCCAAAGCTGAGCCCTGGGAGCTGTGAGAACAAAGAAGAGAAAGGGAAATCTCTCCCAGCAGCCTCAGAAACAGCGGATTAAAGCTCCACAACCAACTTGATGTACCCTGCATCTGTGGAATACATGAATAGACAACGAATCATCCCAAATTGAGGAGGTGGACTTTGTGAGCAAGATTTATGATTTTTTCCCCTTTTCCTCTTTTTGTGAGTGTGTATGTGTATGCTTCTGTGTGAGATTTTGTCTGTATAGCTTTGCTTCCACCATTTGTCCTAGGGTTCTATCTGTCCGTTGTTTTTTAAAATTATTTTTTTAATAATTATTTTTTATTTTAATTATTTTATTTAACTTTATCTTCTTTCTTTCTTTCTTTCCTTCCTGCTCTCCTTTAGGCAATGAATCATCCCAAATTGAGGAGGTGGACTTTGAGGGCAAGATTTATGATTTTTTCCCTTTTCCTCTTTTTGTGAGTGTGTATGTTTATGATTCGGTGTGAGATTTTGTCTGTATAGCTTTGCTTCCACCATTTGTCCTAGGATTCTATCTGTCTGTTTTTTTAAAAAATATTTTTCTTAATAAATATTTTTATCTTATTAACTTTATTATATTTTATCCTATTTTATTTTACTTTATCTTCTTCCTTTCTTTCTTTCTTTCCTTCTTTCCCTCCTTCCTTCCTCTCTCCCTCCCTTCTTTCTTTCTTTCCTTCTTTCTTTCTTTCTTTCTAATTCTACTAATTCTTTCTTTCTACTTTTTCTCCCTTTTATTCTGAACCGTGTGGATGAAAGGCTCTTGGGGCTGCAGCCAGGAGTCAGTGCTGTGCCTCTGAGGTGGGAGAGCCAACTTCAGGACACTGGTCCACAAGAGACCTCCCAGCTCCACATAATATCAAATGGCAAGGGCTTCCCTGGTGGCACAGTGGTTGAGAATCTGCCTGCTAATGCAGCAGACATGGGTTCGAGCCCTGGTCTGGGAAGATCCCACGTGCCGCGGAGCAACTAGGCCCGTGAGCCACAACCACTGAGCCTGCGCGTCTGGAGCCTGTGCTCCACAACAAGAGAGGCCGCGATAGCGAGAGGCCCGTGCACCGTGATGAAGAGTGGCCCCCGCTTGCCACAACTAGAGAAAGCCCTCGCACAGAAATGAAGACCCAACACAGGCAAAAATAAAATAAATAGATAAATAAAAAATAAAAAAATAATAGATCTATTTAAAAAAAAAGTATATATATATATATATATATATATATATCAAATGGAGAAAATCTCCCAGAGATCTCCATCTCAACACCAGGACCCAGCTTCACTCAACGACCAGCAAGCTACAGTGCTGGACACCCTATGACAAACAACTAGCAAGACAGGAACACAACCCCACCCATTAGCAGAGAGGCTGCCTAAAATCATAATTCCACAACCACCACAATACACACCACCAGACGTGGACCTGCCCAACAGAAAGACAAGATCCAGACTCATCCACCAGAACACAGGCACTAGTACCCTCCACCAGGAAGCCTACACAACCCACTGAACGAACCTCAGCCACTGGGGACAGACACCAAAAAGAACGGGATCTACGAACCTGCAGCCTGCAAAATGGGGACCCCAAACACAGTAAGAGAAGCAAAATGAGAAGACAGAACAACACACAGCAGATGAATGAGCAAGGTAAAAACCTACCAGACCTAACAAATGAAGAGGAAATAGGCAGTCTACCTGAAAAAGAATTCAGAATAATGAGAGTACAGATGATCCAAAATCTTGGAAACAGAAAAGACAAAATGCAAGAAACATTTAACAAGGACCTAGAAGAAATAAAGATGGAACAAACAACAATTAACAACACAATAAATGAAATTAAAATACTCTAGATGGGGGGACCTTGAAGATGGCGGAAGAGTAATACGCGGAGATCACCTTCCTCCCCACAGATACACCAGAAATACATCTACACGTGGAACAACTCCTACAGAACACCTACTGAAGGCTGGCAGAAGACCTCAGACCTCCCAAAACGCAAGAAACTCCCCACGTACCTGGGTAGGGCAAAAGAAAAAACAGAGACAAAAGAATAGGGACGGGACCTGCACCAGTGGGAGGGAGCTGTGAAGGAGGAATAGTTTCCACACACTAGGAAGCCCCTTCACGGGCGGAGACTGTGGGGGGCAGAGGGGGCAGCTTCGGAGCCGCGGAGGAGTGCACAGCAATAGGGGTGCGGAGGGCAAAGCGGGTAGATTCCCGCACAGAGGATCGGTGCCGACCGGCACTCACCAACCCGAGAGGTTTGTCTGCTCACCCGCGGGGCAGGCGGGGCTGCGAGCTGAGGCTCGGGTTTTGGTCAGAGCGCAGGGAGAGGACTGGGTTTGGCGGCTTGAACATAGCCTGAAGGGGTTAGTGCACCACAGCTAGCCGGGAGGCAGTCCGGGGAAAAGTCTGCACCTGCCAAAGAGGCAAGAAACTTTATCTTCTCTCATTGTTTCCTGGTGCGCTAGGAGAGGGGTTTAAGAGCGCTGCTTAAAGGACTCCAGAGATGGGCGCAAGCCACGGCTAAAAGTGCGAAACCCAGAGACGGGAGTGAGCCACGGCTAAAAGCGCGAAACCCAGAGACGGGCGCGAGCCGCGGCTAAAAGCACGGACCCCAGAGACGGACGCAAGCCGCGGCTAAAAGCACGGACCCCAGAGACGGGCGGGAGATGCTATGGCTGCTGCTGCCACCACCAAGGGGCCTGTGTGCGAGCACAGGTCACTATCCACACCCCTCTTCCGGGGAGCCTGTGCAGCCCGCCACTGCCAGGTTCCCGGGATCCAGGGACAGCTTCCCCGGGAGAACGCACGGCGGGCCTAAGGCTGGTGCAACGTCACACCAGCCTCTGACGCCGCAGGCCCGCCACGCATGCAGTGCCCCTCCCACACCCCGGCCTGAGGGCGCCAGAGCCCCCAAATCAGCGGCTCCTTTAACCCCGTCCTGTCTGAGCAAAAAACAGATGCCCTCCGGCGACCTACATGCAGAGGCAGGACCAAATCCAAAGCTGAGCCCCTGTGAGCTGTGAGAACAAAGAAGAGAAAGGGAAATCTCTCCCAGCAGCCTCAGAAACAGCGGATTAAAGCTCCACAATCAACTTGATGTACCCTGCATCTGTGGAATAAATGAATAGTCAACGAATCATCCCGAATTGAGGAGGTGGGCTTCGAGAGCAAGATCTATGATTTTTTCCCCTTTTCCTCTTTTTGTGAATGTGTATGTGGATGCTTCTGTGTGAGATCTTGTCTGTATAGCTTTACTTCCACCATTTGTCCTAGGGTTCTATCCGTCCATGGTTTTTTTAAAAAATTTTTTTCTTAATAATTAATTTTAACTTTAATAACTTTATTATACTTTACCTTCTTTCTCTCTTTCTTTCTCTCTCTCTTTCTTTCTTTCTTTCTTTCTTTCTTTCCTTCTTTCCTTCTTTCCTTCTTTCTTTCCTTCCTTCCCTCCTTTAGACAACAAATCATCCCAAATTGAGGAGGTGGTCTCTGAGAGCAAGATTTATGATTTTTTCCCCTTTACCTTTTTTAGTGAGGGTGTATGTGTATGCTTCTGTGTAAGATTTTGTCTGTATAGCTTTCCTTCCAACATTTGTCCTAAGGTTCTATCCGTCCCTTCTTTTTTTTCTAAATAATTATTTTTTAATTCAATAACTTTATTATACTTTATTTTATATTACTGTATCTTCTTTCTTTCTGTCTTTTTTCCTTCCTTCCCTTCTTCCTTCCTTCTTCCCTCCCTCCCTCCTTTCTTTCCTTCTTGCCTTCTTTCCTTCTTTCCTTCTTTCTTTCTTTCTTCCTTCCTTCCTTCCCTCCTTTCTTTCTTTCTTTCTTTCCTTCTTTCTTCATACTTCTACTAATTCTCTCTAATTTTTCTCCCTTTTATTCTGAGCCATGTGGATGAAAGGCTGTTGGTGCTCCAGCCAGGAGTCAGTGCTCTGCCTCTGAGGTGGGAGAGCCAACTTCAAGACACTGGTCAACAAGAGACCTCCCAGTTCCACATAATATCAAATGGCGAAAATCTCCCAGAGACCTCCATCTTAACACAAGCACCCAGCTTCACTCAATGACCAGCAAGCTACAGTGCTGGACACCCTATGTCAAACAACTAGCAAAACAGGAACACACCACCACCCATTAGCAGAGAGGCCACCTAAAATTATAATAAGTCCACAGACACCCCAAAACACACCACCAGACATGAACCTGCCCACTACAGAGACAAGATCCAGCCTCATCCACCACAACACAGGCACTAGTCCCCTCCACCAGGAAGCCTACACAACCCACTGAACCAACCTTAGCCACTGGAGACAGACATCAAAAACAGTGGGAACTACGAACCTGCAGCCTGCAAAAAGGAGACCCTAAACACAGTAAGATAAGCAAAATGAGAAGACAGAAAAACACACAGCAGATGAAGGAGCAAGATAAAAATACACCAGACATAAAAAATGAAGAGGAAATAGGCAGTCTACCTGAAAAAGAATTCAGAATAATGATAGTAAGGATGATCCAAAATCATGTAAATAGAATGGACTAAATGCAAGAAACAGTTAACAAGGACCTAGAAGAAATAAAGATGAAACAAGCAATGATGAATAACACAATAAATGAAATTAAATGTACTCTAGATGGGACAAATAGCAGAATAACTGAGGAAGAAGAATGGATAAGTGACCTGGAAGATAAAATAGTGGAAATAACTACTGCAGAGCAGAATAAAGAAAAAAGAATGAAAAGAACTGAGGACAGTCTCAGAGACCTCTGGGACAACATTAAACGCACCAACATTCAAGTTATAGGGGTTCCGGAAGAAGAAGAGAAAAAGAAAGGGACTGAGAAAATATTTGAAGAGATTATAGTTGAAAAATTCCCTAATATGGGAAAGGAAATAGTTAATCAAGTCCAGGAAGCACAGAGAGTCCCATACAGGATAAATCCAAGGAGAAATGTGCCAAGACACACATTAATCAAACTGTCAAAAATTAAATACAAAGAAAACATATTAAGAGCAGCAAGGGAAAAACAACAAATAACACATAAGGGAATCCCCATAAGGTTAACAGCGAGTCTCTCAGGAGAAACCCTACAAGCCAGAAGGGAGTGACAGGGCATAATGAAAGTGATAAAGGAGAAAAACCTGCAACCAAGATTACTCTACCCAGCAAGGATCTCATTCAGATTTGATGGAGAAATTAAAATCTTCACAGACAAGCAAAAGCTGAGAGAGTTCAGCACCACCAAACCAGCTTTACAGCAAGTTCTAAAGGAACTTCTCTAGACAAGAAACACAAGAAAAGGAAAAGACCTATAATAACGAACCCAAAACAATTTAGTAAATAGGAATAGGAACAAACATATCGATAATTACCTTAAATGTAAGTGGACTAAATGCTACCACCAAAAGGAACAGATTGGCTGAATGGATACAAAAAAAAAGACCCTTATATATGCTGTCTAAAAGGGAACCCCTTCAGACCTAGAGACACATACAGACTGAAAGTAAAGGGATGGAAAAAGGTATTCCATGCAAATGGAAACCAAAAGAAAGCTGGAGTAGCAATTCTCATATCATACAAAATAGACTTTAAAATAAAGACTATTAGAAGAGACAAAGAAGGACACTACATAATGATCAAGGGATCGATACAAGAAGAAGATATAACAACTGTAAATATTTATGCACCCAACATAGGAGCACCTCAGTACATAAGGCAAATACTAACAGCCATAAAAGGGGAAATCGACAGTACCACATTCATAGTAGGGGACATTAACAACCCACTTTCACCCATGGACAGATCATCCAAAATGAAAATAAATAAGGAAACACAAGCTTTAAATGATACATTAAAAAAGATGGACTTAATTGATATTTATAAGACACTCTATCCAAAAACAACAGAATACACGTTTTTGTCAAGTGCTCATGGAAAATTTTCCAGGATAGATCATATCTTGGGTCACAAATCAAGCCTTGGTAAATTTAAGAAAATTGAAATTGTATCAAGTATCATTTCCGACAACAACGCCATGAGACTAGATATCAATTACAGGAAAATATCTGTAAAAAATACAAACATATGGAAGCTAAACAATACACGACTTAATAATGAAGTGATCACTGAAGAAATCAAAGAGGAAATCAAAAAATACCTAGAAACAAATGACAATGGAGAAACAACGACCCAAAACCTATGGGATGCAGCAAAACCAGTTCTAAGGGGAAGTTTATAGCAATACAAGCCCACCTTAAGAAGCAGGAAACATCTCGAATAAACAACCGAACCTTGCACCTCAAGAAATTAGAGAAAGAAGAACAAAAAACCCCAAAGCTGGCAGGAGGAAAGAAATCATGAAAATCAGCTCAGAAATAAATGAAAAAGAAATGAAGGAAACAATAGCAAAGATCAATAAAACTAAAAGCTGGTTCTTTGAGAAGATAAACAAAATAGATAAACCACTAGCCAGACTCATCAAGAAAAAAAGGGAGAAGACTCAAATCAATAGAATTAGAAATGAAAAAGAAGTAACCAATGACACTGCAGAAATAAAAAAGATCATGAGAGATTACTACAAGCAACTCTATGCCAATAAAATGGACAATCTGGAAGAAATGGACAAATTCTTAGAAATGCACAACCTGCCAAGACCGAATCAGGAAGAAATAGAAAATATGAACAGACCAATCACAAGCACTGAAATTGAAACTGTGATTAAAAATCTTCCAACAAGCAAAAGCTCAGGACCAGATGGCGTCACAGGCGAATTCTATCAAACATTTAGAGAAGAGCTAACATCTATCCTTCTCAAACTCTTTCAAAATATAGCAGAGGGAGGAACACTCTCAAATTCCTTCTACAAGGCCACCATCACCTTGATACCAAAACCAGAAAAGGATGTCACAAAGAAAGAAAACTACAGGCCAATATCACTGATGAACATAGATGCAAAAATCCTCAACAAAATACTGGGAAATAGAATCCAACAGCACATTAAAAGGATCATACACCATGATCAAGTGGGGTTTATTCCAGGAATGCAAGGATTCTTCAATATACGCAAATCTATCAATGTGATAAACCATATTAACAAATTGAAGGAGAAAAACCGTATGGTCATCTAAATTGATGCAGAGAAAGCTTTTGACAAAATTCAACACCCATTTACGATAAAAACCCTGCAGAAAGTAGGCATAGAGGGAACTTTCCTCAACATAATAAAGGCCATGTGTGACAAACCCACAGCCAACATAGTCCTCAATGGTGAAAAACTGAAAGCATTTCCACTAAGATCAGGAACAAGACAAGGTTGCCCACTCTCACCACTCTTATTCAACATAGTTTTGGAAGTTTTAGCCACAGCAATCAGAGAAGAAAAGGAAATAAAAGGAATCCAAACCGGAAAAGAAGAAGTAAACTAGTCACTATTTGCAGATGACATGATACTATACATACAGAACCCTAAAGATGCTACCAGAAAACTACTAGAGGTAATCAATGAATTTGGTAAAGTAGCAGGATACAAAATTAATGCACAGAAATCTCTGGCATTCCTATACACTAATGATGAAAAATCTGAAAGTGAAAAGGAGAAAACACTCCCATTTACCATTGCAACAAAAAGAATAAAATATCTAGGAATAAACCTATCTAAGGAGACAAAAGACCTGTATGCTGAAAATTATAAGACACTGATGATGGAAATTAATGATGATACAAATAGATGGAGAGATATACCATATTCTTGATTGGAAGAATCAACATTGTCAAAATGACTATACTACCCAAAGCAATCTGTAGATTCAAAGCAATCCCTATCAAACTACCACTGGCATTTTTCAAAGAACTAGAACAAAAAATTTCCCAATTTGTATGGAAACACAAAAGACCCCGAATAGCCAAAGCAATCTTGAGAACGAAAAACAGAGCTGGAGGAATCAGGCTCCCTGACTTCAGACTATACTACAAAGCCACAGTAATCAAGACAGTATGGTACTGGCACAAAAACAGAAAGATAGATCAATGGAACAGGATAGAAAGCCAGAGATAAACCCATACACATATGGACAACTTATCTTTGATAAAGGAGGCAGGAATGTACAATGGAGAAAGGACAGCCTCTTCAATAAGTGGTGCTGGGAAAACTGGACAGATACATGTAAAAGTATGAGATTAGGTCACTCCCTAACACCATGCACAAAAATAAGCTCAAAATGGATTAAAGACCTAAATGTAAGGCCAGATACTATGAAACTCTTAGAGGAAAACATAGGCAGAACACCCTATGACATAAATCAAAGCAAGATCCTTTCTGACCCACCTCCTAGAGAAATGGAAATAACAAAATAAATAAACAAATGGGACCTAAGGAAACTTCAAAGCTTTTGCACAGCAAAGGAAACCAAAAACAAGACCAAAAGAAACTCTCAGAATGGGAGAAAATATTTGCAAATGAAGCAACTGACAAAGGATTAATCTCCAAAATTTACAAGCAGCTCATGCAGCTCAATAACAAAAAAAAAAACAACCCAATCCAAAAATGGGCAGAACACCTAAATAGACATTTCTCCAGACAAGATATACAGACTGCCAAGAAACACATGAAAGAATGCTCAACATCATTAATCCTTAGAGAAATGCAAATCAAAACTACAATGAGATATCATCTGACACCAGTCAGAATGGCCATCATCAATAAATCTAGAAACACTAAATGCTGGAGAGGGTGTGGAGAAAAGGGAACACTCTTGCACTGCTGTTGGGAATGTGCATTGTTTCAGCCACTATAGAGAACAGAATGGAGGTTACTTAAAATACTACAGATAGAACTACCATATGACCCAGCACTCCCACTACTGGGCATATACCCTGAGAAAACCAAAATTCAAAAAGAGTCATGTACCAAAATATTCATTGCAGGTCTATTTACAATAGCCCGGAGATGGAAACGACCTAAGTGCCCATCATCGGATGAATGGATAAAGAAGATGTGGCACATATATACAATGGAATATTACTGAGCCATAAAAAGAAATGAAATTGAGCTATTTGTAATGATGTGGATAGACCTAGAGTCTGTCATACAGAGTGAAGTAAGTCAGAAAAAAAGAGAGAAATACCGTATGCTAACATATATATATGGGATTTAAGAAAAAAAATGTCATGAAGAACCTATGGGTAGAACAGGAACAAAGACACAGACCTACTGGAGAATGGACTTGAGGATATGGGGAGGGGGAAGGGTGAGCTGCTACAGGGCGAGAGAGAGTCATGGACATATATACACTAACAAAAGTAAGGTAGATAGCTAGTGGGAAGCAGCCGCATGGCACAGGGATATCGGCTCAGTTCTTTGTGACAGCCTGGAGGGGTGGGATAGGGAGAGTGGGAGGGAGGGAGATGCAAGAGTGAAGAGATATGGGAACATACGTATATGTACAACTGATTCACTTTGTTATAAAGCAGAAACTAATGCATCATTGTAAAGAAATTATACCCCAATAAAGATGTTAAAATCAAATTCTCTAGATTGGATCTGTAGCAGAATACTGAAGCAGAAGAACTGAGAAGTGACCTAGAAGATAAAATAGTGGAAATAACTACTGCAGAGCAGAATAAAGAAAAAAGAATGAAAAGAACTGAGGACAGTCTCAGAGACCTCTGAGACAACATTAAATTCAGCAATATTCAAATTATAGGGGTTTCAGAAGAAGAAGAGAAAACAAAAGGGACTGAGAAAATATTTGCAGAGATTATAGTTGAAAACTTCACTAATATGGGAAAGGAAATAATTAATCAAGTCCAGGAAGCACAGAGAGTCCCATACAGGATAAATCCAAGGAGAAATACACCAAAACACATATTAAGCAAACTGTCACAAATTAAATACCAAGAAAAAATATTAAAAACAGCCAGGGTAAAATAAGACATAACACACAAGGGAATCCCCATAAGGTTAACAGGTGAACTTTCAGCAGAAACTCTGGAAGCCAGAAGGGACTGGCAGGACATATTTAAAGTGATAAAGGAGAAAAACCTACAGCCACGATTACTCTACCCAGCAAGGATCTCATTCAGATTTGATGGAGAAATTAAAACCTTTACAGAGAAGCCAAAGCTCAGAGAGTTCAGCACCACCGAACCAGCTTTACAACAAATGCTAAAGGAACTTCTCTAGGCAAGAAACACAAAAGAAGGAAAAGACCTACAATGACGAGCCCAAAACAATTAAGAAAATGGGAACAGGAACATACATTCAATAATTACCTTAAATGTAAATGGACTAAATGCTCCCACCATAAGACACAGATTGGCTGAATGGATACAAAAACAAGACCATGTATATGCTGTCTACAAGAGACCAACTTCAGACCTAGAGACACATACAGACTGAAAGTAAGGGGATGGAAAAAGATATTCCATGCAAATGGAAACCAAAAGAGAGCTCGAGTAGCAATTCTCATATCAGACAAAATAGACTTTAAATAAAGACTATTAGAAGATACAACGAAGTACACTACATAATGATTAAGGGATCAATCCAAGAAGAAGATATAACAATTGTAAATATTTATGCACCCAACATAGGAGCACCTCAATACATAAGGCAAATACTAACAGCCATCAAAGGGGAAATTGACAGTAACACATTCATAGTAGGGGACTTTTACACCCCACTTTCTCCAATGGACAGATCATCCAAAATGAAAATAAATAAGGAAACACAAGCTTTAAATGATACTTTAAACAAGATGGACTTAATTGATATTTATAGGACATTCCATCCAAAAACAAAACAATACACATTTTTCTCAAGTGCTCATGGAACATTCTCCAGGATAAATCATATCTTGGGTCACAAATCAAGCCTTGGTAAATATAAGAAAATTGAAATTGTATCAAGTATGTTTTCCATGATCACTGAAGAAATCAAAGAGGAAATGAAAAAATACCTAGGAAAAAATGACAATGGAGACAGGACAACCCAAAATTTCTGGGATGCAGCAAAAGCAGTTCTAACAGGGAAGTTTATAGCAATACAATCCTACCTTAAGAAACAGGAAACATCTCAAATAAACAACCTAACATTACACATAAAGCAACTAGAAAGAAGAACAAAAAACCCCAAGGTTAGCAGAAGGAAAGAAATCATAAAAATCAGATCAGAAAAAAATGAAAAAGAAATGAATGAAACAATAGCAAAGATCAATAAAACCAAAAGCTGGTTCTTTGAGAAGATAAACAAAATTCATAAACCATTAGCCAGACTCATCAAGAAAAAAAGGGAGAAGACTCAAATGAATAGAATTAGAAATGAAAAAGGAGAAGTAACCAATGACACTGCAAAATACAAAAGATCATGAGAGATTACTACAAACAACTCTATGCCAATAAAATGGATAATCTGGAAGAAATGGAAAAATTCTTAGAAATACACAACCTGCCAAGACTGAATCAGGAAGAAATAGAAAATATGAACAGACCAATCACAAGCACTGAAATGGACACTGTGATTAAAAATCTTCCAACAAGCAAAAGCTCAGGACCAGATGGCATCACAGGCGAATTCTATCAAACATTTAGAGAAGAGCTAACACCTATCCTTCTCAAACTCTTTCAAAATATAGCAGAGGGAGGAACACTCCCAAATTCCTTCTACGAGGCCACCATCACCTTGATACCAAAACCAGAAAAGGATGTCACAAAGAAAGAAAACTACAGGCCAATATCACTGATGAACATAGATGCAAAAATCCTCAACAAAATACTGGGAAACAGAATCCAAAAGCACATTAAAAGGATCATACACCATGATCAAGTGGGGTTTATTCCAGGAATGCAAGGATTCTTCAATATATGCACATCAATCAGTATGATAAACGATATCAACAAATTGAACGAGAAAAAACATATCATCATCAATAGATGCAGAGAAAGCTTTCGACAAAATTCAACACCCATTTATGATAAAAACTCTGCAGAAGTAGGCCTAGAGGGAAGTTTCCTCAACATAATAAAGGCTGTATTTGACAAACCCACAGCCAACATTGTCCTCAATGGTGAAAAACTGAAAGCGTTTCCACTGAGATCAGGAACAAGACAAGGTTGCCCACTCTCACCACTCTTATTCAACATAGTTTTGGAAGTTTTAGCCACAGTAATCAGAGAAGAAAAGGAAATAAAAGGAATCCAAACCGGAAAAGAAGAAGTAAACTAGTCACTATTTGCAGATGACATGATACTATACATAGAGAATGCTAAAGATGCTACCAGAAAACTACTAGAGCTAATCAATGAATTTGGTAAAGTAGCAGGATACAAACTTAATGCAAAGAAATCTCTGGCATTCCTATACACTAATGATGAAAAATCTGAAAGTGAAATCAAGAAAACACTCCCATTTACCATTGCAACAAAAAGAATAAAATATCTAGGAATAAACCTACCTAAGGAGATAAAAGATCTGTATGCAGAAAATTATAAGACACTGATGAAAGAAATTAAAGATGATACAAATAAATGGAGAGATATACCATGTTTTTGGATTGGAAAATCAACATTGTGAAAATGACTCTACTACCCAAAGCAATCTACGGATTCAATGCAATCCCTATGAAACTACCACTGGCATTTTTCACAGAACTAGAACAAAAAATTTCACAATGTGTATGGAAACACAAAAGACCCTGAATAGGCAAAGCAATCTTTAGAATGAGAAACGGAGCTGTAGGAATCAAGCTCCCTGATTTCAGACTATACTACAAGCTACAGTAATCAAGAGAGTATGGTACTGGCACAAAACAGAAAGATAGATCAATGGAACAGGATAGAAAGCCCAAAGATAAACCCATGCACGTATGATCACCTTACTTTTGATAAAGAAGGCAGGAATATACAGTGGAGGAAGGAGAGCCTCTTCAATAATTGGCACTGGGAAAATTGAACAGGTACATGTAAAATATGAGATTAGATCACTCCCTAATACCGTACACAAAAATAAGCTCAAAATGGATTAAAGACCTAAATGTAAGGCCAGAAACTATCAAACTCTTAGAGGAAAACATAGGCAGAACACTCTATGATGTAAATCACAGCAAGATCCTTTCTGACCCACCTCCTAGAGAAATGGAAATAATAACAAAAATAAACAAATGGGATCTAATGAAACTTCAAAGCGTTTGCACAGCAAAGGAAACCATAAACAAGACCAAAAGACAACCCTCAGAATGGAAGAAAATATTTGCAAATGAAGCAACTGACAAAGGATTAATCTCCAAAACTTATAAGCAGCTCATGCTGTTCAATAACAAAAAAACAGGGCTTCACTGGTTGCGCAGTTGTTGAGAGTCCACCTGCTGATGCAGGGGACACAGGTTCGTGCCCTAGTCCGGGAGGATCCCACGTGGGGCAGAGCGGCTGGGCCTGTGAGCCATGGCCACTGAGCCTGCGTGTCCAGAGCCTCTGCTCCACAACGGGAGAGGCCACAGCAGTGAGAGGCCTGCGTACCACAAAAAAAAAAAACAACAAAAAAAACAACCCAATGCAAAAATGGGCAGAAGACCTAAATACACATTTCTCCAAAGAATATATACAGACTGCCAACAAACACATGAAAGAATGCTCAACATCATTAATCATTCGAGAAGTGCAAATCAAAACTACAGTGAGATATCATCTCACACCAGTCAGAATGGCCATCATCAAAAAATCTAGAAACAATAAATGCTGGAGAGGGTGTGGAGAAAAGGGAACTCTCTTGCACTGCTGGTGGGAATGTGCATTGTTTCAGCCACTATGGAGAACATTATGGAGTTTCCTTAAAAAACTAAAATAGAACTACCATTTGACCTGGCAATCCCACTACTGGGCATATACCCTGAGAAAACCATAATTCAAAAAGAGTCATGTACCAAAATATTCATTGCAACTCTATTTACAATAGCTCGAAGATGGAAACAACCTAAGTGCCCATCATCGGATGAATGGATAAAGATGATGTGGCACATATATACAATGGAATATTACTCAGCCATAAAAAGAAATGAAATTGAGCTATTTGTAATGAGGTGGATAGACCTAGAGTCTGTCATACAGAGTGAAGTAAGTCAGAAAGTGAAAGACAAATACCGTATGCTAACACATATATATGGAATTTAAGAAAAAAATGTCATGAAGAACCTAGGGGTAAGACAGGAATAAAGACACAGACCTACTGGAGAATGGACTTGAGGATATGGGGAGGGGGAAGGGTGAGCTGTGACAAAGCAAGAGAGAGGCATGGACATATATACACTACCAAACGTAAGGTAGATAGCTAGTGGGAAGCAGCCGCATAGCACAGAGATATCAGCTCAGTGCTTTGTGACCGCCTGCAGGGGTAGGATAGGGAGGGTGGGAGGGAGGGAGACGCAAGAGGGAAGAGATATGGGGATATATGTGTATGTATAGCTGATTCACTTTGTTATAAAGCAGAAACTAACACACCATTGTAAAGCAATTATACCCCAATAAAGATGTTAATAAAAAAAAATAAAGAACCTAGGGGTAAGACAGGAATAAAGACACAGACCTACTAGAGAATGGACTTGAGGATATGGGGAGGGGGAATGATAAGCTGTGACAAAACTAGAGAGAGGCATGGACATATATAAACTACCAAACGTAAAATAGATAGCTAGTGGGAAGCAGCTGCATAGCACAGGGAGATCAGCTGGGTGTTTTGTGACCACCTAGAGTGGTGGGATATGGAGGGTCGCAGGGAGGGTGACACAAGATTGAAGAGATATAGGAACATATGTATAACTGATTCACTTTGTTGTAAAGCAGAAAGTAACACACCACTGTAAAGCAATTATACTCCAATAAAGATGTAAAAAAAAAAACCAAATAAACTTCCCTCTTAGAACTGCTTTTGCTGCATCCCATAGGTTTTGAATCATTGTGCTTTCATTTGTCTCTAGGTATTGTTTTATTTCCTCTTTGATTTCTTTAGTGATCCACTGTTTTTTTCATAACATATTGTTTAGCCTCCACGTGTGTGTGTGTTTTACAGTTTTTTTTCTTGTAGTTGATTTCTAATCTCATAGTATTGTGGTAAGAAAAGATGCTTGATATGATTTCAGTTTTCTTAAATTTATCGAGGCTCACTTTGTGACCCAGCATGTGGTCAACACTGGAGAATGTTCCATGTGCACTTGATAAGAAAGTGTAATCTTCTGCTTTGGGTTGGAATGCTCTATAAATATCAATTAAGTCCATCTGATCTAATGTGTCATTTAAGCCTGTGTTTCCTTATTAATTTTCTGCCTGGATGATCTGTTCATTGATGAAAGTGTGTTGTTAAAGTCCCCCACTATTACTGTGTTACTCTCAATTTCTCCCTTTATGGCTGTTAGTATTTGCCTTATATATTGAGGTGCTCCTATGTTGGGTGCATATATGTTTACGATTGTTATATATTCTTCCTGGATTGATCCCTTGATCATCATGTAGTGCCTTTCTTTGCCTCTTATAACACTCTTTATTTTAAAGTCTATTTTTTCTGATATGAGTATTGCTATTCCAGCTTTCTTTAGATTTCCATTTGCATGGAATATCTTTATCTATCCCCTCACTTTCAGTCTATGTGTCCCTAGTTCTGAAGTGGGTATCTTGTACACAGCATATATATGGGTCTTGTTTTTGTGTCCATTAGCCAGTCTATGTCTTTTGCTTGGAGCATTTAATCCATTTGCAGTTAAGGTAATTATCAATATGTATGTTCCTATTGCCATTTTCTTAATTGTTTTGTGTTTGTTTCTGCAGGGCTTTTTACTTCCCTTCCTCTTTTTTCTCTTCTCCTGTGGTTTGATAACCATCTTTAGTGTTGTGTTTGGGTTGCTTTTTCTTTTATGTGTGTGTATTTTAAAAAATTTTTTGGCTGCATTCTTTCTTCATTGCTGTGTGAGGACATTCTCTAGTTGCAGCAAGTGGGGCTACTCTTCATTGTGGTGTGTGGGCTTCTCATTGTGGTGTCTTCTCTTGCTGCAGAGCATGGGCTGTAGGCACGTGGGCTTCATTAACTGCAGCTTGCAGGCACAGAAGTTGCAGCATGTGGGCTCAGCAGTTGTGGTGTGCAATCTCTAAGATGTGGGGGTTTCAGTGGTTGTGGCTCATGGGCTCAGTAGTTGTGGCTCATGGGCTCAGGAGTTCAGGCTCAGTAGTTATGGTGCACGGGCTTAGTTGGTCCATGGCATGTGGGATCATCCCAGACCAGGGATAAAACCCATGTCCCCTGTATTGGCAGGTGGATTCTTAACCACTGTGCCACCAGGGGCTCCTTGTGTGTATATCTATCATAGTTTTTGGGTTTGCTGTTCCCATGAGGCTTTTTGTTTTTGCATTTTTAAACTACTTTATTGGAGTATAATTGCTTTACTATTGTGTGTTAATTTCTGCTTTATAACAAAGTGAATCAGCTATACATATACATTTATCCCCATATTTCCTCCCTCTTGTGTCTCCCTCCCATCCACCCTATCCCACCCCTCTAGGTGGTCACAAAGCACTGAACCAAGCTCCCTGTGCTATGTCGCTGCTTCCCACCAGCTATCTATTTTACATTGGGAAGTGTATATATGTCCATGTCACTCGCTCACTTCGTCCCAGCTTACACTTCCCCCACCCCATGTCCTCAAGTCCATTCTCTACGTCTGCATCTTTATTCCTGTCCTGCCACTAGGTTCTTCAGAACCTTTTTTTTTTTTTCTGGATTCCATATATATGTGTTAGCATAAGGTATTTGTTTCCCTCTTTCTGACTTACTTCACTCTGTATGATAGACTCTAGCTCCATCCACCTCACTACAAATAACTGAATTTCGTTTCTTTTTATGGTTGAGTAATATTCCATTGTATATGTGTGCCACATCTTCATCCATTCATCTGCCGATGGACACTTAGGTTGCTTCCATGTCTTGGCTATTGTAAATAGAGCTGCAATGAACATTGTGGTACATGCCTCTTTTTGAATTATGGTTTTCTCAGGGTATATGCCCAGTAGTGGGATTCCTGGGTCATATGGTAGTTCTATTTGTAGTTTTTTAAGGAACCTTCATACTGTTCTCCACAGTGGCTGTATCAGTTTACATTCCCACCAACAGCGCAAGAGGGTTCCCTTTTCTTCACACCCTCTCCAGCATTTATTGTTTGTAGATTTTTTGATGATGGCCATTCTGACTGGTGTGAGTTGATACCTCATTGTAGTTTTGATTTGCATTTCTCTAATGATTAGTGATGTTGAGCATCCTTTCATGTGTTTGTTGCCAATCTGTATATCTTCTTTGGAGGAATATCTACTTAGGTCTTCTGCCCATTTTTGGATTTGGTTGTTCATTTTTTTCATATTGGGCTGCATGAATTGCTTGTAAATTTTTTAGATTAATCCTTTGTCACTTGCTTCATTTGCAAATATTTTCTCCCATTCTGAGGGTTGTCTTTTCGTCTTTTTTATGGTTTCCTTTGATGTGCAAAAGCTTTTAAGTTTCATTAGGTCCCATTTGTTTATTTTTTTTTAATTTCCATTTGTCTAGGAAGTGGGTCAAAAGGGATCTTGCTGTGGTTTATGTCATAGAGTGTTCTGCCTATGTTTTCCTCTTAGAGTTTATAGTGTCTGGCCTTACATTTAGGTCATTAATCCATTTTGAGTATAGTTTTGTGTATGGTGTTAAGGAGTGTTCTAATTTCATTCTTTTACATGTAGTTGTCCAGTTTTGCCAGCACCATTAATTGAAGAGGCTTTTTCTCCATTGTATATTCTTGCCACCATTATCAAATATAAGGTGAAAATATGTGCATCAGTTTATCTCTGGGCTTTCTATCCTGTTCCATTGAGCTATATTTCTAACAGTACAATACTGTCTTTATCCTGTAACTTCGTAGTATTGTCTGAAGTCAGGGGACCTGATTCCTCCAGCTCCGTTTTTCTTTCTCAAGATTGCCTTGGCTATTCCGGGTCTTTTGTGTTTCCACACAAATTATGAAATTTTTTGTTCTCCTTCTGTGAAAAATGCATTGGTAGTTTGTTAGGGATTGCGTTGAATCTGTAGATTGCTTTTGGAAGTATAGTCATTTTCACACTGTTGATTCTTCCAATCCAGAACATGGTATATCTCTCCATCTGTTTGTATCATCTTTAATTTTTATCATCAGTGTCTTGTAGCTTTCTGCATACAGGTCTGTTGTCTCCTTAGGAAGGTTTATTCCTAGGTATTTTATTATGTATGCTACAGTGGTAAGTGGGAGTGTTTACTTAATTTCTCTTTCAAATATTTCATCATTCGTGTATAGGTATGCAAGAGATTTCTGTAAATTAATTTTGTATCCTGCTACTTTACCAGATTCATTGGTTAGTTCTAATAGTTTTCTGGTAGCATCTTTGGGATTCTCTATGTATAGTATCATGTCATCTACAAACAGTGCCAGCTGTACTTCTTATTTTCCAGTTTGGATTACTTTTGTATCTTTTTTCTTCTCTGATTGCTGTGGCTAAAACTTCCAAAACTATGTTGAATAAGAGTGGTGAGAGTGGGCAACCTTGTCTTGTTCCTGATCTTAGAGTAAATCGTTTCTGTTTTTCACCCTTGAGAACGATGTTGCTTGTGGGTTTGTCATATATGGTCTTTACTATGTTGAGGTAATTTTCCTCTATGCTTACTTTCTGGAGGGTGTGTATCATAACTTCGTGTTGAATTTTGTTGAAAGCTTTTTCTGCATCTATTTAGATCATCATATGGTTTTTCTCCTTCAATTTGTTAATATGGTGTATTACATTGATTGATTTTCATATATTGAAGAATCCTTGCATTCCTGGGGGAAACCCCACTTGATCATGGTGTATGGCCCTTTTCATGTGCTGTTGGCCTCTGTTTGCTAGTATTTTGTTGAGGATTTTTGCACTATGTTCATCAGCAATACTGGCCTCTAGTTTACTTTCTTTGTGACATCTTTGTCTAGTTTTGGTATCAGGGTGATTGTGGCCTCGTTGGATGCATTTGGGAGTGTTCCTCCCTCTGCTATACTTTAGAAGAGTTTGAGAAGGATAGATGTTGGCTCTTCTCTAAATGTTTGATAGAATTCGCCTGTGAAACCATCTGGTCCTGGGCTTTTGTTTGTTGGATGATTTTTAAACACAGTCTCAATTTCAGTGCTTGTGATTGGTCTGTTCATATTTTCTATTTCTTCCTCATTCAGTCTTGGAAGGTTGTGCTTTTCTAAGAATTTGTCCGTTACTTCCACGTTATCCATTTTATTGACATATAATTGCTTGTAGTACTCTCTCATGATCCTTTTTATTTCTGCAGTGTCAGTTGTTACTTCTCCTTTTTCATTTCTAATTCTATTAATTTGAGTCTTCTCCCATTTTTCTTCATGAGTGTGGCTAATGATTTATCAATGTTGTTTATCTTGTCAAAGAACCAGCTTTTAATTTTCTTGATCTTTGCTATTGTTTTCTTCATTTATTCTTCATTTATTTCTGATCTGGTCATTATGATTTCTTCCCTTCTGGTAACTTTGGGATTTTTTTGTTCTTTCTCTACATGCTTTAGGTGTAAAGTTAGGTTGTTTATTTGAGATATTTCTTATTCCTTGAAGTAGAATTGTATTACTATAAACTTCCCTCTTAAAACTGCTTTTGCTGCATCCCATAGGTCTTGGGTCGTCATATTTTCATTGTCATTTTTTCTAGATATATTTTGATTTCCTCTTTGATTTCTTCAGTGACATCTTGATTATTTAGTAGTGTATTGTTTACCTTCCATGTGTTTGTATTTTTACAGTTATTTTTCCTATAATTGATATCTAATCTCATAGCGTTCTGGTCAGAAAAGATACTTGATATGATTTCAACTTTCATAAATTTACCAAGGATTGATTTGTGACTCAAAATATGATCTATCCTGGAGAATTTTTCATGAGCACTTGAGAAGAAAGCATATTCTGTTGTTTGGGATGGAATGTCCTATAAATACCAATCAAGTCCATCTTGTTTAATGCATCATATAAAGCTTGTGTTTCCTTATTTATTTTCATTTTGGATGATCTCTCCATTGGCTAAAGTGGAGTGTTAAAGTCACCTACGAGTATTGTGTTACTGTCGATTTCCCCTTTTATGGCTGGTAGTATTTGCCTTATATATTGAGGTGCTCCTATGTTGGGTGCATAAACATTTACAATTGTTATTATATCTTCTACAATTGTTATATCTTTTTGGATTGATCCCTTGATCATTATGTAGTGTCCATCTTTGTCTCTTTTAATAGTCTTTATTTTAAAGTCTCTTTTGTCTGGTATGAGAATTGCTACTCCAGCTTTCTTTTGATTTCCATTTGCATGAAATATCTTTTTCTATCTCCTCACTTTCAGTCAGTATGTGTCCCTAGGTCTGACGTGGGTCTCTTGTAGACATCATATATAGGGGTCATTTTTGTATCCATTCCACCAGTGTTTGTCTTTTGGTTGGTGCATTTAATCCATTTACATTTAAGGTAGTTATTAATATGTATGTTCCTATTACCATTTTCTTAATTGTTTTGAGTTTGTTATTGTAGGTGTTTGCCTTCTCTTGTGTTTCCTGCCTAGAGAAGTTCCTTTAGCATTTGTTGTAAAGTTGGTTTGGTGGTGCTCAATTCTCTTATCTTTTGCTTGTCTGTCAAGGTTTTAATTTCTCTGTCAAATCTGAATGAGATCCTTGCTGGGTAGAGTAGTCTTGGTTGTAGGATTTTCCCTTTCATCACTTTAAATATGTCCTTCCACTCCCTTCTGGCTTGCAGCATTTCTGCTGAAAGATCAGCTGTTAACCTTATGGGGAGTCCCTTGTGTGTTATCTGGTGTTTATCCCTTGCTGCTTTTAATATTTTTTCTTTGTTTATAATTTTTGATAGTTTGATTAGTATGTGTCTTGGTGTGTTTCTCCTTGGATTTATCCTGTATGGGACTGTCTGCACTTGCTGGACTTCACTGATTATTTCCTTTCCCATATTGAGAAGTTTTCAACTATAATCTCTTCAAGTATTTTCTCAGTCCCTTTCTTTTTCTCTTCTTCTTCTGGGACCCCTATAATTCGAATGTTGGTGCATTTAATGTTGTTCCAGAGGTCTCTGAGACTGTCCTCAGTTCTTTTCATTCTTTTTTCTTTGTTCTGCTCTGCAGTAGTTATTTCTACTATTTTATCTTCCAGGTCACTTATCCGTTCTTCTACCTCAATTATTCTGCTATTAATTCCTTGTAGAGAATTTTTAATTTCATTTATTGTGTTGTTCATCATTGTTTGTTTGCTCTTTAGTTCTTCTAGGTCCTTGTTAACCATTTCTTTTATTTTCTCCAGTCTATTTCCAAGATTTTGGGTCATCTTTACTATCATTACTCTGAATTCTTTTTCAGGTAGACTGCCTCTTTCCTCTTCATTTGTTTGGTCTGATGGGTTTTTACCTTGCTCCTTCATCTGCTGTGTGTCTCTCTGTCTTCTCATTTTGCTTACCTTACTGTGTTTGGGGTCTCCTTTTCACAGGCTGCCAGCTCATAGTCCCATTGTTTTTCATGTCTGCCCCCAGTGGGTAAGGTTGGTTCAGTGGGTTGTGTAGCCTTCCTAGTGGAGGGGACTGGTGCCTGTGTTCTGGTAGATGAGGCTGGATCATGTCTTGCTGGTGGGCCAGACTGGGTCCAGTGGTGTTTTTTGTGGTACCTGTGACCTTATTATGATTTTAGGCAGCCTCTCTGCTAATGGGTGGGGTTTTGTTCCTCTGTTGCTAGTTGTTTTGTATTGGGTGTCCAGCACTGTATCTTGCTAGATATTGAGTGGAACTGGGTCTTAGTGTTGAGATGGAGATCTCTGGGAGAGCTTTCGCTGTTTCATATTATGTGGAACCATGAGGTGTCAGGTGGACCAGTGTTCTGAAGTTGGCTCTCCCACCTCAGAGACACAGTCCTGAATCCTGGTCTGTGTAAAAGAAAAGGGAGAAAAAAGAAAGAAATAAAATAAAATAATTAAAATTAAAAATTTATTTAAAATAAAAAATTACCAAGTAAAAAGAAAAGTAAAAAATAAAAGAAAGAAAGAAGAGAGCAACCAAACCAAGAAACAAATTCACCAATGATAACAAGCACTACAAAGTATACAAAACAAAAACAAAAAAAAAACCGGACAGACAGAACCCTAGGACAAATAGTAAAAGCAAAGCTTTAAGGACAAAATCACACAAAGAAGCATACACATACACACTCACAAAAAGAGGAAAAGGAAAATATATATATATATGGACGAGAGCAAGCAAATCAGTAAACAAACCTATCAATGATAATAAACTGCAAATACTAAACTAAGGTAAACCTAAAAACAGAAACAAATTAGATGTAGAAAGCAAATCACAAGTCTACAGTTGCTCCCAAAGTCCACTGCCTCAATTTTGGGATGATTCATTGTCTATTCAGGTATTCCACAGATGCAGGGTACATCAAGTTGATTGTGGAGATTTTATCTGCTGCTCCTGAGGCTGCTGGGAGAAATCTCCCTTTCTCTTCTTTGTTCGTACAGCTCCTGGGGTTCAGCTTTGGATTTGTCCCTGCCTCTTCATTTAGGTCGCCTGAGGGTATTTGTTGCCTGCCCAGACAGGAGGGGTTTAAAGGAGCAGCTGACTAGGTAGCTCTGTCTCACTCAGACCAGGGGGAGGGAGGGGTACAGAGTGTGGGGTGAGCCTGTAGCAGCAGAGGCCAGCATGTCATTGCAATACCCTGAGGCACACCATGTGTTCTCCTAGGGAACTTGTCCCTGGATCACGGCACCCTGGCAGTGGCGGCCTGCACAGGCTCTGGGGAGGGTAGGTGTGGATAGTGACCTGTGCTTGCACACAGGCTTCTTGGTGGCTGCAGCAGCTGCCTTAGCGTCTCATGCCCATCTCTGGGGTCCATGCTGATAGCCATGGCTTGCACCCATCTCTGGAGCTCGTTTAGGTGGTGCTCTGAGTCCTCTCTCCTCACGCACCCCAAAACAATGGTCTCTTACCTCTTAGGCAGTTCCAGACTTTTTCCTGGACACCATCCCAGGTAGCTGTGGCACACTAGCCCCCTTCAGGCTGTGTTCATGCAGCCAACCCGAGCCTTCTCCCTGGCATCTGGCCTCTGAAGCCGGAGCTTCAGCTCCCAGCCCCCACCCACCCCAGCAGGTGAGCCGACAAGCATCTCAGGCCTTTGAGTGCTGGTCAGCACCAATTCTCTGTGCAGGGATGTCTCTGCTTTGCCCCCTGCACTCCTGTTGCTGTGCTCTCCGCCATGGCTCCGAAGCTTCCCCCCCCAACCTCCCACCCTCCCACCCCCTGTCTCCGCCAGTGAAGGGGCTTCCTATTGTGTGGAAACTTTTCCTCCTTCACAGTTCCCTCTCAGAGGTGCAGGTCCCATTCATAATCTTTTGTCTCTGTTTTTTCTTTTGCCCTACCCTGGTGCATGGGTAGTTTCTTGCCTTTTGGGAAGTCTGAGGCTTTCTTCCAGCATTCAATAGGTGTTCTGTATGAGTTGTTCCACATGTAGATGTATTTCTGATGTACTTGTGAGGAGGAAGGTGATCTCCACGTCTTAGTCCTTTGCCATCTTGAAGGTCTCCCTTCTCATGAGGTTTTGATATAGCAGTCTATATACGTACAAGGTTCTTTTAAGTTGCTAATCTCTTTCCCGCCTAGAGGAGTTCCTTTAGCATTTGTTGCAAAGCTGGTCTGGTGGTGTTGAATTCTCTTAGTTTTTGCTTTTCTGTAAAGATTTTGATTTCTCCATCAAATCTGAATGAGAGCCTTGGCTGCTGGGTACAATATTCTTGGTTGTAGGTTCTTCCCTTTCATCATTTTAAATATATTGTTCCACTCCCTTCTGGCCTGCAGAGTCTGCTGAGAAATCATCCAATAACCTCATAGGAGTTCTGTTGAATGTTATTTGTCATTTTTCCCTTGTTGCTTTAATATTTTTTCTTTGTCTTTTTCTGTGTCTCAGTGTGTTCCTCCTTGGGTTATCCTGCTTGGGACTCTCTCCACTTCCTGGAGTTGGGTGACTGTTTCCTTTCTCATGTTATGGAATTTTTCAGCAATTATCTCTTCAAATATTTTCTCATCTCCTTTCCCTCTCTCTTCTTCTGGGACCCCTATAATGCAAATATTGGTGCATTTAATGTTGTCCCAGAGGCCTCTGAGACTGTCTTCATTTCTTTTCATTCTTTTTTCTTTATTCTGTTCCATGGAAGTAATTTCCACCATTCTGTCTTCTAGGTCACTTATTTGTTCTTCTGCCTCATTTATTCTGCTATTAATTCCTTCTAGTGTATTTTTCATTTGTTATATTATTGTTCATTTCTGGTTTTTGTTCTTTAGTTTTTCTAGGTCTCTGTTAAACATTTCTTGCATCTTTTTTTTTTTTCAGTATGCGGGCCTCTCACTGTTGTGGCCTCTCCTGTTACAGAGCACAGGCTTCAGACGCACAGGCTCAGCTGCCATGACTCACAGGCCCAGCTGCTCCATGGCATGTGGGATCTTCCCGGACCAGGGCACAAACCTGTGTCCCCTGCATCAGCAGGTGGACTCTCAACCACTGCGCCACCAGGAAGCTCTCTTTCATCTTCTTGATCCTTGCCCCCATTCTCTTTCTGAGATCCCAGATCATCTTCACTATCATTATTCTGAATTCCTTTTCTGGCAGGTTGCCTATCTCTACTTCCCTTAGTTGTTTTTCTTGGGTTTTATCTTGCTCCTTCACCTGGGACATATTCCTCTGCCATTTCATTTTGTCTAATTTTCTGTGATTGTGGATTCTGTTCCATAGGCTGCAGGATTGTAGTTATTCTTGCTTCTGCTGTCAGCCCTCTGGTGGATGAGGCTGTCTAAGAGGCTCATGGAAGTTTCCTGATGGGAGGGACTGGTGGTTGTTGGAGCTGGGTCTTGTCCCTCTGCTGGGCAGTGGCATGCTCAGTAAAACTTTAATCTGCTAATCTGCCTGTGGGTGGGGCTGTGTTCCTGCCCTGTTGATTGTTTGGCCTGTGGTGACCCAGTACTGGAGCCTATGGGCTGTTGGGTGTGGCTAATGGTGGCCTCTGGGGGGGCTCATGCCAATGAGTACTTCCCAGAACTGCTGCTGCCAGTGTCTTTGTCCCTGCAGTGAGCCATAGCCACCCCCCACTTCCACAGGAGTCCATCCAATACTAGCAGGTATGTCTGGCCCAGTCTCTTATGGGGTCATTGTTTTTTTCCTCTGGGTCCTGGTGCACATAAGACTTTGTGGGCACCCTCCAAGAGAGGAGTTTCTGTTTCCCCCCATCCCATGGATTTCCAGCAATCAAATGCCTCTGGCTTCAAATGCCAGATTCTCTGGGGACCCTTCCTCCCTTTGCCCAACTCCCAGGCTAGGAAGCCTGATGTGGGGCTCAGAACTTTCACTCCTGTGGGATAAGTTCTGTGATTTATTTGTTTTCCAGTTTGGGGTTGCCCACCTGGTATGTATGGGATTTGATTTTATCATGATTGCACCCCTCTTACCATCTTGTTGTGGCTTCTTCTTTGTCTTTTGATGTAGGGTATCATGTTTTTGGTAGGTTCCAGCGAGTTTTTGTTTGTTTGTTTGTTTTTTGTCAATGCATGTTCATCAGTTAGTTGTGATTTTGGTGTTTTCATGAGAAGTGGGTGGGCTCATGTCCTTTGACTCTGCCATCTTGAGCTAATCTCCCCCATAAATTACTTTTAACCCTAATATAAATTTACTAGATAAAAATTTGTTAATGGGTACATAGTATAAAAATAAGCAAACTCTCACTACAAGAACACAAAGTGTGTGGGTGGAAGTAAAATTGTATGTAGTGTTTTTGTGTGTGATTAGAGTTAAGTTGTTATCAATTTAAAATAGAATGTTACAACTACAACATACTTTATGCAAGCCTCAAACTCACCAGAAATAAAAAACTATGTACATATGATAAAGAGAAAAGACTCAAGGCAAATCACTACAAAAAAATCATCAAATTACAAAGGAAGACAGCAAGAGAGGAAGAGAGGGACAAAACAACTGCAAGACAGACAGAAAACAACAAAATGGCAATAGTAAGTCCTCACCTATAAATAATTAAATGTAAATGGATTAAACTCACCAATCAAAAGACATAAAGTGGTTGAACAGATATTTTAAAATTATCCAGCAATATGCTGTCGATGAGACTTACTTAAAATTTAAAGACGCACATAGGCTAAAAGTCAAGAGTTGAAGAAAGATATTTCATGCAAACGGTAACCAAAAGAAAACAAGAGTGGCTATATTTACATCAGACAAAATAGACTTCAAGTCTAAAGTTATCTCTAGAGAAAAGGGTCATTATATAATGATAAAAGGGTCAATTCAATAGAAAAATAGAACAATTATAAACATATATTCACACAACATCAGAGCACTTAAATATATAGAGAAAATATTGACAGATCTGTAGGCAAAATTGACAGCAATAAAATAATTGTAGGGGATTTCTTCCTCAGAAAGGTTGTGTGGGAGATAGACTTCCTGAGTTCTTGCATGTCTGAAAATATCTTTGTTTCATCCTCACATTTGGTTATGCAGTTTGAGGCTCAATGTCAATTTCCCACAGCACTTTAAAGGCATTGCTCCATTTACTTCTAGCATTCCAGTATCGATAATAGGTTTGATAGGCAGTCTGAATCTCATTGCGTTACAGGTAAGTTTCCCCATTTCTTTCTCTCCTCTCCTCTGGGACCCCAATGGCATGAATTTCAAATGTTTTTTTATAGTCTCACATGTCTCTGAGCCACACACCCTCATTCTGTTCTTTTTTTTTTTTTTTTTTTTTTTACCAGTTTGTTTTCTCTCTGTTGTCTAGATTGGGTAATTTCCTTTGTTCAGTCTTCAAGTTCAGTGATTCTTTCCCATGTCCTCTCCATTTTCCTGTTAGCCCATCCATTGAGGTTTTTGTTTTGGTTGTGTTTTCAGTTCTAAAATTTCCATTTGGTTCTTCTTTATATCTCCTATTTCCTTGCTGAAAGTTTCTATTTTTTTCATTTCTTTTAAGCATGGTTTCTAACTATCTATTGAGGCATTTTATGACAGCTCCTTAAAAACTTTTGTCAGATAACTTCAACATCTCTGTCATTTCAATGTTGGAGTCTATCAAGTGTCTTTTCTCATTCAAGTTGAGATTTTCTTGGTTCTTGGTATGATGAGTAATTTTCTACTGAAAACTGGGCATTTGGGGTATTGTGTTATGTGACCCTGGATCTTATTTAAATATTCTGTTTTAGCTTGCCTCCTCAGACACCGCTGTCCCAGTGGAAGAGGGAACAATTGATGTCCTCATTACTGCCGGTTGGGTGTGGAAGTCCAAGATCCCCACTCAGTTGAGGTTGCGAGTTCTGGCTTCCAACTCAACTTTCTCTGGCACCTCCCCAGTGGGAAGGGGGAGGGATTACTCACTAGAGCCAGCAAGTGTGGAAGCCTAGGCTCCCCATGTGGCCTTTTCTGGTAGGGCCAAAGATTTTTCTGTGGTGTTTGGCTGGATTCGAGTGGCTATTAACTAATTGCCACCTTCTCCAGCACCAAGTCCTTGATATGTGGGGGCAAAAGCAAACCCAGGAAACTTACCACAGTGCTGCTCTTCTGTTGCTGAGTTCCCTAGCTGACTTGCCTTTTTCTCTCCCCATTTCAGAGTCTTCTTATGTTTGTTTTATAAAGCAATGGAGACTGAGTCCTAGGATTTAGTCATACTTGGTGGAAGGAATAGGGGAAAGTACTTCTATGCTATTCCTCCCCATTTAAAAATAGTTGTTTATAAAAATTTTATTCTTGGTATTCTAAAATTATGTAGGGAATTCCCTGGCAGTCCAGTGGTTAGGACTTAGTGTTTCTACTGCAGAGGGCATGGGTTTGATCCCTGGTTAGGGAACTAAGATCCTGCATGTGCATGGTTAAAATAAATAAATATATAAATAAATAATGTAAAATTTTTACATAATTATGATCATTTGTTAGGTCTCTTCACTTTGAAGTCCTTTAACTCTGGGAAAGTCTCTTATATATTTGTTTGATAAGTTCCTCCCCAATTTTTTTGTTCTCCTTCTGGAACTCCTTCAAGTTGAATGTTAGACCTTTGGAATTGATCTTTTATAGTTTTTGTACTTCCTTTCCTATTTTCCACCCCTCCTATTTCTCCCTCCCTCACTTTCTCCTTACCTCCCACCTCCCTCCTTTCATAATTCTCCTTTCATAACTCTCTCTATCTCTTCTTTTTATTTTTGTTTATTTTTCTGGAAGAAATTTTAACTTATCTTCCAACTATTGTATTGCATTTCCTTTCGTTTTGCCAACCACTTTTATAATTTCCAAGTATTTCATTAATGTTCTCTTTTCCTTTCTTAGAGCATCCTGTTCATGTTTTGTGTATGCACTATCACCTTGAATCTCTCTGAGATAATAATTAGAGGCATTTTAATATTTCCTTCTCTTCTTTGAAATACCTATTTCATTTGAGATTGTTTTTCCCCTATTACTTATTTTGGTCTCTTTTTTTCATGTTGCAATCTTTTCTCAAATGCCTAGTGATCCATGGTTGTTGACTAATATTTAAGGATGCAGAAATAAAAATTTGACTGGAAGCTCTGTGTATGGGGAAAGTGCTAGGCAACTGGCGATTTTCCTTTAAGATGATTGGAGGAGAACTGACTGCTATGCTGCAGAGTCCCTGAATTCCAGAATGCATAAATATTTTCTCTGAGGTTGTTTAATTTCCTTAAAGCAGAACCCTAATGGTTAGGCACCTGGCTGCTGTGAATTGTGCCCAAGGGGGTGAGTTGATGGCTTTATACACAGCCTTTCAATTAAACTGTTTTCAGCCACACATCTCCCTTCCACTTTTCATCATACCTGGCACTGTCAAGACCCAAGACATTGCAGGCTTCTGGAGAAAAAGATCAGCTTCTCCTTCATGACAATACTTCCATGCATACTCCAGACTATAGTTTCCCTCACCATTCTTCATCAGTCACCATTCCTCCCTTTACTTCCTATCTTCCAGAAATTTATTGGAATGTATATATTTTTTGCTGATGGACCAGCTCCCATTCACTTCATCATTGTGTTTATAATACCTTATTTTTATGTTTTCACTGTCATTTTAGCAGATTCTCAGGAAGAAACTCTGCTAAAACATGTGGTAAGTCTGCTATCTTGACCTGGAAGTCTACTGGTTTACTTTTAACACTTAACTGAGTTTTGTTGTTGTTCTGGTAAATATCTACATATATCTAAATAATATATAGATTTTTCTATTTATAAACTTATTTATCAATTTTAGACATTATCTGTTGATATCCTGCTATTTATACCACCCAAGGGCCCTCCTCCCATGCCCTTAATATAACCATATTGCTAATTATATATCAGCTATTCCTTAGCTTTGCATTTTTAAAAATTAATTTATTTATTTATTTATTTTGGGCTGTGTTGGGTCTTCGTTTCTGTGCGAGGGCTTTCTCTAGTTGTGGCAAGCAGGGGCCACTCCTCATTGCGGTGCGTGGGCCTCTCACTATCGCGGCCTCTCTTGTTGTGGAGCACAGGCTCCAGACGCACAGGCTCAGTAGTTGTGGCTCACGGGCCTAGTTGCTCCACGGCATGTGGGATCTTCCCAGACCAGGGCTCAAACCCTTGTCCCCTGCATTAGCAGGTGGATTCTCAACCACTGCACCACCAGGGAAGCCCCAGCTTTGCATTTTTAAATAATAGACTTAACTCCCCTCTTTCTCTCAATTTCTGTTAGCTGTACTTTTTAAAATATTTATTTGTTTATTTATTTATTTATTTTTGGCCGCATTGGGTCTTCGTTGCTGCACACGGGCTTTCTCTAGTTGTGGCGAGTGGGGGCTACTCTTGGTTGTGGTGTATGTGCTTCATATTGCAGTGGCTTCTCTTGTTGTGGAGCATGGGCTCTAGGT
>NW_020838051.1:2717448-2754198 GCF_003676395.1 Aethalodelphis obliquidens | reverse complement strand
CTAGGGGCAAGATGGGCATAGACTTACTAGAGAATGGACTTGAGCATGTGGGGAGGGGGAATGGCAAGCTATGACAAAGTGAGAGTGTGGCATGGACATATATACACTACCAAATGTAAAACAGAGAGCTAGTGGGAAGCAGCCACATAGCACAGGGAGATCAGCTCGGTGCTTTGTGACCACCTAGAGGGGTGGGATAGGGAGGGTGGGAGCGAGCAAAAGGGAAGAGATATGGGAGCATATGTATATGTATAACTGATTCACTTTGTTATAAAGAAGAAACTAACACACCATTGTAAAGCAATTATACTCTGATAAAGATGTTAAAAAATAGATAAAAAATAAAAATAGGGCTTCCCTGGTGGCGCAGTGGTTTATAGTCCGCCTGCCGATGCAGGGGACATGGGGTTGTGCCCCGGTCCGGGAAGATCCCACATGCCGCGGAGCGGCTAGGCCTGTGAGCCATGGCCGCTGAGCCTGCACGTCCGGAGCCTGTGCTCCGCAACAGGAGAGGCCACAACAGTGAGAGGCCCCTGTACCACAAAAAGAAAAATAATAAAAATAAAAAATAAAATAAAGAACACAGCCATGTCCTCACCACTAATAGTTCCTTCTAATTAACGTATTTTTATACTTTTAAAAAATTTTGGTAATTCTACATAGATTAGATATTCAGCATTTTTTTCTTTTTTCACTTCAACATATGGCATTTTTCTCTGTTGTTATCAAAGCAACAACATACGTTGCTTTTAATTCTAGGCAACATTCCAGTAAATTTTCTTAACCACATTTCACTTTAAACAATTAGCTTGCCTTTTGTTATGCTAATTATGCCAAGATAAATATCTTTGTGTTTTTTCCAATTCACAGATAATCTCCTTAGCCTAAATTCTAGCAGTGAAATTACTAACCAAAGTCATACAATCAGTGAATAGCAGGGCCTGGGCAAAGAGATGTGGTAGACTTCACAAGTGCTTATTGCTAAACTTTCAGGAATTTCCTAAGCCAGTTGTTACAGACATCATTAAAAATTAAATTTTGTAAATGTATTATTAAATAAATTTTAAATAAAACAAATACTCAAAATTCAAAACAAAGATGTACCATATATATATACACATACACACACACACACACACACACACATAATGGAATATTACTCAGCCATGAAAAGGAACAAAACTGAGGTATTTGTAGTTAGGTGGATAGACTGTCATACAGAGTGAAGTCACAAAGATAAAAACAAACAGCATATGCTAACACATATATATGGAATCTAAAAAAGAAAAAAGAAAATGGTCAGAAGAACCTAGGGGCAAGATGGGAATAAAGACGCAGACCTACTAGAGAATGGACTTGAGGATGTGGGGAGGAGGAAGGGTAAGCTGGGACAAAGTGAGAGAGTGGCATGGACATATATACACTACCAAACGTAAAATAGATAGCTAGTGGGAAGCAGCCGCATAGCACAGGGAGATCATCTCGGTGCTTTGTGACCACCTGGAGGGGTGGGATAGGGAGGGTGGGAGGGAGGGAGACGCAAGAGGGAAGAGATATGGGGATATATGTATATGTATAGCTGATTCACTTTGTTATAAAGCAGAAACTAACACACCATTGTAAAGCAATTATACTCCAATAAAGATGTTAAAAATAAATAAATAAAGGATTTGGAGTTAATAATCAACTGAGAAAAAGTACTTCATTGTATCTCAGAATATGATTAATACTTTTCTCTAAAACCCATTTTCTGTTTCCCCATTGCTTGATGTTAGATTTAATAAAGTACTAAACATACAGGAGATACTTAATGTGTCCCTTGAGAATGAGGTCCTAAAAAGGCCTGCATAAGAATTTTATTATTATATTTAGGCAAGCTTGGATGTGCCATCTATATTATTAGGCAAAATTCCTATGGTTCAGAATTGTATAATACCATGATGAAACCTCAATTTCAGGAGCTCACAGTAACAAATCTATTTTTCTTGCCTATGGGTTTGTGAGTAGGGTGCATTTCTTGACCAGGCATGGCTGAGCCAATTTAGACTCCAGGCTTCATATCAAGTTCATGTGTGTAACACATGTCTTCAACATTCTGGGGCCAGAAACTACTTGTGAAATGTTCTTCTCATGTTCTCTCTCCAGCAAAATTGCAAGAGACCAAACCAACCTATCTGAGCACACTGAAACCTTTTGCTCATCTACCAGCTGATATTCCACTGTCCAAAGCAAGACACATGGCCTGACATCAATGCAGTGGGAAATAAACTCTGTTTCCTCTATTGGGAAGTACCACAAGGTAGGCGCATTGATTTATAATTCTATTACAAGAAAGGAGTGATGAGCTGGGAAACTTAATTGTAGCTACAAATGGGAAATTTTTATGTCAAAGCTGCAATAACCACAGTTATTAAATAACTGTTTCCTTATTAAATAACTTTGTTTCCAAAAATATTATTTCAAAATTTGTTTTTCGAGTGTTGTAGTGTAAGGGAAGTACCCAGAAGTGAGGTTAGAAAAGTTAAGTGTCAGATTGTGAAAGATCTTGAGTATCATGCCAAAAAATTGAGCCTTCGCCCCAAGGATAATGGGAAGCCACTGAAGCTACCTGTACTTTGTACTCAGAAATCTCAAAACACACCACCTCCTATATCCCGTAACAATACTGCCCCAGGAATACATCCCAACCACGTTTGTTTCGTCCTCCTTGCCCATACCTGGACCTGGTGGGGCTTTCAGTACACTGGGAAGATAGCAGTCACACAGCCAATTTTGCTGGTTTATTTTAATTAGAATTAAAATAAAATTCAAGAAAAATTATTTTGTTATTTGTATTTTAATTAATTTATGTGAATGATTTTCAATGATTTAATTAGAAGTTGAGTGGTAGAACTGAGGGAAAATGATGTTTTGAACGGTGTCTGCCCTATTTCTACTGAGATCTTGCCTCAGAGGATTTTTACTTTGTCTTTTTTTCCCTCCTTTTATCTGTTCCAACTTTGCCTGTCTTCATTCCCTTTCTCATCTCACTACTGCCTGTTATATAAACAGGCCGATGTACATGACTCAGAAGGTCTCCAGGGCCCAACTACCAAGCATCCCACTGTTCCTGTCTACCTGAATGCTATAGCGATACGTGTGATAGAAAATATAAAGAATTGTATACCAAGCACATATGCCATACTCTCTATGCCAGTAATACTCCCTCTGTCTTCTCCTGATACCCTGACAAATGTAGTCTCTTTGCTTCCCTAAAGTTGTGATAAGGACATGGGTGAAAATCAACTTGCTGAGTTTAACCCTCATAAAACAGAATGCATTTTGATTGGCAGAGCAAAACTGGGAAGGTCCGACAATGTAAGCATCTATTCATTTTATACTTGAAAAGATTAGGAAAGCTTTGACCCTCTAACTACAGATATATTTCTTGAGTCCTTATTCAGTCATTCAACATACTAATTAAATGTCTACAATGTTCCAGGCATCGTAGTCCCAGGCTAAGACCTAAAAATTCTATTATGACCCCAGACAGACAGCTTTGTAGCTGTAGGACCAAACTAACTGGTATAGAAGGGTGGGGGGAGGACTTCGAGACAAAAAGAGCAATGGTCTCTCAAATACTGGCCAAAAAAGCTTAAGGAGATCATTTTAGCTCTCTGATATTCTATTTTCTAGTGTATAAAATGGAGATAATGATATTTAGTCTCCCTTCCTACCAGGGAAAACTGTATCAATTGTCATTTATGTGCGAGCACAGAACAAATGCCTTGTATCAATATTATTTTGAATTTTGAACAACAGAATGCCTTAGAGAGATCACTCTAATTTAAGGACTTTGATGTAATACCCATCACTATTTCTGTGTAACAGAAGACCACAAAATCTCAGTGGAACAGAACATGGCCATTCATCTTTATTCTCATAGGACTAGGGTCAGCTACATTAGCTCTACTTCAAGCTGCAGGTTCACCGGAATGATTCTGTTCCATGTATCTCTTATTGTACTGTGGCCAGTGGGCTACTAGGATGGCATGCTGTTTTCAGGGCAGTGGCAGAAGCATAGTAAAGATAAGGTGAAAACATAAGATGCTTCTTAAGGCTTACACTCAGAACTAGTGCACTGTCATTTACACTCACATTCCATTGGTCAAAGACAATCGTGCGGCCAAACCCAACATCAGTGAGATGGAGAAATATATGTCCACAGTGGCAGGGAAAAGGGAGTAAATATTTTCTGTATAATCTAAATCATTCCAATTTTTCTTTTCTCTAGTTAAGACTTTTCTGAGAACAAGCTTGAGTGGGATGTATGCTGTGAACATTCCATTTTCCTGGTCAAGAACCACAATTTTTCTGCAGCATGTGTTTATTAACTAACCCAGCAGCCATTACTAACTCCTTTCTAGCTTGACATCTCCATTAGAGAAGCTGAAAAGCCCAATACTTCCTTCCACAGCTTCCTTTACCCCCAAGTGTAGGCATGAGGCCCAGTTCTGTCCAATGAAACAAAACAAAGTCTGACATAGACTTTTGGAAAAGCCTTTGATCCCTTTAAAAAGGGACAGGTATGAGATGAGAGCTGGCTGGCATCACCATTTCCATTTTCCCAACATGAATGTAGAAGTGATGCCTGGACCTATAGCAGCCATCTCATGACTATGACGTAGCAAGCATGAGAACAGAAAGCCAACATGATCAGGCCTGGTTCCCTGACAGCATCAATGGGCATGTCATCATGTAAGCAAAGTAAACCTTTATTTGTGAAAGTCACTTTTGTATTACTTTCAAGTGAATTCATCCTACACCGGCTCCCAATTGTCTACTAGATAAAATCCAAACTTCTGCCTGGCTTTCTATAGCCTTACTAACTTGGTCCACACCTGCCTACCCACCCTTTGCACATGTGCTCCCTCAACTCAAGCCAGACTGTTCTCCTCATACATCTCACTTCACATTTGCCAATTACAATCCATCCTTCAACACCAATTCCATATTCAACTTCCTCCATGAAGTTCAACTCACAGTGAACTCCTCCCTTTTCTGAAACCCACTATGCACTGATTTTCTAGCAAGAACCCAGCTTAGCTTTTGTGTTCTCAATATTACTTAGGTGACTGTTTCTTAACACATAAGAAGAGTGGGGGACTTCCCTTGTGGCACACTGCTTTAGACTCCGCACTCCCAAAGCAGGGGCCCGGGTTAAATCCCTGGTCGGGGAGCTGGATCCCACATGCATGCCACAACTAAGGAGCCTGCCTGCCGCAGCTGGGGAGCCCATATGCTGCAACTAAAGGAGCCAGCAAGCCGCAACCAAGACCCGGTGCAACCAAATAAATTAAATATTAAAAAAAAGAGGGAGCATTTCTTATGGATGGATGCCCATGGTTTCAAATGGTACAGGTCCTATAGCATGGCACAATGTACATTTATTATTACATATAGGACATACTCTCCAATTTACAAACAGACTGGTGTCCAAGTAGGTTTTGGTTGGTCAGTTGTAAGTTAGGATATATTTTCCATAAAATATCCAATCTACTTACCTAGATATGCAAAGAGCATCTCCTCATCTTTCCTTTGCCCTAGACCAGCCCTAAGCAATATTTACCTGTTTGTCCATTCATCCACCAATTAAATAATTATCAGGTACCTACATCGTGTAGCAACTTATTTTGATGAGCTATCTTAACACATCTATCTCCCTCTCTACTGCTTTCTAGAACACCAGCTTTTTACTGCCATCCTAAACTGCAACTACGACTTCCTGTCTTCAGTGCTCCTACATTGCCAAAGTGATCTACATCTCCTACCCTACAGAGCCTTTTTTTCCATACAGTGATCTTGGTTACACATTAGGAGAAAAGCACTCTAACTGCTCATTCACACCAGCTATGAATCACTGAGAGCCCCTTACGGGTCCCCTGTGCTCTGGCCTCTCTTGTTCACATAAAATAATCTTTCAATTCTGAAGAATTTCACTCCAGGTGCAAATCAAGAAAGTTCAGACAATGTGGAAGAAGTCATCAGGAAGCAGGTAAAATACCTCTACTCTGAACCCAGGGGCAAGTCAAACATCTATTATCCCTCCACTTCTGAACCTAAGATATCCTTTTAAAAAGGGTTTTCTTAGACTTCCCTCGTGGCACAGTGGTTAAGAATCTGCCTGCCAATGCAGGGGACACGAGTTCGTGTCCTGATCCGGGAAGACTCCACATGCCTCGGAGCAACAAAGCCAGTGCGCCACAGCTACTGAGCCTGCGCTCGAGAGCCCACGAGCCACAACTACTGAGCCCGTGTGCCTAGAGCCCGTGCTCTGCAACAAAAGAAGCCACCACAATGAGAAGCCCACACACTACAACGAAGAGTAGCCCCCACTGGCCACAACTAGAGAAAGCCCACGCACAGCAACGAAGACCCAATGTAACCAAGAATAAATAAATAAATTTTTTAAAGGGTTTGCGTTAGGTATGGTTGACATACAATAACCTGCCCATATTTAAAGTGTACAAAGATAACGTCTGATGTGTAAATACTCATAAAATCATCAAGACTATGAACATTTCCATCACCTCGAAAAGTGTCCTGTTTCTTATGTAATTAACTGATCTGCTTTCAGCCACTAGAAATTAGTTTCCATTTATGTTTTTACATAATTGGAATCAAATAGTATAGATAGATGGAGATAGATTTTTTTGACTTCTTTCCTTCAGCAGTCATTTTGACATTCATTCACCATGTTCTTAAATGTATCAACAGCTCATTCCTGTATATTGCCGAGTACTATTATATGGACATTCCATATTTTTCTTATCCATTCACCTGTTGATGGATGTTTGGGTTTTTACCAGTTTTTAGTAGCAGCAAAGAAAATTGCTATGGATATTCATGTACAAGTCTTTGTGTGGACATATACTTTCATTTTTCTTAAATGTCTGGGAGTGGAATGGCTGAGTTATATGGGAACTTAAAATACCTTTGAAAACTGAAGACTTTCTCAATTTCTAATATATTAGCATCAGAGGACCTGTTAACAGATTCAGGGGTGAGAGGCATTTAAACATCATGTGTTTGTAACTAGGGAATTTCTTATGGCTGGGAAACAATTCACGAGGATCTCGCATTCCAGCATGTCCTCTGAGCAAAGGCACTAACAGCTTTTGTTCCACACTATCTTTTCAGGCATGTTTGTCTATCACAGAACCAGGACTCCAGTGAGGCTAACATAGCACCTAGGATTCCAAGTTCAAAGAAACACTCGCTCTCAGGGTTGCGCAAGTGTAGGGTCAGCACTTGAGCGAGTACCTCCTTAATGTTATGCCATAGGCACCTCACTTGCCTCACCCTAGCCCTAGAACTATTTAGCAGACAGCCTTAGAAGGTAAGAGATAGCGACTACCTCCTTGCTCTCTAGGATAATAAAGGTATTATCTCCCTTTGGGGCAAAGGCTGGGCAAGTTTGCTAACAGCTCCCTCTCAAAAAATGTTGCTTTGTTTGTTCAGGGCTCCTAACCTGGGATGCAAACCCACTGTGTGTGCAACATCTCCCCGGGCCCACTTCTGTGTCACTTCTATTGGACTTGGGGGAACTGGTACAAACATGAAGCTCATACTGACAACTGTACCATGAGTAATGAAGTCCTTTGTCTCTGGCCACGGAGCCTGATATTTGCTTTGGCATCCATGAAACTATGGCAGGCTCACTTCTTAGGTTGCAAGCAGGGAAAAATCTTAAACCCTTCAGTTTTTGACACCTATTCCCACAGAGTGACACCAAATCCGTTATCTTGATCCTCAGCTAAGAGAGAACTTTTAGGGAGTACAAGCACCGGCTGAACGCTCCTGGGCAAGAAGCTTGACAGAATTTATCCTAACCCCTCTGTATACTCCATTATTTCACGCCATTTATTCTTTCAGCAAGCATTTAGTAAACTCTAAATGTATTCCAAACACTACTGAACAGTGGTAGAAAATGAATATAACTTCTACCCTCCTGGATTCACAACCTAGTGGATTCACAACCTAGTGGAGATATCTGACAAGCAAACTAAAACTTATAATTTAAGGAGATTATTGCTGTAAGCAAGATGAATAGTCAGGGAAGGCTTCAGAGAAGATGAGGTTTGAGTTGAGGCTTCAAAGAACCATAGGCACTCACTGGATGGCAATTGGGTGGAGAGAACAGGCAAAGTCATTCATGTATGAAAAGAGAGTGTTAAGTTCAGGGAATGATAGGATTACCGTGGCTGAAGAGGAGGCTGCATGTTGAGGGGGAGGCCAAAAAGGAGGAGGGGCCATGGGAGAAAGAGTGGGGTGCTGGGAAAGAAACGGAACAGATATATGACAAGGGTCTGAAATGCCAAACTAAGGAATTGGGGCTTTCATTAAAATGGATGCTCCCAAGTTGGCTTTCACTTATTTGTTTTGCTTTGAAGTGAGGAAGTCAGGGGATTTATGTTTAACACATTGAATTATGACCGTTTGCATCTATAAGAATTTCCCCTGCTAGGTTTGAGCTTTTTGTGGGACTGAGGGACCCTATATCGTTCACCTTTGCCCTCCAATTCCACCCCATGAATAGAGCTGCCACTCAAAAAAGCTACTTGAACTCATTAATACATCTTAGCAAATGAGTTACTCAGCAAAAACTAACTTCCACTCTCAGATAATCCATATGTATTATATGTCTCAAAATATCCCCTGTAAATAACTAAGACATATCATTTGTTCAAAAACATCTCAATTCTTCACTTATCACCCCAGGTTATATCTCACAATTTCTCTCATTTTCCGTGACGTTATTCATGAGACAGCACTTTTTTTTTTAATTACTTTGTGCAGGATACTAATACAGTACTTACCTCTACTCAAATGAATTTCATATTCTTTTCATTAAATATACTTCTTTCAAATGTATACGCTGTCATGTATTACTCATTGACAGGTCTTGGCTTGTGTCACTGATTATATATAACTTTTTCCATGTATCATAAGTGGTCATTTAAATAGAAATAAAAATTATATTTAATTGAACTCATAGCTGGTGAATTATTTTCTCATTCCAAACATTTTCTGGCCACTTGTCTCTGTCAAATATTATAGATGAAAAATCTTTCATTAGGACACTTATAATAAGAAACTCATGTACCAATATTTTTTTTCTCAAAGTATTTTCTTGAATCTAAAAATTGCTATGTTAATAGACTATGGAAAACTCTGGAGTCAAAATATTTTCCTTATTTACAAAAGAAGTGAGATTATATGTAGGTATATGGTCCAATGCAACATTACCAAACTCTAAATTCACTTAATTCTGCCCTTTTTCTTTCAGTTCAAAGTTCTTTGTTCAATGTACAATTATAGAGAAATTCTTCCTAGTCAAAATTGCTTTAAATGCATTATAGTTTTAAGGAATTCTTTATTTGATTATACACAGATACATAAATATATATTTTACATCTATGTATAACCAAATCACTTTGATGTACACTGGAAACTAACACATTGTCATAAATCAACTATATTTCAATTTAAAAAAAATTTTTTAAGCTTTTCAGTTTGGTATAGTTCCACTTGTTTATTTTTGCTTTTGTTTCCCTTGCCAGAGGCCACATACCCCCCAAAATATTGCTAAGACCAATGTCAAATAGCATACTGCCTATGTTTTCTTCTAGAAGCTTCATCCTTTCTTTTGAGTTTATTTCTGTCTGTCATGTGAGAAAGTAGTCCAGTTTGATTCTTTTGCATGTAGCTGTCCAATTTTCTCAACACCATTTACTGAAGAGGCTGTTTTTTCCCCATTGTATATTCTTTCCTTTATTATACATTAACTTCCCATATAAGTTGGTAATTAATGTTTATTTCTAAAGGGCAGTGTAGAGCTCAAATGACACAATGCAAGGAAAAGCCATTTATAAATTCAATCTAGTTTTCACTTTGCATTTTCTCCTAAGCATATGTATTTTCACCATGCCAAAGTTATACTCATACATACCCTCGTTTAAACACACAAATGCAAAATCCTCTTGGCCCTCCAGCCTCAGTCACATCCATTAACTCCCCTTTCACTGAGCAACCATTACCATGAGTTCACTGTGAAGCATGTTTTTTGGGCATCTGACCACATTGATTGTACAGAGAGATCTACTTCTTTACCCTTTAACCGCAATTTGTTACTTCATTTTGTAAAGACAGTGCATTTTTTTTTCTCTCCACAGAGATTTATGGAGTTTCCTATTTTATTCGTATAAATGGGCCTGAGATTAACATCCTTCTTTGGTCCCTCCTTGTGCACCGGTTTGAAGGCGTAGGGCATACACTTCGAAGTGGAACTTCTACGTCGTTAGGGTACAAGTATTTTATATTTGTAACTCATGCTGGCAAAAACCTTTCCAAGGTAGCTCTACCAATTCACACTCTCACCAGCAGTGTACCTCAGAGGACCCTTTTCCTCATAGCCTCAGTATTTTCACACTTAATAGTTTGGTCATTCTGATGAAGAAAGGACAGTTGATTAGTTAATAGTGAAGATGAATTTTTTTTTTTACATATTGGATTAAACACTTGAATTTCTCTGAATTCCCTCTGTACAGTGTTTGCTCATGTTTCTATTACATTTTCTTCCTTTTATTGAGGTATAGTGGTTCTTAATGCATTTTGGATACTAATCCTTTGTTACATAAGTTAAAAAGCATCTTCTCCCCATCTGTTGCCTGTGAACTTTGTGTGTAGTAGCGTCCTTCGACTTACAAAAGTTTATGTTGATGTAGTTGAAATTATTCTTCTTCCATGCTTTGTGCTTTTAGTAAATTGTACTATTAAAAGTCTTCCACTCTCCGTGGTCATAAAGATATGATTCTACAATTGCTTGTGAATATTCTAAAGGTTAACTTAAACATTTAATTCAGCTGGATTTTTATGAACAATTTTATGAATTTTTATGAGGCAATCTATTTTTTCATATGAAAGTAATTTTCCCAGCGTGATCTATTGAATGACCCATCACTTCTCCTTTGATTTACCACGTCACCTCCCTCATAGAAGAATTTTCCGTTTCTTTCTAGATTCTATGATCTATTTGTCTCTTCCTGCACCAACAGTATGCTATGCTAATTACTACAGCTACACAATATGTCCTAATGTTTATTAAGTTCCTTTCACAAACATCTTTTCTGTTCATTTACTATCCTACAAGGATTTCAGAATGTTTGGTTGAGTTCAATTAAAAAGCTCAGTGGGATTTGGGGTATTACAATGAATTCATAGATTAATCTGTGGAGAACAGACATCTTTAACAACAGTGAGTGTTCCAATTGAGTAATGTTGCTTGTACCTGCATTTATTTAGATTTTTAACTCCTTCAATAAAGTTTATTTTTCCTTAAAGATCTTCTATATATTTTATTGCATTTGTAGTTCTACCAGGTTTGTATTTGTTATACCAAAAAGGATCTTTTTCCTTTCATTGCTTACTGCTGGTATATGAGTACACTATTATTTTTTATACTGTTCTTATCTCAAGAAACTTACCTTAACTATTATTAGTTTTATAGTATGGGTTTATCCTCTTGGTTTTTTTTAATTAACAGCCTGCAAATACAGAGGGTCCCCGACTTATAATGGTTCAACTGTAGGTTACTCCAAGTGTTCTCAGCACGTTTGAGGTAGGCTAGGCTAAGTTTCGATGTTCAGTAGGTTAGGTATATTCACTGCATTTTCGACTTAACAGTATTTTCAACCTAAGATAAACTTATCACGATGTAACCCCACTGTAAACCAAGAAATATCTGTAATCAAAGTTTGGGCTTAAGTCCTTATACTTCTTTTTTCCCTGTTTTATTAAATTGTAAGACCCCCAGTACAATATTAAGTAGGAAAAATGGAGACATTCTCATCATGTCCCAATCCCAGCCTCAATGGGAATACTTCTTAAATGTCAGCATCAATTATGATGTTTGCTCATTTTGTTTCTATTTACGAGATTTTTGTCACTAATGACTTTTCAAATTTGTATCCTTTTTTGCCATTGACTGGGATAAATATATACACCTGTTTTCTTTTAATTTGCTAATGTAGTGAGTTCACTGATAGCTTCTATGTTGAAGATTCTAGCATTCCTGGTATAAATTCCCACTTGATTTTACAGCTTTGCTATTTATCCAATTTTTTTTTTTTAAGATGTTGGGGGTAGGAGTTGATTTATTTATTTTGGCTGTGTTGGGTCTTCGTTTCTGTGCAAGGGCTTTCTCTAGTTGTGGCAAGCGGGGGCCACTCTTCATCGCGGTGCGTGGGCCTCTCACTATCGCGGCCTCTCATTGCGGAGCACAGGCTCCAGACGCGCAGGCTCAGTAGTTGTGGCTCACGGGCCTCGTCGCTCCACGGCATGTGGGATCCTCCCAGACCAGGGCTCGAACCCGTGTGCCCTGCATTAGCAGGCAGATTCTCAACCACTGCGCCACCAGGGAAGCCCCTATTGGAGTTTTTTTTTTTAATCAGTGTTCCTAAGTGATATTGGCCTATGGTTTCTGGTTGACCCATTGGCTTTAGTTACAGTCATATAAGGTGAGTTTTATGTATTTTCCTTTAAATATATTCTACAGCAAATCCTGAAGAAACGAGTTGTCTGTTCTCTTAAATTTTGGTAAAACTTCACTCTTAACTCTCTAGTCTTTGAGTTTTCAGGGAGGTAAGTATTTTAAATCTGTTTTAATGACTTGTTATTGAAGCTTGCTACTTCTGAGTGAACATTGTGTATGTGTGTACATGTATGTACATACACAGGGTATATATGCTTATTTCTAGAAAATCCCTAATTGTCCAGGTTTAAGTTCATCGACCAATTTCTCTAAGCAATTTAGATTTCTGTTGTTGCTATGAGTTATGCCACGGTTTTTCATTCCAAGTACTTTTTTCTAATTTTCTAGATCACTCTTGCCTGAGATTTGCCTGTATCATTTTTTCTGAAGATTTAGCTTTTGGTTGTATACATCTAAAATGATTTTTTAAATTCCATTCTTTTCCTGTATTTACTTCCTCACTTTGGCTTTACTGTTTTTGTTTTACCAGTTTTCTAGAGTTGTATCTTAAAACTTATTTGTTTTAAGAGAAGACCATGAACTGAGACTTCCCTGGTGGTCCAACGGTTAAGAATCCACCTTCCAATGCAGGGGATGGTGGTTCCATCCCTGGTCAGGGAACTAAGATCCCACATGCCGCGAGGCAACTAAGCCTGCATGCCACAACTGCTGAGCCCACGTGCTGCAACTAAGACCCAATGCAGCCAAAAATAAAATTTTTTAAAAAATAAAACGTTATATAAAAAAATAAAGACCCTGAACTTCCCTCTTAAAATTTCTTTGGCTGTATTCTGTAAGTTATGAAATACAGGGCTTTTACTACCCTTCTAAATACTTGAGTTTAGAGGAGTAATGTTTATTGGAGTTAAAACCGTCCTCACTTCTAATTGTTTTCAGATGTGTGAAGTTAAACTGCTATTTTATTTATTTTGAGCTGAAAATGGCCTATTGGATATTAGTTTTAGGAATTTGTTCAGACTTAAGATTTTAGCCTTGTCTATGGTCTGTTTCTTAAAGCATCCTATGTACACTCTGAAGAATGCATATTGTTAGGTACAAAATTGTCATGTTTTGAGGCTCTGTTGTAAAGTCTACTTATGTTTGTGACTGCTGCATTTCATGAATTAGTCCTATCATTTCTAAATGTCCCCCTTTGTGCCTTTTAATGTTTTTGTTCCTGTAATCGTATTTTCTGATTAATCTAAGACAGTTTTCTTCGGGTTAATATTTTCCTGGTTTATCTTTTTTTTTTTGTGGTACACGGGCCTCTCACTGCTGTGGCCTCTCCCGTTGCAGAGCACAGGCTCGGGACGCGCAGGCTCAGCGGCCATGGCTCACGGGCTCAGACGCTCCGCGGCATGTGGGATCTTCCCGGACCGGGGCACGAACCCACGTCCCCTGCATCGGCAGGCGGACTCTCAACCACTGCGCCACCAGGGAAGCCCTTCTTGGTTTATCTTAACCCCAAGCTTACCCTTATTTTTACATCTTCTCTTGTAAGCTGCATATAATTGGCTTTTATATTCTAGCCTAAGACTCTTAACTGAGGATCTTAGTCCACTTGCATTTTTGTGATCACTACATTTGAACTCAATTCTACCACCTTTTAATTTACTGCGCTTTCCCTTTATTTCTATTTTCCTGCCTTCACTTTAACTGACACCATTTTTTCTTCATGTTTTTCTCCGTGTTACTAGCTAATAGCCATAGTCTCTTTAAGTGGTGACAAAGTTTTAAAAGGTACATACTTGAATTGGTTTTTCTACTGAATATTAAGTTAAACATTACCTATCTCTGTACCACAAGGCAAGAAATCTGACCATACTTTTCCTCCAAATTCCACTGGAATACAAAGATTTACTGTTGTTTGTTGTCAATTATCTCTTTGTAGATAATGTCTTTCCCCCCGCTGGTAGCTTTTGTGCTTTTTTCATCTGAGACGTTTTGAAGTTTTATTCCAGTGGGTGTATATATTTTTTAAAGTCCTGCTCAAAACTTGGAAAGAATTGTAACCTTCAGTTATTTCTTCCACTATTAGTCCCTATACCAGTTCTGCTTTGAAAAGCCTGTGATAGGTTAGAACCTATTTTCCATCTCTTTGTAACTATGCTGTATTTGGTCTATGATTACCTCCACACTGGTTACACAAGTCACACGAGATAGTTCTTACAGTGGCCTCCTCTGGGTGACTCAGTTTGGGGCTTATATTTGGCCTAATTCCAGGTTTTTTGGCCCGTAGATAAAATTAGTTTCAGAATCGCAAAAACATTTTTTCAAATACTTGAGGATTTTCATGGTTAAAGAAGGCATGTTTTATTCAACTAGCAAAAACTAAGAAACAATCTTAGATGCAGGCAGAGAACAGGAAATTTTCATTTATCAAAACTTGTAAAATCTCTCCACCTGTCTCTGTGATAGAAAAAAGTTCACCTATAAATGCTTCGAATTATAAAGGCACTCATTACATGAATACAAATTATTTTATGAAAAATGCATTTTGCTAATCCTCATCCATTCCTTTGGGGCCAATATCCTTCCAATCTGTCATCATGCATATCCTTATCTTAAAGGCAATCTCCTTGAACATGAGAATTAACACTTGCCAAATGTCCATGAAATCATGTCCTGAAAACACCCATCTCATAAAATAGTTGTAAGTGCTTTATTGTGTGTGATGTGTTTGTCACACTTTAAGAGAGCGAGACTTAACACAATCACAGTCACTTGAATACAGCAAAAGCCTTGAAACCAGGTTGACTTGCTTTCTTGAGCCAAACAAAATGGAGTCTTAGAGGGATTAACTTTACAACGTCAGAGTTCTAACGGTTACAACAGCTCATGTTTTTCTTCAAATTTAGTTCTTTTAATAAAAAAAGAAGGTTCTAACCACAGTTGGATGAGGTTAACTCACTCTTGGCCATATTAAGATGGGTCAGGGCTTCCCTGGTGGCACAGTGGTTGAGAGTCCACCTGCCGATGCAGGGAACACGGGTTCGTGCCCCGGTCCGGGAAGATCCCACATGCCGTGGAGCGGCTGGGCCCGCGAACCATGGCCGCTGAGCCTGCGCGTCCCGAGCCTGTGCTCCGCAACGGGAGAGGCCGCAACAGTGAGAGGCCCGCGTACCGCAAAGAAAAAAAAAAAAAGATGGCTCAGTCTTGTAAAAGTTTATAGTTTGCAGTGTGCTTTCATATATATTAAAGCATGTAGTCTCCCCAAAAAGCCTGTATTGTTTTGCTGAGACTAAGTGAGGTTAAGTGATCTGTGCAGCCACACAACCAGTCAGTGGCTGTACCAAGACTCCCATTTATGCCACTCAGCCCTAGGTTTTTGCCACCTAAGTCCAGCTCCTTAAGTCACCTCGGTGAGAAAAAAAATCACTGTAGCAAACAAGACCTGTAAGATTCACTTCTTGACTCCTTAGTTTACAGTTTACTACAAGATTTCACTACCACAAAAAATCTAGATTTTATTACAAGCATATCTAACCTGTATTTAAACAGACAAACTTTGGACCAAGATTTAAGAGATATTCCACCCCAATGAGATAACTTCGTTGAGCTATCAGCAACAATCACAACTCAGTTCTAGAAGATTTCCATCCTTTCAATAAAATCTCTTGGCCATTTACATTTATTCCCTTCACTTCCCTCACCTCCTTGCCTAAGCAACTACTAGTCTACTTTCTGTCTATAGATTTACCTTTTCTGGACATTTCATATAAATAGAATTATATAATATGTTGCCTCTTGTGTCTAGCTTCTTTCACTTAGAATAACGTTTGACGTTTATCCATGTTTCAGCACGCATCAGTAGCTTGTTCCAGTTCACTGCTGAATAGTATGCCATTGTGTCAATTTACCTCATTTAACTAATCACCAGTGGGTGAACACTTGCGTTGCTTCCACTATTTCACAACCCATTTTTACTGCAGTTTGGTAGCATATGGTTCACATTCTATGTCGTCTTCTCTAAAACTCCAACTTCCTAAACAGCTGAGTATGCCTGTAGGACGTCAGATCTGATGCCTCAGCTCCCTCTGCTATCTGTGACCCTTCTCACCCCCCAGTCCAATGGGGTATAACCAAGCCAGCTTTTAAGGACCAGAAAGGCCATAATATGACTATCACCTTGGTTTTTCATAATCAACTATGAACAGGGTCATTTAAGGCATTTCTCTAACCTCTAAAGCTGTGGTTATGATCACACAACTCAATTTTACTAAAAGGCATTGAATTGTGCACTTAAAATGGGTAAATTTTACGGTATATAAATGACCTCGATGAATTTAAAAATGAAGGTTAGGGACAGCAAATGACAAATCTAGGGTATAGAAACCTAAATAAGGTTCAAGATGTCAACCTGAACAGACACCCCCCTCCAAGGCCCACAGACAACCCTGAATGAGTCCGTTAGGAGTTCATTAGTTGAAAGGTAATCTTGCTGGCATAAACCCAGTATCTGCTGAGCTCTGGACACTCACATGCCAAGCTTCAGTCTCTCCCACATTGGCCAAATCCACACAACTGGAGTAAAAGGGCAACAGCATACAAGGTGAAGAGAATAAGCTTTGAACTCTATCAGAACTACTTTCAAGTTTTGCATTTGCTACTTTTTAAGCAAAATAAGTTACCCAAAGTTTAGGGCAGATTTAACTAGTGAATAAGTTACATTTGAATTTCAGATAAATAATTTGTATATATCTGTCACACGCAGTATTTGAGGCATACTTATACTGGCACACACTTGATACATTCTTACCGAAAATTTATTGAAGTTGTTTGTTGTTTATCTGAAATGTAAATATAACCAGGTATCCTGTATTTTATCTAGCAACACTGAAATTTACATATCCCCTTAGTAATACGAGATTATTAATAAAGCAAATTATAGGAATGTGAGGTTAAATACATTAGCAAGTGACCTCCAAGAATGAGCTTGTCATATAATGGTGCTTCTGCTTCACTACCTCTTTAGATGTTCAATCATCCTCTGAGTGTGGAGGCTCATCGTGAGCAACAGCTGGCTTTGACGGGGTGTAAACAAATCATTCAAGTCTTGGTAACCTCATCTCCTAATAGATGAAGTCCTGTAACCCTACCACAAACCACCGGTATACAACAGCTAGTCATTCATGATAGACTAAGTCCTAGGCATTTCACAATAGGTAGTTCCTGTCAAGACAGAGGATCTAGTCTGGTATGGGGGCGGAAAAGTACTTAGAAACATGGAACATGAATTAGACAGGTAAACACAAGGATCACAGCATAGAGAAATCAAGGAAGCAGTCTTTAGATACTGAGTACAGTTCTAAAACCAGAACACTCCCCCTGGAGTCTCCCATTTATACTTCCACTGTTCTGTAATCACTTCCCTTCATGGTGACACCAGGCCAAGTCAAACCCACATATGCCAGGTTTTAGACGCTATAATTGAACCATCGCTCCCAGGCTGTGGAGTAGCAACAATGCAAGGCTATATTCATTCACCTGCCCTGACAGTAACAGCTTCACTCAAGGCATCAGAGCATTCAATACATTTTTTTAACTTTCTGATTCTAAGAGCAACAAAAAGTGTAGTCAACATAGATGGCAAGACAGAGGACCGCAAGCCTATTACCCAGTAACAACCTATGAGAAAAAGAAAAAAATGCTCCATGTGTTTTTGTTTTTTTTTCTTTTGCGGTACGCGGGCCTCTCACTGTTGTGGCCTCTTCCGTTGCGGAGCACAGGCTCCGGACGTGCAGGCTCAGCGGCCATGGCTCACCGGCCCAGCCGCTCCGCGGCATGTGGGATCTTCCCGGACTGGGGCACGAACCCGTGTCCCCTGCATCGGCAGGCGGACTCTCAACCACTGCACTACCAGAGAAGCCCATCCATGTGTTTTTATAAAGCTAGGATCATACTCTACTCTTCTATCTTCCTTTTTTGCAATAACATTATTTTCCCCAAATATTTTCAAAATATGATTCTTAATGAGTACCCAGTGCTCCACAGAATACTAGAGTAACTGTTCTATTTGTTCGTTGCTCATTTCTTATTATCTATAATAAAATTAGTTATGTACTACTTTTATTAGCATTAACATAATTTTCCTTATGACAAGTTCCTGGAAAGGGAGTAGACAGGATAACTGCCAGATTTCTTTCTAGGTAAGTTTTACTAATTTATATTCCCATTAGTCCTCAGGATACATAGGAGGCCTACTTTTCTACGTCCTCCATCTCCCAGCCATAAGACTTCTTCAAATTTTAAGGGGAAAATTGTTTATGGTTATTTTGAAACCGTAAGATAATTGATTTCTCTTTACACCCGGCCCCAGAATAGTCTTGGTCTTCACAGACGAGCTGAGAGGAGGAACCACAGGAGGGACCAGTATGACTTTAACAAAAGTATGAGGCAAATGTCTGCTCTCCATCATCTGGTGGCCTATAGAGCTCTGTGAACAAACAAAACTTACGTAACACTTATTACTGGACTTACTCTCTGGAGTCGAAAGCAGACATATAGTCAGGAGTCTGAGAGTAAGGCCAAGTGTGTGCTCAGATACTGGAGCTCCAAGAATGTATCACCAGATGGCCCATTCACACTGGGCTCTGTCCACTGGAGGATGGGCTACGGTAAACAAGAAGCATGGAGCTTAGAGAGGTTAAAGCCTAAGAGGTTTAGTGAATGAAAGGAGTCCAAATCCATAGTTTGGTCGGAGAAGAAACTAGCTTGAGGTGGAGCATTTTGGGGGTTTTGTCTGGGGAGCCAAGCAGCAGGCGTATTTCAGTCTCCAACTAATTCACTGTATATGACCAGCCAGCTACAGACAGATGTAGATTTGTTTGAAGGGCAAGATAAAGAACTTTCTAGAATGACAAGGAACAAGTAATTTTAGTTAGTGAAGACTTGTTTAAAAAGTCCTTAGAACCAAAATAATTTTAAGACATGAATGGTAGGTCCTAACAGTTAGAGGAGGACTTGGAACAGGATAAAGTAAGCCTTCTTTAGAAAGTAGTATCAACTACTTAGATGATGTCTGAGCTTTTGGAATAAGTGGACTTCAATACCAAAACACAGGGATACAGTAGCTCAGAAGTCTAAGGAAGACAGTAAATGCTGCAAAATGCCGTATGGTTGATTCAGGATGCCTTTGGGAAGGGTATAGCTATCACATGTAGTTACCTAGTATTCTCTAGCAAGGCTGGCTCAAGGCGACCGAAGTCTTTCAAGATCAGATAGGCAATCCTGTAGATCCCCCAGCACCCAGTTACGTGGCATCAAGACAGTCAGAACATACAGATCCTGGTGGCCTTAGAGTCCTGGCCTCTCCCAGTCTCAAGTATTCAGTCCTTTTTTTTTTTCTAATGGGGATTTTATTTTAAAAACTTCTCTACACTTTGTAAATTGAGTTACACCCACAAAAAAAGCAAAAAAATCCAGACCATAAGAACAGATTCCGATCATTAAAAACATTTAGAGTTGTAAAAAGTATTATCACTTGGCCACTGATTTAATAAATGTATAATATGACCCACTTATGCTGACATTTGTGGGTTTTGGGTGTTAGAGTCCTTAAGGATAAGTAAGGAAGTGTTCAAATCTTGAGCTAGTAACTTGTGAAGAGTTACTGGGCTTTAACGTGTCTCTGCTGCGTACTCCGGAGATTTCCATATTATTTAACAGCCTTTACACACAAATGTGAAAATATTTAATCTTCTTCCCTTTTCAGGCTACAGGGCCCCAGAGCAGCACAGACAATGCAACAGGAGTAAAGAGAGCAACTTTTGCTTTTTAATGTATCTTTCATCCAGTTGAAGTTTGTATTTTGCTTTCTCTTTACCCCTTACCTCCCTTTTAAGTGTTTTGGAAGAATGAGTCAACATGATCTCTGGAGAAAAGTAGCAGCTGGCTAGAATTTAGACACAGCAATTCACTAGATTTATTCATTGTTGTTCAACCGCTGGTGTTCACTCTTCACTCTTCACTTTCCTATGCTTAAATTAGTGTGATAGATTTGTATTAATACCATATGCCATCAGTATCCATGGGTTAAATTATTTCATTTTAATGTGACTGTTCGCAGAAAAAGCGGAGTGAAAGAGTACCCAATATAGAATATACATATCTAGATCCATTTCTGCACAAAGCTTGGAGCAGAACCCTCAGTTCTATTTTAATGTTCATTAAAATATCTGTTGTTGAATCACTATCTGTTGCTTAAAACGTAAGTAAAGCCAAGCTGGGGAATTGGATCAAAAGCCTCTGAAACAATAGAAATCCATACCAATAAATGGTTATCAACAGCCAATAAACTCAATTGTTCATTCCTTGCTCAATTTGCCATAGTCTGGAAGTCAAAATAGGGCCTTTACAGGCCAAATTCAACCGAAAGAGGTATTTAAGACATTTGACAACTTTTCAAAATACTTATGTCACACTAGGGCATGGGGGAGGAATCTCCCTGTTTGGGCTTCTGAAAATCTGGCAGCTCCAGGCTACACTCTTACAGGCCACCAGTCTCCTGGGGCTCCTGACTGCTGTCCTATCTAGACATAGCACATGCTCTCCCAATGACCAGAGTCATCACTCCTTCCCCACTTCCCTTATTTATGTATCACTTGCTCACCACTGTAGGTATTTGAACCAGCTCCCCACTGTCCTAGGCAGACGGGGCCTCAGGCTTCCTGCTTCTTCCATACAAAGGGCCCCTTAGCCCTCAACAGCCCCTGACCAACACAGTGAGGCTAAACGATACCTTAAGCCTGAGATTTACAAACCACCAGCAAACAGATCACCCTGCACCCCATCTCCTACCTGTCTGGCTGAGACAGGAAGTCTAACTCCCAGGCTTAGGATTAGACCCAGTATGTATGGAGAAAAAAAAGGGGCCAGAAAGGTGAGGAAACCAGTCCAAGGTCACACAGCTATTCAAAAAGCTGTGTTTGTCTAGGACCCAGGTTTTTTGCTTCGGGACTCTACTCAGGACCAAGAGGCAGTGAGGAATCTTCCCGAAGGATATTAGAACAGCTGCTGTAAGGATTCATGGCTTAGATTTAGGGAGAATATTTGCCCCACCATGGAATATTCTGCAGCCTTTAAACCCATCTCACCAGTGACATGTCACTGGTGTACAGCAGGCTCTACAAGGTGAAGAAGCCAGCTGGGAGGGAAAAAAGTCTACGAGACTCAAGTTTAACATTTGTCACTTTCGTTTTTGTTTTCTACTCTGGTTTCCAACAAAGGGATTCAAGACTTGAGCAACAAATCAAGCTAATATCTGGTGGCTGGGTTGTCTAGCTTTCACCCAGCCCCCAGGACGTTAAAAGGAGAGACTCCTAAGCTGGGGCATAAAGAAGCCTCTTTATTTTCCAAAACTGCCTTAGCCAGAAAGGCATCCAAGCCATGAGGCCTTCGGAGTAAGGGATAAATCCACTCTAGGCTGACAGGAGGGTCACCTTGGCCATTTCTTCCTTTACATTAGGGAAGATAGGTTAAGGGAAAAGGAAAGGTGATCAATTTGGACTGACAGAGTGTCACTAAATGTGGGAGGATAATCACACTACAGAAAATGATGTAATGGAAGCAGCCTACTGCTGTGTTACTCAAACTGGGCCCACGGTACTGAAACTGCGTCCACAGACCAACACAGTATCACCTGGGAGCTTGCTGGAAACGCAAATTTTCAGACTCTACTCCAGATCCACACAATCTGAGGATGGGGTCTTGGAGTTAAGTTCAACAAGCCCTTCAGATGATACTTATGCACAACTTGAATGAGAAGCACTAACCAAACATCTCAATAGCAGCCACAGTAAAGCACGTAGGACTCCAGGAGACCTGAAAGACCCCCATCTGCTCCCTGGGTGACATCTGGTCTTCTTCCATTGGCACAGGGTTCTGGTACTCACATAAGCAAGCCAAGTTCACCAGCAAAACAGATAGCATACAGAAAGAGCCTACTCATGAAAAAGGATGTTATACATCTAAGAATTATTTAAAAAAAACACACACACAACACTTCAGTCTGCTTTCAGACTGAAACCTTCACCTGTAGGATCTTGGTTCAGAAAGGGGTTAACAGTCCCTTTCGGTCCAGATGCGACTGAAATCTTGAGATTCTGTAACAGGTCCTTCCAAGGTTTAAGAGCAGGGATGAGACTCAACTTTGACTTTTAGCCTTAGTCCATCTCCCTCATCACCATGGCTCAAACTCACTGATTCCCTAAAGACCTGAGTTTATATGGTACGCTGCACTTGAATTTATGTAAGTCTATAAGTAGCCATACTTACATAGGTACATACCATCATGAAAATCACTCATTAATCGAACACAGGGAACTCCCATTAAAGTCCCTATTGTACTAGAAACACCTGAAGAATTTGAATTGCCATTATCTGCAGGGGTATCCAATTCTTCTATTTACAGAAGAGATTGAGGCCCACAGTGACATGCCTACTTACCAAAAGACACAGAACTCAACAGCAGCCTAAGTGCAGAATCCAGCCTTCCTGACTACCAGTGCCCCACACTTCTCAGTGACTTTTTTTAGTGCAGCCAATTCCCTTGAACCACTACAATCACCTTCTCCAATAAATCTAACTATAAGCAGCTGTGCTTTGAGCACACAGGCTCGATTCTGCCCAGATCCTGGCCAACCAAGCAGTACACTAGATACCCAATCCCCCAACCAATCGGGTCAGAATTAGCCTTGTTGCTCTAACCTTGGGAATTCAAAGAACCTGAACAGCCCTGAGGTCTATGTGCCTCTATTATAAAAAACATATTAGCAACTACCATTTAATTAAGCATCTACTATTTGAATCCCTCTATAAGACCCTTTACGTGCAGTCTCATTTGACTAGGAGGACCATCTGAGGTTAGTTAAGTTAATTAAGCTCACACAACTAGGAATAGGCAGGCCTGTGATCCCGACTCAGGTTAGATTCTAGAACCCACAGTTCTTTCTGCTGCCCTGCTTATGAAGAAGGGCCTTTCCACCTGGGCCTCCAAGTTGATGTTCAAGTTTCTTCCCTTTGGGGCTGGAGCCCTCATCTTGAACTTAGGCAACCTTGACTGAGGCCCTGACATCATACGTGTCTTAACAGCCCTCTCCCTGCAAAGGGTGGACCTAACTTCTGGACTTTAAGTCACTGGCTGGAGTCCTGCTCCTCGAGGGATGGTTATCTGGCAATAAGGCCGGTCACTTATCACTGTCCAGACCACAACTGCTGGCTCCATCTACTACACAAACCCTGGGGTAGAGTTAGTTCACCCAGCCTGATCCACTTTCAACACTTTGCCCGTGGTTACCTACTATGGGCGAGCATTACCTTAAGCACCTGAAATGCAGTGCTGTGGTACTCATTCACCCTGGACTTAGCCTGCCTCTCATCCACAGCCACATAAGATCCTGACAAAAAGCATGCTGAAAAGAGATCAGATTTGGTATTACCAGAGGCGGGGGTTTGGGGGAAGGGAGATTGAATGAGGGTGGCCAAAAGGTACCAACTTCCAGTTATAAGATAAATAAGTACTAGGGATGCAATGGACAATATCAGAAATATAATTAACACTACCATATGACAAAGTTTTTGAGAGTAAATCCTAAGAGTTCTCATCACAAGGAAAATATTTATATATTCTATTTAAGTTTTTATCTATATGCGACGATGGATGAACGTTCATCAAACTTATTGTGGTAAGCATTTCATGATGTATATGTAAGTCAAATAATTATGCTGTACACCTTAAACTTACACAGTGCTGTATGTCAATCGTATCTCAATAAAACTGGAAAAGCCTACTCAATAAGTATTTCTTTGGTAGGGGGACATAGTTGGAAAAGTCTTGCCAAAGAGATAGCTCAAGAAACAACAAATCTCAAACATACACAGCGAGTTTCTGGGTGCCTGCAGGATCATGGGTTGTTCATCGTAGTTCATATTGTCAGAAGGTAACAACCAACACAGGTCTGTAGTAATTACATCGGTAGCCATAAGAAGTTGAAAAACTAATGACATAGCTAAGAGAGTGAGGCACGTTGAGTCAGGTGGTAGCAATTCATCCTATAGGAGCTATACCACAGATCAGTTCTTTCCCTACGTGCATAGGAATCACCTGCGGCTCTTGTTAAAAATGTGGATTCTATCCCACTCCTGCGCATATATCCAGAAAAGATGAAAACTAATTCCAAAAGATACATGCACCCCAATGTTCACAGCAGAACCATTTTAATAGCCAAGGCATGGAAGCAACCTAAATGCCCATCAACAGACAACTGGTTTAAGAAGGAAGCATTACTCAGCCATAAAAAAAGAATGAAATATTGCCATTTGCACCAACATGGATGGACGTAAAGATTATCATACTAAGTGAAGGCAGAACAGAGAAATACTATATATCATTTGTATGTGCAATCTAAAACATACAAATTAATCTATAAACAAAATAGAAACAGACTCACAGACACAGAAAACAAACTTATGGTTACCAAAGGGGTAAGGGAGGAGAGGGAGGGAATAACTAAGAATATGGGATTAACGGATACAAACTACTATATGTAAGATAGATTAGCAACAAGGATTTACAGCATAGCACAGAGAACTAACTTCAGTATCTTGTAGTAACGTATAATGGAAAAGAACCTGAAAAATAAATACATATGTATAATTGAATCCCTTTGCTGCACACCTGAAACGAACACAATATTGTAAATCAACCATATTTCAATAAAGTAAAGGCGGATTCTAATTCAGTAGGTCTGAGGTAGTGCCTGACGCTCTGCATTTCTACCAAGTTCCTCTAACATGCGAACACAGCTGATCCTCAGACTGTGCTTTAAGTAGCGAGCCCATAGACCTCATTGACCCAAGTTTGAAACAGAGAAAAAATATTTTACTTCCTTTAAGTAAGTAGATGGCACTAGAACCTTACAGCCAAGTTGCACGACCTTACCATAAAAGTAATCATTTACACCGGAAAAAAAAACAAGCCAGCACTGAGTCTCAGAGTGTGAGGGGGAAGGAGGTTGAGGGGTTTGGAAACACATATAGAAATCCAAAGGGGAAAAAAATAAGCAACAATCACATCAAGAGCAACAAAGTCATTCACTTCAATAAATATTCAATGTTTAAAAAAGCAGAGAATAAGGTACCTGCTAAAGTAAGGCCCAGCTCACACTAAGGAATGCCAAATAAGAACTAACCAGGCCTGAGACACCGGCTCACTGGCACAGAGCAAGCAAATCCCAGAGTCTTAACAACGGGAAGAAATCAGTGCAGGCAAACCAACGCCAAGGTAAGCATAGGAGCACGAATACAGATCTAGGCAAACCGATAGATGCCCGTAAGTGGGAAAGAAACTTAGCTTCTGATCTTCAGCTTCCAAAAGGAACCAAGCCAGGGAAATCCAAGTACCTTAGTTCCACGGGAAATAGTGCGTCCAGCAAGGAATCCAGGAAGGGATAAAGCCGGGGAGCTAGAACACTGAGCGAAGGCCCAAGCGCAGTCGCACCTCGAATCAGCCGTGAAGATACGTGGTGCTGAGCCAACGAAAGGCCTTTTATACCTTCCCGAGGGCGGGGGCGGAATCAACGTGTGAGTTAAGTGGATACAGCTGTGAAAACTGTCAACTACTGCTAGGCCTGTTAGCAGAGCAGGGAGTCTCAAAGTGTGAGTCCCCTATCAGTATTATCAGCATCACCTGGGAGCCTGTTAAGAAACGTACATACTCAGCCCCACTCCAAAACTACCGAATAAGAAGCTCTGTGGGTGGAGCCCAGCAGTCTGTGTTTTAGCAAGTCCTCTAGGTGATTATGATGCACGCTTAAGTTTGGGAAGCATTATAGTAGAGTCTATGGAAAGCATAAGTGGAAAGACAGGGCCAGGTGTGACAAAGGAAAGTCATTATAAGCAGCGCTAATAATGGTGCTTTTATGAAGTTGAAGCCTAAAGGCAGTTTACAGGGGGGAGAAAACCCAGTAGAGAGAATGTGAAAGAATAATTAATAAAACCTGCTCAGAGATCAACAAAGTTGGGCAATGAAATTCAGTGGTAGAGTTTTATCAATGTTGAAGAATCATCCAACCATGTGTATAATACTCATATTTAACTCTGATTAACGACAGACATTGTGTCAAGAGGGGTCAACTCATAATGTGTTGGAAAATTTGCTCTTGCTGTATTTTCAAGAGACTCACCTAAAAGAAGTGCTATCTGGTGCCAATGCTTGTGAAGGTATCTTCTGAGGGGGGTGAAAACAGACTTGAGAAAAACCAACATGGTGGTAATGTGAGCTATTTGACAAAAATATTGAGAAAGAATTTTGTTTTAAATATGGACACAGGTGTCAGACATAAAACCAAAAACGTGGAGGTTTTTAATTATACTGATTGATTCACAAAACAGGTGTTGAACATCGACTCTATTCAGACACTAAGGATGCAAGACTGAATAAAATATCTCTCTCAAAATATTGCAGTAGGGGGATCTCCCTGGCACTCCAGTGGTTAGTACTCCTCACTTCCACTGCAGGGGGCGCGGGTTCGATCCCTGGTCAGGGAACTAAGATCCCCCATGCCGTGCAGCACAGAAAAGAAAAACAAATCACAAAATACTTGCAGTATGGTGATAAGGGCGGGGTGGAGGAGACAACAATAAATTAACCGTTGACAGAGCTGCAGTAGAGGTTCACCCAAGGAGCTGTGGGGGCATAGAGCTTCTCCAGAAAGCATCAAAGAACTCTTTTCAAAAGAGAGCATCGCTTAGTTTGACTCGGAAGAACAACAAACTGAAAGACCATCCTAGCAGAGGGAATGATGTGTGGGAATACGTGGAAGCTTGCACTGGGTAGGGGAGAGGACGCGAAGCTAGAGAACTGACCCTGGGTGCCATCCGGGTAATACTGGCAAGCCAGGGAGGACCAAGAAGGGATGTGCCCTTCAGAAACACCACTCTCTCGCGGTCATACGGTGAGTGGATTCAAGAGAGGGCCAGAAAGGAGGCTGGCAAGATCAGTAAGGAAAAGACAGTCACAATTCAAGTGATGGACTAGGACATTAGAGCTCAGAAATGCAGAAATTATGCAGTTCAAAGGGATGATAAGGCCGAAGATATGACAAAGCTGAGACACACTGACGTGCCAGGATCAATTGGGGGATGGGCCCTAGTAATTTGTAACCGATATTAGCAACAAGTTGGCGATCAATTTCATTATTTTTATAAACTAGAGATGATTCAAGGCTATCCCTGCAATAATGTCAGTTTAACATTTCAGTCTGCTCTCTGGAGTGGGAGAAGAAGGGCTCAAGGGAGCCCACAATAACTGCGGAACATCTTCTCTGAGCAACACATTTGAGCACACAGCAGTGACAGGATGGGAATGGGTGCCCTCCATCCTGGAGCTCACCATATGCTGCTGGGGGGGTGGGGGGCAGGTTATATACCTCACAGGCCAGGAATGGAGTTCGCATCACCGGCAGGCCACCTTACCTATGTTCCAGCACATCGCTGAGGGGAAGGAAAGGCAGGCAGGCCACAGCCGTCTTCTCTTCCCTCTGATCTCAAGGGGGAGAACTCTGGCAGACATCAAGGAAGGTTATCTTTAGGATCCAATAGACCAGGGTTCTGGCCATAGAGGCTTCCGTGAAAGGAACGACACAGGTAACCCTTTTCTTTCTCCTGGCGCTGAATCCCTTCCCCTTGGTGGAATTAGTATCGAGAGACGGAAACTATGGGTGACTTCAGCTTAGGAGGGGAGTACCCTTACCTTGGAAGGCCAAGCAGGGCCAAGCAGGGGTTCTCAGGAAGGGATGTCAGCTTGGGGCTGGCCCTGCCCCAAGTCTCAGGGAAAAGTAAAGGTAGGGCGAGGATACAAAGAGATTTTTTGAGATTTCTGCAAATTCTGGACCAGCCCATCAGATAGGAAAGAAGATGGGCATTTGCTCAACACAGAAGTCTGGACCAGGGAATTCCCTGGTGGCCCAGTAGTTAGGACTCCACACTTTCTCTGCCGAGGACCCAGCTTCAATCACTGGTGGAGGAACTAAGGTCCCACAAGCTGTGTGGCGTGGTCAAAAAAAAAAAGTGTGAACCATAACAATGGAGGGAGCATATGGCTCAGGTTCCTTTGGTCATATCTCAGACCCTCCAGCACAGGACACAGACACTCCAATTCTGCTCCCACGGATATAACTAACACCAAGGAAGGTCTAGAGGAGGGGCCGTTTAATATTGAGGAATAAAAAGTTCAAGTGTTCAAAAGGCCCTGGAGGGATTTACAATAAAATATTAAACAGCAGTTTTTCCTGTATGTCAGGATTTCAGGTGATTTTTCAATTTTCTTCTTTTCGATCATCGGAAACTTCTATAATGAGTATGATTTCATTAGTAATAATTAAAATTATTTAAAATATTATTATCATGCTGGACAAAGAACCCAATGTTAAAAAATCGATACCATCCCACAAATATAGGATAGGTATATGAGTACATAAAAAAAAAGCAGATGTAAAGTGACGAATCTATGATAGGAAGTAAAGATTTTAGAATAACTGGTCATAATTGAAAATACTGTCCATTCTGTGGTTCAAAGATATGTAAAACCTACCCAAATGATACTAAAAAGATTACTATCCATAGCTGAGAATGTGTAAATATGTAAATGTAAATTCTCATATGTAAATTCTGATATGCTAGAATTCTGTTTCAACGCACTGAATTATGTTGGCGTCCTTAGGTGTAGGAGCTATAACAGAAAATCAGCACCTCAAAGACTAACAAAGGTGAGTTAAAAATGGGAGAGAATGAAATAATAATGGTTAAATAAACTCTGGTCCATCCATACAATGGAATATTACTCCACAATAAAAAAAGGTACAGATTATCCACATATGCAATACCCTAAATGGATTTAAAGGGCATGATGCTTAATGAAAAAAGGTTACATACTGTATGCTTTCATTTACATGATATTCTCAACAAGATAAAACTATAGAGATACAGAGCAGATTGGCAGTCGTCAGGCATGCAAATATAAAGGAGTAGCACAAGGGAGGTGCTCTGTGATGATGGAACAGATCTGCATCTTGATTGTGACGGTGGTTACATGGACCTACACATGGAATAATACTGAATACAATTACGCGTGCGTGCACACACACCACACACACACACACACAAATGAATGTGTGTAAAAACGGTGCAAACTGAAGATCTGTAGTCTATTTAACAGTGTTGTACTGATGTCAATTTCCTGGTTTCTCATTATACTCCAGCTGTGTAATATGTCACTGATGGGGAAAGCTGAAGGAAGGATGCAGGGGATTCTATACTACTTTTGCAACTTTCTGTGAGTCTATGATTATTTCAAGATGAAAAATTTTTAAAACATGTCTAAATTGGTAGACATGGACACATTTTCTCTCTCTTCTTTAGCAAATGGGAAATTTCTCATAAAATATTTAATATACTAAAGTAATAACGTATAAGGGTGACCACCATACTAAATTTAGTACTATAGCTTAAGAAATGCTCCTTTAAGAATTGGTATGTGATAGCACAGGGAGATCAGCTCAGTGCTTTGTGACCACCTAGAGGGGTGGGATAGGGAGGGTGGGAGGGAGACGCAAGGAGGAGGAGATATAGGGATATATGTATATGTATAGCTGATTCACTTTGTTATACAGCAGAAACTAACACACCATTGTAAAGCAATTATACTCCAATGAAGATGTTAAAAAATATATTAATTAATTAATTTTTAAAAGAAGAATTGGTATGTGAGAACAAAGATGAAAAATAGGAACCTGATACAAAATGCACCCACTGAAGAAATGACCAAACACAAATGAAACTAAGTTAACTATATTTTTTAAAAATTATATAGTATACCAATCCTTCCTATCTCCCACATTGTCCATGCATCAAATCCTTATAGCTGTGGTCTTATTTCTGTTTATAGAAACAAAGTATATATATCACTCTTCCTAGGAGAGGGTGGGTAACAATGAATACACATTTTTTAAAGAGGAAACTTGAGGTTGTAAAGAGAACAACGAATTCAAATGGATGTAATGTTTTTAAGTGCTTCATACTGAAAAAGAGACAGAAGCCCAAACTGACTAAAAAAGTCAGGTAAGGTAACACCCAGGCAAAAGGAGACCTGTGAAAGGATGTTCACTTCAACAGTGTTCACAACAGTGAAAACCTGGAAACAACATAAAGGTTCATTGATAGGAGGACAGATAACATACACTATGGTGTATGGTCCATAATGGCCCAGTACAGAGAAATTAAAAGTTTATATAAATCTTCATGAGCGTATGTCAAAACAAAGATAGTAAAATTGAAAAAAAAGCAATTTCCTTAAACTATATGTACAGAATAATGTTAATACTTACCTTTTGCTATATGTGGTAAATTAAAAAACATACTCAGTAAAAAAAATAAAAAAATAAAGTGGATGGCAGAGCAGGAGTGGAGGGCTTCATTGTGAAACTGAGGACACATAAGCTGAAGGGATGCAGACCTGGACCCCCTGGCAGCATCTGGGAAAGAGGGAGCAGAGACGTGCTTAGAGGCCTGCCCGAGAACAAATGCTCAGGGCGGTTTCTGTGGGACCACAATGGGACCCTGAAGGAATCAGACAGACAACAAACCTTTGGATGGAGAATTTGCATAGTAGCCTGCAATAAAGCAAAATGGAAATACCGATATCTTATTGAAATTCAAGTTCTACCTCAGAAGCAGCCCCCTACCCCAACGCTATACACAGTCTCCAGGTGTTTCTCACCTCGGCCCTTCTGCCAAGTCCTGGGAAGGGGAGGAGGGGTGGGTTGTTGGTGTCCTCTGGGGAAGTTCTGGAGAATCAGTATACATGGGTCTGGTCCACCATTCTGATGCAGTTTCACATTGCCCTTGGTTGACAATAGGTTCTGTTCCTAAACTTTAACCCCCAGTTTCTAAACATTATATGTCTATAAGAAGTACTGGCAGTAATTTTGAGGCTAGTTTAATTCCATATTAGTCCTTTATGAGGCCCTGATTCTTTCTTAATCTTGACAGAATCCATTGGTCTTTAGCCTGAACATAATCCAAAAGGCAACAACAGATGCATGAAGAGGAATGAGATATTTAAAAGGTATGATGGGAAAAAATAATAGCAGGAACATTTATTTAGCACTTACTAGATTTCCAGTTCTAAGTGTTTTCACGTGTTAACTTAGTTAAGCATCATGACAACCCTGTGACGGAAGCACTATTATTATCACCATCCCCATTTTACAGATGAGGAAAGTGGAAACACAGAAAGGTTAAGCAACTTCCCCTAAATCACATAATCATGAATGGAAAGCTTTAATTTAAACCCTGTCTCAATGGAAATGAAAAAGCAACAAAGAACTAGGAAATGGGGATTGTCTCCCAAAGGGATATTGTCTTCAATCAAGTATTTGTCTGTGTCCTAGCGCTCGTATTTCCTACTTAATCCCACATTTTGAATTCACAGGAGCACTTTTCAACAAAATGTTTTCTGCTCAGAAAACAACGTCAAAGAAAATGAGTGCAATAGGCCAAAAATATAGGTCAGGGGCAAGGTAACCAACATGAAAGGAGATATAAAATTGGATTTTCCCACTTTGAGTCATCCAGCTTCAAACAAGCCAGTCTCTTGAAATCAGATATCCTGTAACAGGTCCTATTCCACACTCCAGAAAGAAAACACAGAAAATGATTGAACCGCCACACATATCGTACAGTTGGGCCTCTGCGTCCACGGGTTCCACGTGTAGATTCAGAGTGCTCTATGCTCCGCCATTTGATAGAAGGGACTTGAACATCTGCGGATTTTGGTATCTTCAGGACAAGGCGGGACGATCGTACTTATCCAGTGAAACGGTGTACTGTTGGTCCACAGCAGTGATTCTCAAATAAAGATTTGTATCAGGATCGCATAGAGAGCTGATGAAGGACACAGAGGCCCATTCTTGTTAAAGTGAGGCAGGGCCTGGGTCTTGGTATTTGACTAAGTTCCCGGTTGATTCTTACATCCACCAACGTTTGAGAACCACTGGTCTATAGGATTCTGGGTTCTGGTAACTGGTAGAAAAGAGTCTGGGACAGTAAAAGTGCTCTTTTAGCAGACATAAGCTTCATGCATCACAGCTCCACGCCACCCCTTCAGTGTGTGCGTCCACCATGGCTCTCATCAGCCCCACGTAACTGCAGTTTACTTGTCTTCACCTCCCAATGTAAGCTCTATCTTGCCGAGGGTTGTGTCTCCAGAATGGAGCCCAATGTCTACACATAATAATTACAAAACAAATTTTGTTGAATGAATCAATTGATGCAAATCTACCATCACTAAAATTATAGAATGGGAATATTGAAGATAGTATTGAATTGTCGGTAAACCTAACTCCGAAAAGCACAGAATTCAAGTATTTGAACAGTTTTGTAATGTATGCAGCCACTCCAGGGGTTATTTCCTTTCAGTCCCAAGGAACTGGTCGGATAACTAGTTAGTGATGCTGAATTCTAAGCCTGCATTATCTCTTTCAGTGGGGAACCTAGGTACATATTAACCTCCTAGGGTTTCCTTAACTCCTCCCTAAAACATAGATTACTCTATTACGCACCCACCACATAAGGAGTATTTGAACTAATCAATCAATGACCTGGCCATTTTGTAAAATACCAAGTGCTTTCCAAATGTTTATTATATGGTCCTGGGTCTAATAAAAATGCTGCTCTGAGAATTTCTTTCATTGAATTAAATGTTGTTTAAATATAAAAGTGACCATTTAATCATGAAACAAACGAACTGCCATCAATTGAACAAGAGTGATTTTTTTCACGACTTGAAATAATCCAGCCTAAAACATCAAATACAAAGAATGCAGGCAAAAATGGTACCACACTCACTCTGAAAATGGTTTCTACTGAACAACAGAGCAGATCCCAGCTCTCATGCCACACTGGCATTGCTGTCCGCCAATGGTGAGGCTGTGGAGGAGTGGTTTAAGGGCATGGGATTAGAAACAATGAGATCGAGCTTGCTTCAAGCTTGGAAAGTCACTGAACTAAATGCAGCTTCGATTTCTTCATCTCTAAAATGGGGGAGGTAATTGTATCTTCTTTAACGGGTTATCAGAGGAGATCATGCATGAAAAGTGTTGAGCTTAATGCCTTGCACAAAATAAGTGTTCAATAAATGCTGCACTGTTGTCACCGTCGTTCTTTCCATGTTGATTGATCGGTGTCTAGGGCTTGGATGATAATCAGTCTATCCCTATGCCTGTTAGTTCCTTCCTATCCTGTCACAACTCTATCTAAGTCAGTTCTATCCTACTGGCCTAGACACTTAGGGAAAGGTTTCTGTAAATGATAACACTTGAACTAGACCTTAAGAGATGAGCAAGATAGACTAAAGGGCCCCAGCTTTCACGCTCATCTATGGTCTAGTCAGCTGTGGCCAAGGAGAACTGGGGACACACGGAGCAGAACACGGCCACCTAGGTGAGTTTCCTTTGAGTGGGGACAGTGTCCCTCAAGGGATGTCTTAGAATGTCCTGACCTGTCCAGAATGCCCTGCTGAGGCAGCCTGACATTCTTACCCATCTTCAAGCTTAGTGAGCTTTCCACACGTCCTTGGCACATTTGTGTGCTTGTGTGTGTAATGAACTAATAGAAAATTCTGGTAGCCAATCCCTTTATGTTTTACACAGACTTAAAGACTTTCCTTGGATCTGTAGCAGAGGAAACATTTCCATTTTCAGTACGGGCCTGCCATCTGTCCAAAGACTAGCTTCTAGAGCGCCACCTTCTCTCCATTGCTCTTTCTTTCCTATCACACGGGTATAATCTCAACAGAGTCTCCCACAGCACCACAGGCAATAATACCTGCTACTTGCTTGGTGCCTACTGGACGCCTGGCACTTTACATGTGATCCCTTGAGGTCTGGATAATTATCCCATTTTACAGATGAAGAAATCAAGGGCTCTGAGAGGTTAGGAAATTTTCAAGATCATAGGGCCTGGTAAAGCTGAGCTGGGGTTTGAACTGAGATCTGTTTGACACAGTAGCAAGGTCCTTTTCTCTCCCCAGTGCTTGTGGGTGGGGTTGGGAAAGGACGTTTTGCTTTGAGGTACGTTTAAAGCGTTTTTTCAGCCGGCTGTGTGGTGCTCATGTCACTTTGTTTCACCACAGCCACATAAGCAGAAATTGCTCTGGAACCTTCTGTCCCCGGGCTGGGCTTATATCCAGCTCCGAGCTACACTGGGAGAAGCAGTGCTTCTATTAAATTAATGTGCTCCAACACGAGTGCATCATTCCAGTCACCTGAGAATAGGAAGAGCCTTATCGAGAACTTGCTATTCATTTTAAGCCACTTTAATGCCCTCCAGTTTGATGCAAATTCATTTCATTAATAATTAACCGTACTTGGCAACGCTTTCTCTCAGTCTCAGTTCTCGGTCGGCATTCCACTTTGCTGAACCTGAGAGAAATCAGGGTCGAACCAAGGGAGAAAAGAAAATGAGAGCACCAGCATCTAGCATTAACCCACCCACCCTGACCCCCTATGGAAACAGCAAGGTAACTGCTGAAGCAACAGATATTATTATTATTATCTGTGAGGCGGTCTGGATGATCCCTGTAGTTCATCTTCTTAATATTACATGTTTAATGAGCTCATCCATGCTTTGATAGTGTGGCTTTAAACCTTCCTTTTGGGTAGATATGATAGATCCGTGGTTTCCAGCCTTGGCTAGGAATCAGAATCACCTCTAGAGCTTAAAAAATGCACATACAATCTACTAGAGCTGAACATCCGCATACTGTATGACCCAGCTATTCTACTCTTAGGCATGTGCCCAACAAAAATACACACGTATGCGCGCTAAAATATGTATTAGGATGCTCAGAGCTGCACACAGTAGCCCCAAACTGGAAGCCACCCAAATGCCCATCAACAATAGAAGGGAAAATACCATCTCAGACGAAAAAATAATTTACAGCCTGTGAATGAATGAGATATTGGGCTGGCCAGAAAGTTCGTTCGGGTCTTTCCATAACATCTTAAGGAACAACTACACACAACAACAGAGAGGAATCTCACATACCTAATATTGAGGATAAAAGCCAGATACAAGGAGCATGTACTGTATGACTTTATCTGAATAAACAACAAAAACACGCAAAACTGATCTACAGTGTTAGAAGTCAAGATGGTGATTTGAGTTGGGGGATTAGTGACTGGAAAGGGTTTCTGGGCTTGTGGTTATGTTCTACTTCTTGTTCTGGGTGTTGCTAGTTACTCGGGTGTGTTCACTCTTGAAACTTCAACCTGTACACTTATGTGTATGTGCCTTTCTGTGTATATATTACCCTCCAGTACAAAGTTTAAAATACATACACATATACTTACTGCTCCCAGCCCAGTAGCTTCCACACCCCCGAAACACACATACACACCCACTCACGTGCCCTGTGGAAACTAATTCAGCAGCCTTGGGGCTTTTATACCCTTTTTGTAAAGCTTCCCAGATAATCTGATACCATCAATGTCATCTCAGTATCCGAGTTTACAGCATTTGCAGTAAATTTTGGTGGGAAAACAATATAATTCCATTACCATCTGCATGATATTAAAATGTGGGAGCTGAAAAAAAATCAAATCAATTTATTGAAGAAGAGCATAAACTGAGAACACTGTAAAGCTCATTTTCAGCTTAGAAAGGAGCCACGGAGGAACTCGAATGGTTTTGCTCTATGGGCCTAATGAACATGACATAGCCTTTCCTTTTTCCTAACAACAGTCACATAATAATAACAGTTAACACTTACACAAGGCATCGCTGTAAATGATTTACATAGATTTACTTATTTACAACTCATAGCATTATTTGAGGCAGGAATCATTATCTCAGTTTTACAAATCAGGAAACAGGCACAGAGAGGTTAAATAACTTGCACATGGCCACACAGCTAATAAGCCCCAGAATCGTAATTTGAATCCTAATAGTTTCATTTCAGAATCCATGCTCTTGACCACTTCACTATATTTCTGTATATTTTATGTTGTTTAGTATTTTGTTTCCATTTTAAATGGACTATATTTAATATATTTATAATAAGTGGCAAACTATGTCCACTTGGATATTGGCATTGCTGCTAAAAATTATTGATACATGTGAGA
>NW_020838051.1:2538151-2717438 GCF_003676395.1 Aethalodelphis obliquidens | reverse complement strand
CACTTGGATATTGGCATTGCTGCTAAAAATTATTGATACATGTGAGATGACTGAAATCAGTAATACAGGTTTTACATCAATTCCTTTTTTACATCAATTCCAAGACCAACGTCAAAGAGCTTTTCCCCTATGTTTTCTTCTAGTAGTCTTACATTAAGTCTTTAACCCACTTCTAGTTAATTGTTGTGAGTAGCATAAAAATAAGGATCCAATTTCACTATTTTGCATGTGAATATCCAGTTTTCCCAACACCACTTATTGAAGAAACTATCCTCTCCCCATCGTGTGTTCTTGGTGCCCTTGTCAAAAAACTGTACATCTGTGGGTTTATTTCTGCCTCTCTATTCTACTCCACTGGTCTATGTGCCTGGGTTTAGATAGTTTTATCATAATGTGTCTTGGAGAAGATCATTTTGGATTGAAAGTTTGGGGTCACCTGTTAGCTTCATGAAACTGAATGTCCAAATCTCTCCCCATATTTGCAAAGTTCTTAGCCATTATTTTTTAAATAAGCTTTCTGCCACTTTATCCCTCTCTTCTACTTCTGGGACTCCAATAATGCATAGATTCTTTCTTTTAATAGTGTCCCTTAATTCACATAGGCTACTACCTTCACTCTTTTTCATTCATTTTTGCTTATCTGGTTAATGATTTCATATGATGTGTCTTCAGATTCACTAATTCTTTTCTCTGCTTGGTCGAGCTGCTCATGAATCTCTCCATTGAATTCTACAGTTCAGTTGCTATTTTCTCCAACACTAGAATTTCGGTTTGGTTATCTTTAATGGTTTCTACTTCTTTGTTCAACTTCTCATTTTGTTCATGTGTTGTTTTCCTAAAATCATTTGGTTATCTATCTGTGTCTTCTTGCAGTTCACTGAATTTCTTTAGGAGAATCATTCTGAATTCTTCGTCAGACAGTTCGTAGATCTCCATTTCTTAATTTCCTTAAAATAAAGAATTTCCTTTGGTGGGGTCATGGCTCCTTGATTTTTCATGATCCTTGTGGTCTTACACTGGTGTCTACAGCTTTGAGGAAGTAAACGACTCTTCCAATCTCTACAGACTGGATTGGCAGGCAAAGCCCTTCCCCCATCAGCCTGTCTAGAGATTCTGGGTGGGCCATCTGGTGGCTCTGGTGGGCATTCTTGCTGCTGGAGTCCTTGGGTAGGCAAGTCTGGTGCTTGAGTCAGTAGGTGGGCAGGCCTGGTACATGGGTATACAGGGACCAGCCTGACGACTGGGTCCATGGAACAGGCTTGATGCTAGGCCTGCCCAGGAGCCTGGGTTCACAGGGGTGATTGGGAACCTGGGGAACTGCCCAGGGCCACAGGAGCTGGCTAGTGCTGGGATATTCCAGGAGCCTGGTGGCATGAGAGTTGCTCGGGCCCATGGCAACCAGCCAGTGCCAGAACCCAGCTGAGAGCCTGGCTTCGCAGGAATCCACCAGAAGCCTGGTAACACAGGGGTTATGTGGGAGCCTGCGTTTTCAACTGTCCTGTAACCGCCGGGAGCCTGGTGCCAAGGATGCTACCTGGGGCCACAGGAGCCACCTGGGGCTGCATTAGCTGCTAGAGGCTGCCAGAGCCAACATGCACCAAGGTGAGAAGGGGCCTGGTTTCCCAGGAGCCTGCCGGAAGCTTATATCGATCCTTCAGCTGTTGGGAGAGACAGGCAGGTCAACCATGAAGTGAAAATTCCCTGACCTCAAGGACATTCACGTAAGTGTAGTTATTCATTCATGAGCAAACACTGAGTCAGCGCCTCCTCTGTAGCAGGCACTGTGCTAGTGCGGTGGACCCAGTGGTGAGCACAGTCAAGGGCAACACTCAAGCCTCCCAACAGCCTCCCCATCCAGCAGGTAGACTGTTCAAATAGCAGAGGAGTTCGTGTAAGTGATCACAGTGCCACGAAAGCATATAAAATAGGGAAGCATCCTAGTTCGAGAGGTCAGGGAAGCCTTCCCTGAAGAAGTGATGATAACATGAAATCTGAAGGATGAGTAGGAGCTGAAAGGGAAGGCGAGTGGGGCTGTAGAAAGAGCTTAATGTGCATGTGTAAATAACTGTAATGCAAATTAGAATGAACAAGTCCTGTAACAGACATACAAAAAAGCACAATAGAACCTTAGGGTCTTTTTCCTTTTTTATTAAATAAATCACCTGAAATTATCGTATTTCAAGCACGAACCTAGAAACGCTTGTATTAGATTTGGAGTTGCTCTCAAAAGCCTGGAACACAATGAGACCAAAACCCTGCAGGACAGGAATTTGAAATAGTACTTTCAAATCAGCCTATGCTGAAGGATTCAAGACATCAAAGTGAAAAAAGAAAATAATGGTGTTTACCTTTTCTGGGAGAAAACTAGCAACAAAGAAGGAAAAAGAAAAGACCCTAAGATGCTGAAGTCATCAGTCACAGGAAGTATTACTGCAACACTGTAGGCCAGAGCCCCCTCAGTCCCCCACCCACCACTGCTGTGCTTAGCTCTATCAGAAAAGTAAGGGCATCCCATTAGGCCAAAAGGCTTCGCGCGATATACGAGAAGTATGGTTAAGTGCAAGTTCTGAGACTGCCCAATAGCCTCAGAATAAATCCAGGTGCAAAAACTAAAGATAAAGCGGCTCCACACCACCTCCTGATATGACCACCTTTCAAACTGTTCTCTAGTCACCACAATCAAGCAGTGTGGTCTTTTGAAATATAATTCTGTCACGGGTTGTAAAGCCCACCAAGAACCCTTCAATGACATCCATTGCTCACAGGGTGAAAAGACACTCCTTACATTAGCCTACAGGTGCTGCCTGCTCTAGCTTCTGCCAACCTCTCCAACCTATCTTGCACCCAGCTCGCTTTCTCTCTGTGTGTGTTTCCCCAGCGACAGCCTTCTTTCAGTCCCTCCTTCTCACCATATGCTCCACATTAACGCACGGGCCTTGCTCCTTCTAACTGGAATGCTCTCTTCATCCTCCTGTCTTTCACCTAGTCAGTTCCTACTCATCCTCCAGCTCTTGGCCCCTATTCAAGACAAACCATCCCTGGTCTCCCTGACAGCATCAACTCTCCCTATTACAAGCACGGGTAACCCCTCCTCCCTGGCGCCTGCTGTAGATGAAATTGTACATTCACTGTCTTGACCATTTGATTATTATCAGTCGGCTCCTTAAACATGAGTGCTGAAATCTTATCTGGTTTTGCTGACTTTGTATACACGGTCCAAAGCATACTTATTGACTCATATTAAGGGCTTCACCAATATCCATGGTATGAATAAAGAGGTCTCATGGAGCTTGTCAGTTCCTATGAATCTTTGGTTAGCATACTCCTATGCTTCCAGGTCACTCTCATAAGAACCATGTATAAAGCAATATGTTTTTTAAATAACAGTATATTATATCCCTGCGAGAGGAATGAAGGAAGGCAAACAAAAGTTGACGGTTTGCTACTCTAGTCAAATAGCATATTCTAATTATCTCAGAAGTACAGTCCAAAGTCTTACAGCGGGAATGAGAAGGAAATAAATATTTAGTTGTTTTAACCTAATGTTAATCAAACAATATTCTATCTATAACTGGATGTGGCGGTTTCGTCATTTAATCCTAACATGTTTGAGGAATCTTTTTCCTGACATGAGAAAACACTAACTTCTTGCTCTAAAGGACAAAGAAAGCAAAAGAAGGCAACAGTGGTATTCCAGAAGGGCCTTTGCTGCTAATAATTTACATTTTAGACTAGTGTTTGTTTTCCTCTTTTATAAAATTAAACATAATTATCTGTACTCCTCACCTGTCCCATTGGGAGGTTGGTGGAATTAATGAGATGAGGTTTGTGGAGTGCTCGGAGCCCCTTAGATACACTATTATTAGAACTGTTAAGTAAAACATTGCTTCTGGTAACCCATGGGGTGACTTCCAGACGAGCAAGGCTGACACCAGAAAAAAAAAAGGAAAGTGAAACACTGAAGACAAAATTGCTGTTTGGACAGCACTACCAATCCAGTAGCCACTAGCCACATATGGCCATTTAATTTAAACCAAGGAACTATATTTTAAATTCAATTAAATTTTAATTTATTAAAATGCAAATGCCACATGTGCAGCAGCAGGATTTAGAACATTTCCATCATCAAAGAAAATTCTGTTGGACAGAGAGCCATGAATCTAGGAGGGTCTTTTCCTTTCAACTCTTTGCATGTCACTCCTGTTATTTGACACTTTTTAAAACCCTCACCCAGAGCAGTGATTTGGAACTTTATCAGCTAGAAGAGAGATTACTCATAGAGCTGAAGAGAGATTGTTCTTGAAAGACAAATGGTTCCCTTTCAAACTCATTTGTTTTGCCTTTTTGTGCTGCCTTCGCCTGGTTAGCACTGAAACTATAAGCAAAGCAGAATGGGTTAAACGTTTCTCATTTTCCCGTCTCATATTTCTCAGTGTCCAGATAGGACATATAAGTGCTGAAGTCTGGGCAGAGGGTAAATAATCCGAGTGACCATGATAACAGAGTTTCATAGCTAGAAACTACAATGTCTGGTTATCCATAAGATAAAACATAGATCACTAATATATTCTCATAGGGAACAAATCCCGTCTTGCATGAAATGCTGCTGCATCTCATTTTTCTCTGTATACTATTTTAATCTTGCTGGGTTGGGGGGAGGGGTGGGGAACAGAAAGGAGCCCAATGCATTCTAACTTTGTGTGGGTGTCTCTCTGGCTTGGTTACCAAAGAAACCATTATGTTCCACACTATTCAAATAATGGCTCTACTAGCGCTCTAAATACTTTCTTCTTTTCTAACCTGACTGCACTGCAGATTTAGAGTCACCATCTGTTGGCCAGCAAAAGAGAAGGGTTTCTGAAAATGCTACGGTCCTTTCCATACTGTTTTAAGCCTTGGTCTCAAGATTCCAAACTGAGAAGTCTGCTTCCAAGGCCAATATTTCCCAAGCTAACCCAGGATGCCATCTCCATGCACCACTGCACTGCCAAACTGCATAAGTGAATGGTATTTGCAGACATCCCGGGAGGCTGCCAAGACTCCTGCCACCCATGCTGTGACGCTCCTCTCTTGCTGCAGTTTTGAGGGCAATGCTGCTCCAGCCCTGAAGTGTGGTAGGGGACCTGGTTCGCCCGTTACTCTGGGCACTGGAGTCAATCAAGTCACCCACCCGTGGATCTGATTTCCACAGCAATGAATACAGCAGCTGAGACCACCTCTTTCCATAGCTGCCAGGTTGGGCTGTGTCCTCCAGAGCCTCCCACTCCACAGAAGACCCCAGGAAGGAGCCCAGGATGCTAATGCCCCCATGAGGGATTTTCTGGAAAAGTATTTGGTTTTCACCCCCTATTGACATTTGCCATTCCCCACCCACATTTTCCCCCAAGTTGTTTATTGAGATATAATTGACATACAACATTGTATAAGTTTAAGGTGTGGTGTAATGTGATGATTTGATACATGTACATAATGTGAAATGATTACCACAGAAAGGTTAGTTAACACTTCCATCACCTCACATAGTTAACCTTTTTTTTTGGGGGGGGGGCCGCATGAGAACATGTAAGATCTACCCTCTTAGCAACTTTCAAGTATATAATACAGTATTGTTAACTATAATGACCATGCTATACATTAGGTCCCCAGAACTTATTCATCTCATGGCTGCAAATTTGTATCCTTGGATCAACTCTTCATGTGTATAGAGGCACAATGCGCTTGGAAAATTCCCTCTGAATCCGAGGCAACAAGCAACTAAGGAAATGAGGTCTCTTGCAAACCTCCAGGTCTTTGCAACAAAGGGTTCTGAGCTCCTCTCCCAAGCAGCATAGCCGCTCATTTAGAGGTTTACACAGATATTAAAGGGCTTCCAAATTTCTCTCCTTTGGGCATCTAAGTATAAATCTGGTGAAATTTTTCAGTTTGTCCAACCACAAGAGTGTCACTGATTGCAATTTAAACACAGGCAAGTTTTCTTAAGGCTAGTAGTTGCTTCCACTTAGATAGACCCACATTACCACCACCTCTTTCTAAAACTGTACTTTAAGCCAGGGGTCTCCAAACTACTTGGATCAAGCATCCTCCAAACTACTTGGATCAAGCAACAAGAATTATTTTGCACACTCCCAAGTATGTGTACCCTTATTTATAAAGTACTTACACTAATATATTATCCCATTACAAAACATGCTCCCCAAATTGAAACCTTAAAAACATTAGAAATGAAAATGCAATGTTATTTTTAAATTATGCTTAATTTTGTTTCATTTATTAAAAGGACAAAAGTCACTTTTGCTGTTACTGGGAAAATATGAAAATTTGGGGAGCAATATGATCAAGCGTGCTTTTTAAAATGTTTTTAAATTTAGCTTCCTTCAAAAGTCTTGTGCTAAGTTCAGTTTATTTTGATACTTGGATTTTAAAGCTATGACAGCTAAAAAAGAAGAGAGAAAGAGACAGATCCCACAAAGATACACAGATTCAAACGGAAGAAGTAAGGGTAATTGTAAAACTTGATAATACATGCTGTGAAAAAAATCTAATATCTTTATAACTAAATATCTGTAATAATAAGATGTTTAGAAAACAGATGATATCTATAAGCCCCTTAACAAGGTACACATAAATGTCAGTAAGTGGCAATTTCCTGAAAACACATACGTGAGTCATGGTACCACTGTCAACTCCTCTTTCACTTCAGGATATACGATAGGTGACCAAGTAACATATAGGCAGAGTGTGGGCATCTATGTCCATCTGGATATTAAATACTCGTAGAGTTGCCACATTTTGAAAATAAAATTATCAGATGCCTAGTAAAATTTGAATTCCAGATAAACAACACAACTATTCTAGTATAAGTATACCCCATTGGAACATACTAAAGAATTATTGTTTATCTGAAATTCAAATTGAACTGAGCATCCTGTATTTTATCTGGCAACCCTAAATACTAAAAAAGCTTAATTTCTTTCTTCTTTTTTTCCTTCATTTTTTACCAAAAGTAAATACAAATAGGAGTTCTAATATTTTTTTCCTGCATGCTTCGCAATGGAGACCACTTCTAAGAAGCTATACCACCGGAGTCCCTGGACAAACTAGTATTCTCGTCAAATAGCTAATACAGCCAAATGCTAGTAAGAAAAACACACTCTCCTTTCATTTAAGTTTCTGAAACTACTCCCTTCCCAATCCCCTCACTATATTTTAATAAAATCCCAGGTCAGTGCTATGACTTACTGATACAGAATCTTCTTCATTTTTCCAGCCAAGGGGAGAGAGAAAATTACAGGTATAGCAGAAAGAAGTTTGAGCCACAAGTGCGGGTATGTGTGTCAAGTCCCCCTTCCCTGTTCTACCTCTGGTTTACAGGGGTAGCAGCAGGTACACTTTGCCCTCTCCAACCCCAACACTGACACCCAAGATGTTATCAACATTGAAAGAGATCACTCTAGGAATGCAGTGATTATGGCCTAAGGAGTTCAAGAGAACACATGGCTGGACAATGTGTCCTTTTGCCTTCTTTATACTATAAGATTCTGAAAGGTAAATTTAACATGAGCAGAAAGTGACTTATCATTCACACTTTCCTGCATACTTTGAATAAGTCTGTTCAGCATCAACAAAGCATGGTAAACAACATCTGAGAGAGTCACTGGAAGCCAGTATTTATGGCAGCATGATGGCTGATGCAGTGTCATGGGTAAGGAAATAGCCAGCATTAAGTAAAGCGTTTTAGGGAACTGCAGGGCAATAAGATCTACGTTGTTCCAGTATAACCAGGTTCCAAAGAGCCCTGGCACTCTGAGTGTCTCTTTCTCATGAAGGGAAGAGTCGGGTGGGGAGGTGATATTATCCAGGAATGGTGCATGTGACAATAAAAAACACTAATAGATGGGACCTAGACCTGAGCAAGTAGAGATTATAGCTGGACACGAGACAGAATCTTCAGGTGTATTGATTTGACAATAAACAAATATGTAGGGCTTCCCTGGTGGTGCAGTGGTTAAGAATCCACCTACCAATGCAGGGGACACGGGTTTGAGCCCTGGTCCGGGAAGATCCCACATGCCGCAGAGCAACTAAGCCCGTGCGCCACAACTACTGAGCCTGCGCTCTAGAGCCCACGAGCCACAGCTACTGAAGCCCACACACCCAGAGCCCGTGCTCCACAACAAGAGAAGCCACCGCAGTGAGAAGCCCGCGCACTGCAACGAAGAGTAGCCCCCGCTCGCCGCAACTAGAGAAAGCCCGCGCTGCAACAAAGACCCAACGCAGCCAAAAATAAAAATAAAATTTTTAAAAATACCAAATATGTATCTACTGCATCTCTACCCACTATCCTCAGCCTTCATCAATACACTGCTATACCTCACATGGGTCCGTGAATTTTTATAATATGTTTTACACTGAATCACTTACACAGATAGAGGTCCCACACGAAATATTCGTCAGTGCCCCACACACTTTAGGGGTGGCCCTAGTGCCAAGCAGTCCCAAAGTTCTCCTGTGCTGCTTGACTATGTAATTTGGAAATGGCACACAGCCTCAGGACATTCTCATGGGCAAGGTCATCCTCCACATTATAAGGGGTAACACTTATTGAGTGCCAACTCTGTGCCTGGCTCTGGGCTCAGGGCTATGCATATATGAACTCATTTTACACTCACATTAAAGCATGGGAAAGAACAAGTTGCTTTGTTTTAAGCCACTGCATCTCAGAGTGGTGTTAAGCAAGCAATGTATCACCGAAATAGGTTAGAGTTTTTTGTTTGATTCATCCCCCCGAACAGCTGTGGAACAGGCAGATCTCGGACCTTTTCGTCTCCCTTTTACAACGGCACAAATTGAGTCCTAAGAAGGCACAGGAGGGAGACTGGCAAGGGTAGGCCAATGGCTTTCCCCTGAGGAGGTGTAAAGACTGCGGAACCAGAACGAAGGCCTCAGCCTCCGAGGCTAGACCCAGGCCCTGCCTCCCAACCCTCTTGCCTCACTAACAAACAGGGGCAGTTCTGAAGTGATCTGACTGCATAGGGCTCTGCACCCCCTCGAACACACTATGCCCAGACCAGGAAAGCATCTCTTCCTTTCCCTGGAGCTGGAGATGTAGTGCCCTGGCTGGGGTCATTTGTGATCTCTGTAATGCCACTTGTCTTATCGAGCAAACCTTCATTCTTGTTAACTCACACCCTTCAGAGGCAAGAGAGCAAGAGAGAGCGAGTGTGAGCACTGAAAACGCATGAAGACCAGCTAACATGGGGTTGGGGGCAGGCAGCACGAACAACAAGATCCTTGCGAGTTTCTCCAATCATTTCAGCCCCAAATCTCAGCATCACTTGCTGCCAGCTCCCTTCAGAGAGAAAACACCAGACAGAGCCTATCTCCCCTCATCATTTGACCTCTACCAAGACGATCCACCAGGTCATCATTAGCGCCTAGTGCAGGGACATGGGGACCATTTCCCAACAAGTTCACATCACACGAGAAGCTCCAGCACAAGAGACAGGGGGATATCTGGAACTTTGTCCTTTCTCCTCCTTGCCAATTAGTTTTTTAACTTGATTACTAACATGCATTTTAATCCAGTAAGACATGGTCCAAACAGAACAGAAGCCAACCTATAACAATGTACACATGCAGCATGTGTGTGTTTGTGCATATGTGTGTGACAGTGAGAGAGAGAGAGAGACAGAGAGAGAATAGAGACTAAAAGAGGAGTAGAAGCGTCACTGTCACTGTCGCTCTGCCTGTTTATTTCTCTACAAACTGAACAGTTCGGGAGGAATCAGAAGATCAGAGGATACGGCAGTGAATGGAACAGACAAAAATTCTCATAGAGCTTACTTTTAATTTGTGGGGAGAGGTGCAAGAGATAGGCAATAAATAAAAAACAGAAATCATATGACATGTAAGATAATGCTAAGTCACATGGAGAAAGATGAAGCAGGAAGTGAGGATGAGGAGTACACTTTGAGGGGGTGCATTTTTCAGTAGGGTGGGTAAGGCAGGCCTGAGGGGGGATATATAATAAAACAAAACATTTACCAAACTCACTGGCCCAAGGAAACTGTCATCGAGCAGCTCAAAGAAGTTAGAAGAGGTTTTGGTTTTTTTTTAAAAAAACATCTTTATTGGAGTATACTTGCTTTACAATGGTGTATTAGTTTCTGCTCTATAACAAAGTGAATCAGCTATACATATACAGATATCCCCATATCTCCGAAGAGGTTGTTTTACAAGGTAGTTTCAGCTAGGGAGGAGGAGTGTATCAATTAGGACTTGTATTTGGCCACTAGTAATTAAAATGTAAGTGGTCCAGGGCTTCCCTGGTGGCGCAGTGGTTGAGAGTCCGCCTGCCGATGCAGGGGACGTGGGTCCGTGCCCCGGTCCGGGAAGATCCCACGTGCCGCGGAGCGGCTAGGCCCGTGAGCCATGGCCGCTGAGTCTGCACGTCCGGAGCCTGTGCTCCGCAACGGGAGAGGTCACAACAGTGGGAGGCCCGCGCACCGCAAAAAAAAATAAATAAATAAAATAAAATATAAGTGGTCTGAAACACAGTGGCCTAAACATTTCTTTTTCATTTGCATAAAAGAAGCATGGGGATAGGCCATTCAGAAACATAGGCCGCTTCCATGCTGTCATCGGAGACTTGGGCTCCTTTCACCTTTCTGCTCTACTCTCCCGAGTCCCTGAATTCCTGGTTTCCATCTTCAAGCTTGCTTCAGGTCAAGACAGTTGCTTAATCTCCAGCCATCACTCCTGTGTTCCAAGCAGAACTGTCCCTCTTACAGTCTTCTCATAGGTCCTGCCCAACATGTTTTGCTTACATCTCACTGGCCACTCCTAGCTATAAGCAAACCTGGCAATGTATTTTAGCCAGAATGTGACTTCTCATAATAAGATTAAGCTTTTTAAACCAAGGACAAAGAATGGCAATTAGCCCACATGGCTCAGGAAAGAAGGAGGGTAAGATGGAAGAAGCGATCCAGTCTACAAAATGACTGCTTTCTATTTTAATGCAGTGGGTAGTGCAGCCTCCCACGGATCAGTACCACAGCCGAGCCCATGGTACCTATGGGAGCCTGTGGTTAAAGCTTTATAGGACAGAGCCTCCAGAAGCCAGGTCACCATCTCCCTATCACTAGGATCAATGCCCCACCCAGCTTTTGTTTTGTCTTTCATCATATCACTGGCCCTTAAGTTTTAAGGAACCCTAAAGTTCCCCATCCAACACTTGAATCCTCCCTCAACATTCCAAAAAGATTTCCAGCTGGTAGTTCAAGCTAAAAACCTAACCTCCAAAAAAGATCCAACAACTGCTTCTGCCTTCTTATTGCTACCGGTTTCTACAAGCTCCGTCATCCTTCACCTAGTGGTTAGCAGCCCATAGCTGCTCTCTCTGGTTCCACTCTTGCATCCCTACATTCCACCCATCACACAGCAGCCAGAATGCCATTTTAATAATGTAAGCCCAGCCGTGTCACTTTCCTACTGAAATCTCTCTGGTGGCTTCTCATCACACAGAGTAAAATCCAAACACCGTCATCTGGCCGCTCCCCATCCCTTTCACTGCTTCTTTGCCGCTCCTCCCCTTTTCTCAGGGGCTCAGGGGCTCACATCCATTATCAAGTTATAATACTTGGTAATCCTCTAAATAATCCATTTCTTTCTATATTCCATGTGTAGCATCTGTAAAATTATCATTTCCCAACTTCCTAATGTTCACACTGGCCTTTTTGTCACTTGAACACACCGAAGTCCTTTTCACCTTACGGCTTTTATCTGGAATGCTCTTCCCCACGTGGCTGGATCCTTCTAATCATTCAGATCTCCACTAGAATATCCCACCTCCTCAGAAAGACTTTCCCTGACTTAGCCAGTCTAATGAAGTCCTATCCTTACTAGATACTCCCTAGCACATCACTCTATTTTTTTCAGACATGAAAAAATTTAACATGCTCATACATTTATTTCCTCTTTCATTATTACTATTATTAAGTTCCATGAAGGGAGAAACACTGCTTTTGTTGTTCTCCCCATATGTCCAGCACCACAGTGAGTGGGACGTGATAAGCCTTCGATACTGCTGAGTGAACGATGTGATGTGAAATGCCCTCACTCTCCTAGCCACTCTTCTCTGAACGTCCCTCAGTTGGCTATAAGCCCTCTTAAACAGGCTCCAAAAAATACAACTCAATTCTTAGAATGGTATCATTAGCAAAGAATAGCATGGCACTCTTGGGCATTATATAATGTCCCCTAACACGGTGCAGTGGCTAATTTACAAGATGAGTTTTGCATATGGGCTCATGGATCCACTTTCAGAATTTTCACGGGTGAGGGAACCCAGGTCACAAATCACTGACCCCTATCATGCCGTGTGATGATGTATGATCATGAGTAAAGGGCCCCCCACAGCGCAGCAACAGAAAGGTCTCCCTAAGAGCAACTTGGGATGCACAGACGTATACTGGCGGCACCTCAAAGCCAAAATGTTAACCACATAACCATTCTTCTGATTTTAATGGTAATTTCCTATTTTAAGAAAAAATCTAGAAGAGTTTAGGCTTTTCACTGCATACTATTCCAATTTTTAGAGGTGACACAGAGACTTCTGTGCATTCACAAAATATCATTTCTTTTCCTCCCGGGCATATAGCTGGGTCACAGTTAGGAGGGACCATATTACTGAGTTCCCACTGGTGAAATATGAGTGGAAGTGATCTACACCACAGCAAAGAAAGGGACTAGGTCCCTGAATGACTGAGTGGAGCAGAGTCACCTACACCCCCTACCTGAGTTGGAATGTGACACGAGCGAGAAATAAAATCTTGCTGTAGTAAGCCACTGAGATTTTTTGAATCGTTTGTTATGACACTTATTCTACCCTGATTTATACAGAGAATAAAATAAACACCCTGTGGTAATAATAATGCTAAATGTTCAAAGACAGACAATTCAACTTTCTGCAATCTCAGCCATTTTGGGCTGTTACAAATTATGTCGTTTTAACATCAGTGGGTGACAAGCAAAAAGCTAGTGGCTTCTTAGATGACATAAACATACTGTATTTGCTTTTCAAGTGCTGGAAATGTTTCTAACTAAAATATGAAAGAAATATCTTAACAGGCTGACTTGGGGGAAATGCTCAACATGAAGAGACCAAAATGTTTTCCAAAAAGGGAAACAACTTAATATGGTCCCAAAGGCCTGCCCGGGCTTTAATAGAGGGACATCCAAAGTAAAGTGAAATTGCTGAAATTTAAGGGAAATTTTCTCATGAGGGTAGGATGCTATTAATTATCATTTAACTTAATGTTTATTTTTCTAAAGTGATTTTTTAAATTAAGGGAACTCTCCAAAGTCTCTGTCCTGTCCTTCTGGGGAATTCATAGGATGAAACTGAATCACTCTTTTACATGACCACCCTTCAGATATTTCTTGCTAACACCGTATATTCAAGCCCTTAGATCTTCCTAAGAATCAGGAGACATTTTTCGGTGTGATTTCAGTTTTTCCTACCTTGACTATTTCTTTCTATATTCCAAGTGTAGCATTTGTAAAATTGTAATTTCCCAACTTGCTAATGTTCCCTGGACTACCACAGCCCTACTCACTAATTATATACTACTGTATATATATGTTAGATGCATTATAATGTATTTTATTTGTAAAATATGGATGTATCTTACCAGAAGAGCAAAAGTATCAATTATCTCTAACAAAATTTAACTTGCAATATTTTTTAAATACACTCATCACACTTCTACAGATTCATTTCTTTAAATTTTTGTTTCTCTTATCATTGTCATTATGCCCCATTCTCTCATCCAGTAGTATCAAGTTTCCAGGTTTCCAGCTTCTGGTTTGAAATCCATGGCCTGTAAATGTTTTAACTAAAGCAGAACTATAGAAAAATATACTAAATGAATACAGATGAGAAGGTTGTCTTTGGGTGGTGTGATTGCTTTCTGATTTGTGTTCATTTGGGTTTTCCAAGTTTTTTGCACGGACCATATAGTTCATCTTGTAATTAGAGAAAGAGTAAAAAATCAAGAATTAAACATAAAGGACTTCTTTGAGCCACTTAGCTTTTGGTATGTAATTACATATAAAAATTGTTTTGCTTCATATTGGTCTTAGGAGTCTCTTGTCCTCAATTTCATACTGAAAAGGAGTGATACAGCAAAATGCACTGTACTGAGCAGAATTCTTCTTCCTCCAAAGAAGACTGTTTAGAAATGAACATCTTTTGGAGGCACCTGTTTCCTTTCAATGGGGACAACAGATAAAGTTTGACTGAGAGAAATGCCAGTCGTGTCATGAGGCAGATGGATTAACTTTCTAATGTTTCTTTCCTGACAGTAAATCTCAAGTTTTACTCCTATGCGTGGCAAAATATTTTTAGAAATATCATTTGTTCAATAGAGATGATGCATTTTACTACTTCTTAGAGCAAATCATTGATCCCTATCACCGTGGCATTAGGTAGGCATTGCAAATCATCCAGGCATCTGCCCTCAGCCTCAAATAAATCACTGACAGAGCAGTAAAGAAAAGGGAAATGCCAATCGGAAGTAGGGAGTCAAGAGGAAAAGATTTTGTGGTATCTCTATTTATGACATTGCCTTTCTCTTAAAGACTTTGGTTATTCTAATTTCTTTTGCACTTTCCTCTTGAGGACTTCTCTCATGAAATATATTTGAGCCTAGTACAGATTTTCCCAGCAGGTATTTTTGAGTTCTTCAAAAATTCTATGTAGACTCATGTTAAATACCATCCAAGATGCATTTTAAATTAATAGGTCGAGCAGTGATAAAATGTATGAACTTTACGTATATGTATATATGCACCTATGCACACATCAGTATTTATTGATTCAATTTTAAAGTTCCTATTTTTAAAAACTATCAATTCTCCAACCTAAAAATTCTCATCTAGCTTGTTTACATTCATTTTATTATCAGGGAGGGAAGATCCAGCTGAAGTTGGCCTCTTTCTCACCCCTCCCTGGTAACTTCCCCATGGTGACTTGCTGATGCGACTGCCTCGCTAAGCTGGCAGCCCTGCTGGAGGATACCAACAGGAGAGTTTACAGTCTAGCCATCTCCCATGGCACCCACTCAGACACAGGGAAGTCGCACATTCTTGTCACACCAAAGGGTGGGAATGTTGGCTGCACCTGGCACTGCACCTCTCAGTTCTGACATTTCCCCCTTACCATTACCCTGTGCCCCGGAAACATCAGCCCAGAGCAATGAAGCACCCTTCTGGCTTGGTGGCTCAGCAATCTTGGTCCAGGAGATAATCTTACTGTCAGATTTGGGGTGAGGAGGTTGCGTGGCTCAATCTGGTGGAAGGAGTAGGTAAGTTACATGTCCCCCAGGAAGAGGAGGGGGAGGGGATGGTCCCCACTCCATGAATCTCTATCCCCCCCACACACCAAAGATGGCTTCCCACCCTACAGCCATATTTTACCTGATGGAGGAGGAAGCAGGCAAATAGGGAAGGAATGTTGGTGCGTGTTCTGCTGAAACGGGGCCTCTCAGCAGGCCGACTCCACAGGGAGGTGACTGTTCCTACAGACTGGCAATTCCCTGAACTCAAAACGCAGGGGACTTGCTGCCTTTTGTTCTCAGATGTGAGTTCTAGTCAAAATTTCATGGAAAGCCTACTTTGCACTTCACACCATGACTCTAAAATGATTTCTTTCTCAACTGAAGCTTTGACATTTTGGAGCATTAAACTTGATTTCTGGCTGCCTGTTCTGTGGGGTATCTCTGAGGGAAAAATGGCAGTCCCTTATCAAAAAGCCTAACTATTCCTTACAGATAATTTCTACCATCCCATCCAGGAAAATTACTAACCTTTGGACATACAGCCCTGCAAAAAGCAAATTTAGAGCATTTTTACTCTTGATGTTTTATCTAGGATAAACGTAGAAATGGCTACGTGTATTCCATGTAGCACGTGCTTAGAAAACGTCATTGAACTGAGCTAAATTATTTAGAAGAAATGAGGCTTTTAATTGCTGTATATAATTTTACTATGAACCTTCCCTCCAGTCCTTTGGGAAGATACTTACTTAAAAAATGTGTCAATACTTTCCTCCAAAATCATGTCTGGGAAACCCCAAATGAGGTCCAAAGTCTGAGGTTCTAATAAGAGTTTCTTTGGGAAATGCCCATTTTATAGAGTAACATGGAGTGGGACAGGCAAACACACCCCTCCCACGTACACATACACGCACAATATACCTAAGTCTATATATTAACAATAGTTCTGTAAGTGGTAGAATTCTGTTATTTTTAAGTTTTCTTTATGCTGTTGCATATCTTACAAATTTCTACAATTAATATATATTAATAATGAGATGAACGATGATACCATTTATTAAATTCTTATATCTGCCCGTCACTGTGATACACTTTCTTACTTTCTTAAACCTTGTTTAAACCTCAAAACAGGACAAAAAGCAGGAACTATGATTAACCTCATTTTACTGATGGAAAAACTACAACTTAGAGGTTTTTCATCGCACACCTGGAAAGATGGAACGGCTAACAGGTGGCAAAGTCAATATATGAGTCCATGTCTATCTGAATCTACGTTTGTATTCTTTCCACTACACCATGTGATATAACTGATGCGAGAGAACCTTCATTGGACCACACATTAGAAGTGCCTCACCATGATCAACGTGTCCACGTTTATCGCCATGAGGTGGGATGTAAAATATTGCCCTCCGTCTGAAGGCAGAATAGGAGATAGGAAGAAGGGACGCAAAGTAGGCATCTAAAAAGTTGGCTTTGTTTCCCCTACAAAGCATATAAAGCAATGTGGAGTGAAGGGAGATAGATGAATTGAGTACACACTCAAGACTATACTAACACACAGCTGTGGGTGGGAGGCCAACAGTTCAAGAAAACCTCGCCTACTCAGAGGTCCGACTTGCAGCAGCCTCAGGCAGTTGTAACCCAGGGGACCTCAAAATTAGTTTAAAGGACATTTGGGTACCACAGATGCCCCAAAGAGCTTTGAAATTAATAATATTAGAAATATGTACAGATACCACTGGTCTCCTCCAGATAACCATATGTGTGAAAAACAGCAATGGATTAGATACAGAACTCATTGAGAGCTAAAGAAAGTCTACCAGTGGCAAGGAACAAGAGATCAGCAGAGCAGGCAGAAGTAGAAGTGTCCAAGCAGAGCAGTAGGGTGAGGGCGGACATTCAGTGAATGGACCATCTGAGTCCTCCATGCTTCAACGGCCCCTAAATATATTACAATATTAGAACAAGAAAGGACACTGGAGGTTACTGGAAGTCACCTTAGACCCTTCCCTATTTTACAATGGAGTTGATGAAGTGACAAAACTATTGCTGCTAAAAATTATAATCCCAGGTCATTAGGAAGAAGTAATGATCATGTCAAAATACTATGTTTAAGAAGGCTACGAAAAGTAAAAATAAATGTAATGGCATTTACACATGTAAACTTATATTTTCCGAAAAATGTTCTTTTGTGAAATATCTCATTCTCTGATGAGGTCAGATATATTGGTCATTATGATAAAACCTAGTAACAATAGTAGTAGACGACATTCAGTTTTTCAAAGTCTACCATCTCTTTTCATCTTCATACCCTCCCTATGAAATTGCCAAGTATTTGGTACAATTATCCTCACTTTATAGATTTGTCTCAGTGAAGCCACTCATAGTTGGCAGAGCCACTATTAAAACCTGGACCTCCTAATTCACAGTTCTGGGCACTTTCTTCCATGTTTCATTGCCTGAAAGCTTCTTCTGAGGAGTGATGCTAGATAAAAGTAAGTACCTGAGAAAAGGTGGCCACGCAATATCACTTATACATTTATTCTTTCAACGAATCAGTTAGCCATTGCCACAAAAAAACTACAAAAAACACCCCAAACTAAGTGGCTTTAAACAATAGTCATTATACTCTCACAAATTTATGTGTTGGTTGAGGGGTAGATAATTCAGGATGGGTTCCCCTGGTCAATTCTGCTGGTCTCAGCTATGGACTGGCTGGCCTGGCTGGGACTTGGCTGTGGTGGTACAGCTCTTCTCCATGTCTCTCATCCTCCTCCTCCCGGGGCCGGACAGTGAGCCCAGGCATGTACCTCTCATGGCAATAGTAGAGGTACAGGAAGATAAGGCTCATTTTCAAGTATTTTCCAAGCTTTTGGTTGGCCCTCCAAGCCTTTGACCCACGAATATTCCATCGGCCAAAGCGAGTCACATAGCCAAACTCAAAGCCAAGAGGCAGGAAAATAGATTCCTCCTCTTTAATGGGACAAACTGCACAGTCAGATGGCAAAGGATATGGATACGGGAGGAGTGAAGAACTGAGCCCACGAACGCAGTCTACGACAGTACCTACCATATTCCAGGCACTGTGCTAGGCGCTAAGGAAACAGTGCTGATCATGATAGAAGCTGGCCTGCTAGAGCTTACAGTCAAAAACTGATCATTAAACATCCACCCACACAGACTCCACTGCAGTCTGCTACGACTATAATCAAAAGTTAACAATAAAGGTAAATCTGTTACCCTTATCTTATCCTGCATTTCTAGGAGGAATAAGTGCTTTGAGGGATTCTCCATTATTTTGAAATCCTTTCACCATTGCTCCCCTTCTGTTGTCATGCATATGTCATATGGTCTCATATAGATATATTCGTTCAAGTAAATCATTGAATTTATTTACAGAACCAATGGAATAGCCTTTCTCAGCTCTTCTGGCTATGGGTCTATGTGAGAATCTGTGGGTAGGATGGAAAATTTCTCACTTTAAGAAGCTGAGGACTTGCATCCCAGGGCTCCACCCCTTTCAAGTATGCTGTCTGTATCACAATGTTGTTACTTAATTCCAAAACATTTACTTAGAGCCATCTATGTACCAGGCTCAGTGATCAGGGTTTTTCCATCTAATGATTCATCTAATCCTCGTGACAATGTTGTGAGTAAAACTAGTAGAAAATGTTCCCCGTATTCAACACATGGTTATTAAAGCACTAATTATATGCCAGGCACCGGGCCTGCCACATGAGAAATACATATATTTCTGGCCTTCAGAGAGACAGACCTGTAAACAATACAATTAAAATATAATGAGTTAAGAGCCCTTATAGGAGACAATGCACTTTAAAACGTTATGCAAATATAAGGTATTATAATTAAGCATAGCTGTAGGTCTCGAAGACTGCATCCTGTTTTCAGAAGTGCCTAATTTATATACAAGGATGTCTGTGGTACTGAGACAATTTGAAGTGAATGGAGGAATACCCTGACCCCAAACCATGTGCCACCATTGTTTCCATCATTCTGAGAAAATCCAATTAAAATAGAAAAAAAAAAGCATGATGCTTGCCAGACCAGCAGAAAAGTGACAGTCTTTGCAGATTCAAGAGAATACTGAAGAAAGATATGTGCCCAGGACAGGGGATAAGGAAAGATGAGTAAACACTCCAAAAATCATATCGATTGAGGGAACTCAGGGCATAAACCTAAAAAATTAGAGCGTGGAGTGATCTTATTTAGGCATTGGTTCCAGTTTCCTTGATATGAAATCAATGCCCATGAGTTCCAGACACACAAAAAAAGAGTCTATCAGCTCCAGCACTTCACAAAGTAATTGTTTAAACATATAATCAACCTAAATACTTATCCTTCTCCCCATAAACTTTTTCTCTACTTCTTTCCTTCCTTCCCCAAATATTTCCTAAAGTAAAGCATGCTAATTGTTGGAAGGTACCTTATGACATCAGCCACTGAGTCAGCTTATCTTCTCAAAAACTTTCACTGACAAATAGAAAATGTTTTTAATAAAGCACATACCCTCAGACATAAAAGGAGTTATTTATCACAAATTTCAAACCCCCATAAAGCCCAACCACTGATGACTAGAGATGTTACTTAGAATATCAGTGCCACAATCTCAGCCCTGCTTTCACTAAATGACTTTGCCAAAGTTATGAAACCTTCATAATTCCATGAAAAATGGGTGTCTCTAACACGACCATGTATAATTAAGCATATACTGCTGTGCAGTTGGAAAATTCCATTGTCACCTGCATCAGCCTCAAAGATCAATTTGCATACATGGATCAAAGGGAACCTTACAGCTTGCTGGTTCATTTAAAAGTGAACCAGGACAATTTTAAGACCTTATTAAATCTCTCAAATTCATCAGAATAAGAATGTTTTGCCTTGTAAACAGCAAAGTACTTTATAAGGGATTATGAGGGAGATGCATTCATCAATTGCTTGCGTTGAACTTTTCTGATGTGTTTGTTTTCATTCCTGGTCTCTCTCAAGCCTCAATATTCTTGAATCTTGTTCAAATTAATGGTATATTTTAAAATCAAATCGAATTGATATTATTGCATTCAATTAAACATCCAAAGCTTCGCCAGGTCCTCCGGAAGTGCAGGAGTGGAGAAAATATTGCTGACATGAAATAGAAACCAAAGCCCCTCGCATCTTCATGTTGTGCAACATCCTTCCAGGGGAACCAAGCAAGGGACAAGCCAGGCTGGGGAGTTATTCATGGCCAGGATAGAGGGAGGGAATGGAAAGCAGAGACCAGGGTCAAGGACAAAGGCCCACTTGTACTGGTGATAGAGGGTCACTGTGACTGTCCTTTACCTATTACCTCTCAGCTCTAAGATCACCTTTCTGTGAGCCTGGAGCTGGAACTCTGCAAGCCACAATTTCCCAGCACCCTTGCTAGCTGGCTTCCTGTCCAGTTTTCCCGGTGGGAGACTGAACGTGGAGGAGCTCCTAGAGAAAGCTGGAACGTGGGAGGAGGGGAAAGGGGACTTCCTACTTCTTTCCCAGTCTCTGTCAGCATCACTCCGACAGCAGCCTCACCCTGCACCCTGAGAGGTGCCAGGAGCGGCTGGAGGATCAGTCATCTGTGCTCCCTCCCTCCCTGGGCCATGCTACCTAGGCCATCAGAGCACCCACTGGATTACCCCCTTATTGGCCCCAGTACCAGCAGCAGGGCATCTGCTCCACGGAGGTCCAGGCACCAGTCACAACCTGCTCCTTTTCCAAGCCCCTGGGCTCTAAGACACCCCTTGTCCCTCTTGTCCTCTCAGCCCAGGGTGGGAACAGCTCCTACAGCTGTTCATCTAGGGCCTCCCTAGGCTTCTCCTTTTGTTCGCTAGCCTTCCAACACCCGTGTAACCAATTCCTGTATTAAATCCCTTCCATTTAAATTCCTAGTGTAGTTTCTTTTTTTCTTGACTAGATCCTAATTGATATTCTCACCAAGGCAGCGCCTGTCGATGAAGAAAGAAAGGGGAGTTTTCCATTGCTGGTGAGGGATTGGGGAAAGGATCAATACATTATTTTTGGAAGCTGTAGAGGTGATTCTGATAATATTGCCATTCCCCACCATTATTCTTTCTGCCATTCTTCCTCCTTTAACTGTAATGTGGTTTCTGGGCCGTCTTACAAGGGCATACTGTGTGCATCTAAAGGTAGCTGAAATGGAAGAGATCTATGGGAGTCTTCAAGGAGTTCCTTTACCCATTAACCCCATTGGTCAATCCACCTACCACACAGGTGTCAATAGTGGTGATCTGTAATGATGTTAGACCATATACGACCATACTTCTGTCACTATTCATTCCAAAGGCTGCTCTCCCCAGCCAGTCATGGGAGGGGCACACGAGCTACCAACCCTCACAAGAATTAGAGGCCACACGTGTAATTATGCCTATACTCTGGCATGAGGATGCAGTCAGCCCACACAGGAGCCAAGTAAACAGAACCGTAGCCCAGGGCTTAGGAAAAGGTTCCCAACCCATGACATTGAACAACCTCACCAGCAAATGTACTTTCAAAACCGGACTAAACATCTTCCACCCCAGCAGAGATCATAGCCCAGAAACAAATTCAAGCTAAAAACTCATTTAGAAAACTGGAAACTCTTTAGTATTGGTTTTTACACATGAATGCCATAATAATGTTGTTATATCTGTAGGGTATCTTTATTTCTCTAGTGTTTTGGTTGTGTTGTATTTTGATTAAATATTAACCAACAAATATTTCAAGAAATGTAGGAGGATGATTCCCTGAATAAATAACTTTGGTTTTAAAAAAGATCACTTCTAGAAATTATTAATGCAATGAATCGAGATGAATACTTTAAAACTGAACTCTGGCAGACGTTGACTGCAGCATTTAGCTTCCCTTTCTGAGCGTCACTGAGCCCCTCATGCCCAGAGCTAATATGACCTCAAGAAAATAAAACCAGTCTTGGCTCAGTGATTTAGAGGCAGTGGGGGGAGCTGGGAAAAAATGCTAATGGTTTTCAGTCAAACCCAAAGCAAAATACAAGGCAGCCAAAGCAAATATGTATTTTTTTTCTTACACTTCCAGCTGACATTTGTGTGGCAGGATAAGGTCTTAACCCTGATAAATAATTTTTTGAGTTAACAGCCCCTGATTCGGTTTATCTTTCGGCTGGACGGGGGGAAGGTGGGAAACACATGAAATCACAGGAAGGAAACAGAGGATAAGACAAATGTTTCACAATAGTTCTATTGTATTTACCAATCTCTTAGGCTAGCTGCTGGCTCATCTTCAATTCTAGTCTTTACGCCCACCTAGCCTCCACCACACACGACCCACATCTTCACACATCTAGAGCTCTGCACATCAATATTTTCTCCATTATTTACCAGTATTCTTCTCAGCTCTTCTACATTATATGCCTTTCAAGTAGGGCTAACCCCTAATTTATAGGACAACTTACATTCAGTGTGACAGCTCTTAAACTTGTAGCAAACAGGAAGAAAAAATATTTTTTGATAAATGTATCCGTTTAAATCCACTCATACTTTCCCTGTTCATTGCTGGAAAGTTGTATGGAAAGTATGTAAATGTAAGGATGCACATTTTTCTGGCAATTGTCTTGTGATGTCTCTGATATTCCTTAAATCTGCCCCCAACCCAAATCCTGCAAGTTTACCTATAGAAGGGAAGGGAGCTAGTGCTGACTCAATTTGCATTCAGGGTACATTCCTTCTTAATTTATCTACTTGTTTGTATTTGCTGAAGATAGGCATATGTCCTGAACATTTACTCTATATGATATGTTCTATATATCTGCCTGAATTATCATCAGTTTGAACCCATGAGCCTCCAGAAAAATATTTAACTTTTATTGTTGCCACTCCTCGCAACATGACACACAGAGAGATCCTCAGTATAGCAGATATGAGAGGCTGTTGGCACCCTGCCCATGTCCTCTTGTCATCCATTATTCTCTTACATGCCTTTGGCTTTCAAGGCAAGTCCCTGTGGCCCCTGCCTGAAAGGCCACTCTAGCCATGGAAGCACGCTCTGTCCACGCATGGGGAAGGCCTGAAGGGCTAGGAGTTAATGCTGCCCCCAGTGGCTGTCAACAATGAAGGATGGGAGTGGGTGGATACACACCGCAGCTTCCTTAGCCCTGGGGTGGAACAACTCTGAGGCATGTTGTACACTATCTTGCAGAAGCCCATGACAGAACTGACGGTCAGTCACCCACAACAGTAAGGCTCTCGTGAGCTTGTCTCTGTATTGGCTTCCTGTCCTTCCATGTCTCACTCTGCCCCTTTCCTACCAGTGCTTTCTGGGATGGCTCCCAAATAAACTACTTGTATCCATATCTTGTCTCGAGGTCTGCTTATGGGGGACCCTCTGCTAAAATCACTCAGCAAATGTTTTCAGTGATATGTATGGGTCTTTCTGCCCCACAGACTTGAACGATGAAAGGTCTCATACTTGGGAATGGGGGAATAAAAATGACTTTTTCTAAGTACACCACACATTCCCCCATAGGAGGTATGGGCAGGCACCAAAACCATATTATATATTGCTATCAGTATAACCTCTCTTTTGACCAATAGGCCAGTAAAGCCTTCGATAATGAAACACCTTGACTAAATCAGGGCCTGGACCGGCAGAGTTGAGTCAGGCACCCTAGCAAAGACACTGGTAATACTGCTGGACAAATTGTCCCCACTCCTCAGCCCATGGATCAATTCACAGCTAGGAATTAACATAGAAGCAGAGGAGTCTCTTGGAAAGAACAGCTTAAGATTCCAACCATTTCTGTGTGAGGTTCAACATGACTGAAGGCACTTCATGGCCCTGACCACGGCCAGATAACAGAAAAGTGCATTGAGGTCATAAGGAAGGGTGGCCGAGAGTGACCACTTGACTGGATTTAGCAGCAAGGACTCATGTTGGAAGAGGACCGTCACTTGGAGTCCTCTGGGAGGCTGGCGCTGGAATCCGTCCGCACCCATAGTCCACTCCTGATTGAGTCTAACACTTAGGGAAGACACATTCACCATTGCACTTACTCAACAAATACTCTCGTGCTGGGCAAGGTACTGGGGATTCAATGGCCAGCAAAAGGGACGTGTCCCTGCCTTTGCAGACCTTACAGTAGACTGTGGAAGACACATATTAGACAAGCAGGAAAACAGGTAGCTACCTACAAAAGGTGTATCTAAACAATATCAGAAGTCAGAATTTCAAGGCAAAGGGGATGTAAAGGAAGCAGGCTGGAGAAAATAGCATGTGTGAAGGTCCTGAGGGGGCAGGGAAGATGGGATTTTTAATGAAGAGAAGGAAACCCAATGCAGTTAAGGTGAGGAGAGAAAGAGAGAGAGAGAGAGAGAGAGAGAGAGAGAGAGAGAGAGAGAACAACCTTACTAAAGTTTTGCTCTTCAACCTAACTCCTACAGGAAGCCGCTGAAGAGGTCTTAAATGGGAGCTCCACATAGAGGAATTCAAGGTCTAGGAAGGGGTCCTCGCCAATGTCAGCCACAGAGCCATAGTAGTGAAACAGGTAGATGACAGAGAGGGAAAGAGAGAGAGAGAGACAAAGAGAGAGAGACAGAGACAGAGACAGAGAGAGAGAGAGAGAGAGAGAGAGAGAGAGAGAGAGAGAGAGAGAAAGGAAGGGAGGGAGAGAGAGGGAGAGAAAGGGAATTTAGAACACTGTCTGACACATAGTAAGTACGCAGTAAATATTGGCTATTGAAGGACTCTTTTCTTTAAATAGAAAGGCCCTCAGCTCTTCAAGTAACTCCATCTTGGGGTAAATCTTTACAACCCCCAATATTTTTCTAGAAATGCTAGTGCCTACTTGATGGTCATTAATTAAATTAAAATTGTCTACCAATTTAACAGGGGATGTCAAACCTAGCTGCTCATTATAACTACCTGGGGAGCTTTTAAAAATAATGACTCTTGAAGATGGCAGAGTAGAAGGACGTGCACTCACTCCCTCTTGTGAGAGCACCAGAATCACAACTAACTGCCGAACAATCATCAACGGGAAGATACTGAACTCACCAAAAAAGACACCCCACATCCAAAGACAAAGGAGAAGCCACAATGAGATGGTAAGAGGGGCGCAATCACAGTAAAATCAAATCCCATAACTGCTGGGTGGGTGACTCACAAACTGGAGAACACTTAGACCACAGAAGTCCACCCACTGGAGTGAAGGTTCTGAGCCCCACGTCAGGCTTCCCAACCTGGGGACCTGGCAACAGGCGGAGGAATTCCTAGAGAATCAGACTTTGAAGGCTAGCGGGATTTGATTGCAGGACTTCGACAGGACTGGGGGAAACAGAGACTCCACTCTTGGAGGGCACACACAAAGTAGTGTGCGCATCAGGACCCAGGGGGAAGGAGCAGTGACCCTAGGGGAGACTGAACCAGACCTACCTGCTAGTGTTGGAGGGTCTCCTGCAGAGGTGGGGGGTGGCTGTGGCTCACCATGAGGACACCGGGAGCAGAAGTTCTGGGAAGTACTCCTTGGCATGAGCCCTCCCAGAGTCTTCCATTATCCCCACCAAAGCGCCAGGTAGGCTCCAGTGTTGGGTTGCCTCAGGCCAAACAACCAACAGGGAGGGAACCCAGCCCCACCAATCAGCAGACAAGTGGATTAAAGATTTACTGAGCTTTTCCCACCAGAGCAACACCCAGCTCTACCCACCACCAGTCCCACTTGCACAAGCCTCTTAAGACAGCCTCATCCACCAAAGGGCAGACAGCAGAAGCAAGAAGAACTACAGTCCTGCAACCTGTGGAACAAAAACCACATTCACAGAAAGATAGACAAGATGAAAAGGCAGAGGGCTATGTATCAGATGAAGGAACAAGATAAAACCCCAGAAAAACAACTGAATGAAGTGGAGATAGGCAACCTTTCAAAAAAGAATTCAGAATAGTGATAGTGAAGATGATCCAGGACCTCAGAAAAAGAATGGAGGCAAAGATCGAGAAGATGCAAGAAATGTTTAACAAAGACCTAGAAGAATTAAAGAACAAACAAACAGACATGAACAATACAATAACTGAAATGAGAAATACACTAGAAGGAATCAATAGCAGAAAAACTGAGGCAGAAGAACGGATAAGTGACTTGGAAGACAGAATGTTGGAATTCACTGCTGCGGAACAGACTAAAGAAAAAAGAATGAAAAGAAATGAAGACAGCCTAAGAGACCTCTGGGACAACATTAAATGCAACAACATGCACATTATAGGGGTCCCAGAAGGGGAAGAGAGAGAGAAAGGACCCGAGAAAATACTTGAAAACATTATGGTCAAAAACTACCATAATATGGGAAAGGAAATAGCCACCCAAGCCCAGGAAGCGGAGCAAGTCCCGTATAGGATAAACCCAAGGAGAAACACGCCGAGACACATAGTAATCAAACTGGCAAAAATTAAAGACAAAGAAAAATTATTGAAAGCAGCAAGGGAAAAATGACAAATAACATACAAGGGAACTCCCATAAGGTTAACAGCTGATTTCTCAGCAGAAACTCTACAAGCCAGAAGGGAGTGTCATAATATACTTAAAGTGATGAAAGGGAAGAACCTACAACCAAGATTACTCTACCCAGCAAGGATTTCATTCAGATTCGATGGAGAAATCAAAAGCTTTACAGACAAGCAAAAGCTAAGAGAATTCAGCACCACCAAACCAGCTCTACAACAAATGCTAAAGGAACTTCTCTAAGTGGGAAACACAAGAGAAGAAAAGGACCTACAAAAACAAACCCAAAACAATTAAGAAAATGGTCATAGGAACATACATATTGATAATTACCTTAAACGTGAATGGATTAAATGCTCCAACCAAAAGACACAGGCTTGCTGAATGGATACAAAAACAAGACCCATATATATGCTGTCTACAAGAGACCCACGTCAGACCTAGGGATACATACAGACTGAAAGTGAGGAGATGGAAAAAGCTATTGCATGCAAATGGAAATCAAAAGAAAGTTGGAGGAGCAATACTCATATTAGATAAAATAGACTTTAAAATAAAGAATGTTACAAGAGACAAGGAAGGACACTACATAATGATCAAGGGATCAATCCAAGAAGAAGATATAACAATTATAAATATATATGCACCCAACATAGGAGCACCTCAATACATAAGGCAACTGCTAACAGCTATAAAAGAGGAAATCAACAGTAACACAATAATAGTGGGGGACTTTAACACCTCACCTACACCAATGGACAGATCATCCAAAATGAAAATAAATAAGGAAACACAAGCTTTAAAATGACACAATAGACCAGATAGATTTAATTGATATTTATAGGACATTCCATCCAAAACCAGCAGATTACACTTTCTTCTCAAGTGCGCACAGAACATTCTCCAGGATAGATCACATCTTGGGTCACAAATCAAGTCTCAGTAAATTTAAGAAAACTGAAATCATATCAAGCATCTTTTCTGACCACAACGCTATGAGATTAGAAATGAATTACAGGGAAAAAAACGTAAGAAACACAAACACGTGGAGGCTAAACAATACATTACTAAATAACCAAGAGATCACTGAAGAAATCAAAGAAGAAATCAAAAAATACCTAGAGACAGGGCTTCCCTGGTGGCGCAGTGGTTGAGAATCTGCCTGCCAATGCAGGGGACATGGGTTCGAGCCCTGGTCTGGGAAGATCCCACATGTCACGAAGCAACTAGGCCTGTGAGCCACAACTACTGAGTCTGCGCGTCTGCAGCTTCTGCTCTGCAACGAGAGGCCACGACAGTGAGAGGCCCACGCACCACGATGAAGAGTGGCCCCCGCTCGCCACAACTAGAGAAAGCCCTCGCACAGAAACAAAGACCCAACACAGCCATAAATAAATAAATAAATAAAAATTTAAAGAAAAAATACCTAGAGACAAATGACAACGAAAACAAGATAATTCAAAACCTATGGGATGCAGCAAAAGCAGTTCTAACAGGGAAGTTTATAGCAATACAGCCCTTCCTCAAGAAACAAGAAAAATCTCAAATAAACAATCCAAACTTACACCTAAAGGAACTAGAGAAAGAAGAACAAACAAAACCCAAAGTTAGTAGAAGGAAAGAAATCATAAAGATCAGAGCAGAAATAAATGAAATAGAAACAAAGGAAACAATAGCAAAGATCAATAAAACTAAAAGCTGGTTCTTTGAGAAGATAAAGAAAACTGATAAACCATTAGCCAGACTCATCAAGAAAAAGAGGGAGAGGACTCAAATCAATAAAATTAGAAATGAAAAAGGAGAGGTTACAACAGACACTGCAGAAATACAAAGCATCCTAAGAGACTACTACAAGCAACTCTATGCCAATAACATGGACAACGTGGAAGAAATGGACAAATTCTTACAAAGGTATAACCTTCCAAGACTGAACCAGGAAGAAATAGAAAATATGAACAGAACAATCACAAATAATGAAATTGAAACTGTGATTAAAAATCTTCCAACAGGTCTTCCCTGGTGGCTCAGTGGTTGAGAATCCGCCTGTCAATGCAGGGGACACGGGTTCGAGCCCTGGTCCGGAAAGATCCCACATGCCACGGAGCAACTAAGCCCATGTGCCACAACTACTGAGCCTGCATGCGGGCCTAGAGCCGGTGCTCTGCGACAAGAGAAGTCACCACAATGAGAAGGAGCCCGCACACCACAGCGAAGAGTAGCCCCTGCTCGCCACAACTAGAGAAAGCCCACGCGTAGCAACGAAGACCCAACACAGCCAAAAACAGATAAATAAATAAATTTATTTTAAAAATCTTCCTACAAACAAAAGTCCAGGACCAGATGGCTTCACAGGTGAATTCTATCAAACATTTAGAGAAGAGTTAACACCCATCCTTCTCAAACTCTTCCAAAAAATTGTAGAGGAAGGAACACTCCCAAACTCATTCTATGAGGCCACCATTACCCTGATACCAAACCAGACAAAGATACTACAAAAACGAAAATTACAGACCAATATCTGATGAATATAGATGCAAAAATCCTCAACAAAATACTAGCAAACAGAATCCAACAACACATTAAAAGGATCATACACCATGATCAAGTGGGATTTATCCCAGGGATGCAAGGATTCTTCAATATACGCAAATCAATCAATGTGATACACCATATTAACAAACTGAAGAATAAAAACCATATGATCATCTCAATAGATGCAGCAAAAGCTTCTGACAAAATTCAACACCCATTTATGATAAAAACTCTCCAGAAAGTGGGCATTGAGGGAACCTAACTCAACACAATAAAGGCCATATTCGACAAACCCACAGCAAACATCATTCTCAATGGTGAAAAACTGAAAGCATTTCCTCTAAGATCAGGAACAAGACAAGGATGTCCACTCTCGCCACGATTATTAAACATAGTTTTGGAAGTCCTAGCCATGGCAGTCGGAGAAGAAAAAGAAATAAAAGGAATACAAATTGAAAAAGAAGAAGTAAAACTGTCACTGTTTGCAGATGACATGATACTATACATAGAGAATCCTAAAGATGCCACCAGAAAACTACTAGAGCTAATCAATGAATTTGGTAAAGTGGCAGGATACAAAGTTAATGCCCAGAAATCTCTTGCATTCCTATACACTAATGATGAAAAAGCTGAAAGAGAAATTAAAGGAACACTCCCATTTACCATTGCAACAAAAAGAATAAAATACCTAGGAATAAACCTACCTAGGGAGACAAAAGACCTGTATGCAGAAAACTATAAGACACTGATGAAAGAAATTAAACATGATACCAAGAGATGGAGAGATATACCATGTTCTTGGATTGGAAGAATCAATATTGTGAAAATGACTATACTACCCAAAGCAAGCTACAGATTCAATGAAAACCCTATCAAATTACCAATGGCATTCTTTATAGAACTAGAACAAAAAATCTTAAAATTTGTATGGAGACACAAAAGACTGCGAATAGCCAAAGCCGTCTTGAGGGAAAAAACGGAGCTGGAGGAATCAGACTCCCTGACTTCAGACTGTCCTACAAAGCTACAGTAATCAAGACAGTATGGTACTGGCACAAAAACAGGAATACAGATCAATGGAACAGGATAGAAAGCCCAGAGATAAACTCACGCACATATGCTCAACTAATCTATGACAAAGGAGGCAAGGATATACAATGGAGAAGAGACAGTCTCTTCAGTAAGTGGTGCTGGGAAAACTGGACTAATGCCTACATGTAAAAGAATGAAATTAGAACACTCCCGAACACCACACACAAAAATAAACTCATAATGGATTAGAGACCTAAATGTAAGACCAGACACTACAAAACTCTTAGAGGAAAACATAGGAAGAACACTGTTTGACATAAATCATAGCAAGATCTTTTTTGATCTACCTCCTAGGGTAATGGAAATAAAAACAAAAAGAAACAAATGGGACCTAATGAAACTTAAAAGCTTTTGCACAGCAAAGGAAACTACAAACAAGACGAAAAGACAACCCTCAGAATGGGAGAAAATATTTGCAAATGAAGCAGCTGACAAAGGAATAGTCTCCAAAATTTACAAGCAGCTCATGCAGCTCAGTATCAGAAAAACAAACAACCCAATCCAAAAATGGGTAGAAGACCTAAATAGACATCTCTCCAAAGAAGACATGCAGATGGCCAAGAAGCACGTGAAAAGCTGCTCAACATCACTAATTATTAGAGAAATGCAAATCAAAACTACAATGAGGTATCGCCTCACACCAGTTAGAATGGGCATCATCAGAAAATCTATAAATAACAAATTCTGGAGAGGGTGTGGAGAAAAGGGAACCCTCTTGCACTGTTGGTGGGAATGTAGATTGATACAGCCACTATGGAGAACAGTAGGGAGGTTCCTTAAAAAACTAAAAATAGAATTACCACATGATCCATCAATCCCACTACTGGGCATATACCCAGAGAAAACCATAACTCAAAAAGAGACATGCACCCCAATGTTCATTGCAGCACTATTTACAGTAGCCAGGTCATGGAAGCAACCTAAATGCCCATCAACAGACGAATGGATAAAGAAGATGTGGTACGTATATACAATGGAATACCACTCAGCCATAAAATGAACAAAATTGAGTCATTTGTAGAGACATGGATGGATCTAGAGACTGTCATATAGAGTGAAGTAAGTCAGAAAGAGAAAAACAAATATCGTATACTAACACATATATGTGGAACCTAGAAAAATGGTACAGATGAACCGGTTTGCAGGGCAGAAGTTGAGACACAGATGTAGAGAACAAAAGTACGGACACCAAGGAGGGAACGCCGCGGCGGGGGGGGGGTGATGAATAGCGAGATTGGGATTGACATGTATACACTGATGTGTATAAAATTGATGACTAATAAGAACCTGCTGTATAAAAAAATAAATAAAATTCAAAAACAAATAATTATGACTCTTTGATATCCTCCAACAAATCAAATCAAAGCCCCTAGGAGGTAGGGTGTGAGCCTGAGTATTTTGGAGAGCTCCCCAGTTTCTTTTATATGTGTCCAGCTTTGAGAATCAGGACATCTTAACATGATTTAGTGTATTACTAAACAGCTAGCCAGTCTGTTCCCAGGCCAAATGGGTTACAAGAGAGGTAGATTGAAGTTGGGATGAATTTGCTGACAGCCTGCTTTGGGCTGGGCATTTTTCATCCACTGTGTTATTCAGTATCAAAAAAAATTAAGGGAATTCCCTGGCGGTCCAGTGGTTAGGACTCTGCGCTTTCACTGCTGAGGGTGCAGGTTCAATCCCTGGTCAGGGAATTAAGATCCTGCAAGCTTCGCCGCATGGCCAATAAAAAAATTTTTTTTTTAATTTGATGAGACAATTCTTTTCATCCCATTTCACAGATGAACAACAACTGATACTCAGAGAAGCAAGTTGCCCAGGTCACACAACAAGTAAATGGGGGGAGAGATGCAGGATTCAAGCTCTAGTCCCTTTGTGTTCCAAATCCTACCATCTGTCTACTACCCCCATACTGCTTTCTAAGACAGAGGTGGATGGTTGAGACCCTTGAGAAGCCAAAAAGAAAAATTAGAGTCTGAGAAGGTGGTGGCATTGAGAAGGGTCATGGAGGGAAGTATCAGAGGACACAAGACACACTTTCCATAAGTCACTTTTTTCCCACGGACAGTGCTGCCAGCTCTGGCAGACCTCTAGGCAGCCTCCCCTCACTCAGAAACCTCTCCCCGGGTTCCTGAGGCATCATCCATGATATTATCTCTTTCTCTCACACCCCTCGTCTAATTCTTCAGGTTTTTTTAACTCTTTTTTTTTTTTTTTTTAAATCTTTGGCTGCAGCGTGCGGCATGAGGGATCTTAGTTCCCCGACCAGGGATCAAACTCTCGCCCCTGCAGTGGAAGCATGGGGTCTTAACCACTGGACCACCAGGGAAGTCCCTAATTCATCAGTTAAGTCCTATCATCTACGCTTTTCAGGTATCTCCAGGATCTAGCAACTTCTCACTCTCCACGCAGCTACAACCCTAGACCGAGTCGGCCCGACTCCCTCCCAGGAGACCGTGTGAGCTATGGTGGGAAAGAGAAATCGAAATCGGAGCGTGCTGATCAAGCAGGCAGCTCCCTTTCAAACCCTCCAGGGCCTTCCCGTTTCATCCAGACCACAATCTCGACCCCTCACCGTGACCTCGGGGCCCTCCAAGCTCTGGGCCCACCGATTTCTCCAGCTCCATCTGCTGCAGTGCTCGCTCTCCCTCTGCCTGGCCTTCCACCTGTCCTGCGATGCTTGCTGCCCTCTCAGGGTGTCCCCGCATGTCGTTTCTTCCCTCTGCTTCTCCTCACTTAGCTCTCAACTCCACTGTCACCTCTTCAGAGAGGCCTCACCTGGCCACCGGAGCTAAAGAGGCCCTCATCCCCACCTTGCTGGTCAAGTGCCCGGCGTTCAATCACCACTTGCTTACTGGTGGCCATGCTTTTAAAAGTGTAACTGTGTCCGTGGCCAGAAGGATTGTGATTCTTTGGTTGGAAATTCTACTCATCACACTCCGACCTGCTCTTCAGCGTTGAACTCATCGCCAGGCCTCATTCTCTGCTTGCAAAATGAGAAAAATGATTAACGCGAGTCTTCAGGCGACCTTCGGACTGAGGACGCAATGTCTGTCAGCGATTAGACTCCCAGTGCCACGTTCAGAAAGAGGGACCACCCAAAGCCAAATCTTTATCTTGCACCTTTCCTTTGCGTTTGATGTTGGCTTTTCGTTTGCATTTAGCACATTCGGGAAGGAGGCAAATAAACGTTACACTGGCTGACACTGTGTGAACGTGCATCAGATTCAGTCAGGGCAGGAAGGCTGGGAGCAAACTGTCCCCAGAAATCCCCACAGGCTTGGACCAGGCTCTAAATCCATTAATCTCCTGCAAGATAACCATGTCTACTGCCAATAAAACATTAACAGCACCATTTCCTGGACTTGGCATTATCTAAGAGTCCAAACAGACCCAGAAAATGGAGCACAGCTTCTACTCCAGGCCGTTCACGAAAGCGTGGATGGTGCATGGGACAAACGACAAAGCTGCCCCTGTGGTTAGTGTCTGGGCTTCTGTCTGCCCTCCTTAATGGCAACATTAACCTGCTTTTCTCCTCTTTGTGGTCAGAAGTTCTAAACCTGTGGACCACCATGAGGTCTATGGGTAGATTTCAAGGGGTCCATGACGTTTTAAAATATTTATTTATTTATGTATTTATTTTGGCTGGGCCAGGTCTTATTTACAGCTCGCGGGATCTTAGTGGAGGTATGTGGGATCTAGTTCCCTGACCAGGAATCGAACCCGGGCCCCCTGCATTGGGAGCATGGAGTCCTAGCCACTGGACCACCAGGGAAGTCCCAGGGGGTCCATGACTTGAATGGGGAAATTTTTACCTTTTTGTTTTCATTCTCTAACTGAAATTTGGCATTTCCTTCAACTCAACATAGGCAGGAAACCTCAGCAGTACTAGCACTGCCTGTGACTTTGTCACCAATAAAATTCAAGGTTGTTGTCATATCACATTTTGGTTGTTGCAGAGCTCAAAACACAGTGAACACCCATCACTACTTCAAAATTACAACGGTTATTAGACCTATCGCTCGACCTTATTATCTCCCACGTTGATAAAGCAGGACACATATTACTCTAGCACAAATCTGGGGGTTTTTTTTAGTATTTTGACAGCAGTATTTCTTTTTTTTTTTTTTCTGGCCACACCGCACTGCTTGTGGGATCTTAGTTTCCCAACCAGGGATTGAACCCAGGCCCTTGGCAGTGAGAGCACGGAGTCCTAACCACTGGTCCACAAGGGAATTCCCATACAGCAGTATTTCAATATAATTGATTTCCTTTGTTACATGTATTTTATTTTATGTATTTTAAAACATTTTCTGAGAGGAATGCCACAAGCTTTGCCAGACTTCCAAAGCCTAGCTCCCACCTCAGATCCTATATTAAAGTGGCCAAATCCTCCCACTGATACTTCAGAGAAGTTTTTGCCTTAGGCAACTTTGCAATGCAGACAAGTTTATCTTATTTGTCTCCACACCACACCCCACTCCGTCCTGTGTCACTGTCCCTAGCAGTGTTTGTTAGCTTTTGTGGGCCATGCCACCTTTTAATAAACATTCATGACCACCTTTAATGATGGTCTCTGAAATGCAAATGAAATGCTCTCTGAAATGCAAAACAAATTAAACACTGTGATTAAAAACCACTCAGTGGGGCAAAGTGCTGCTTTGTTTTAAACCATCACATTTCAACTTTGCCAGAGCTTCTGATTCCCCAATCTCACCAACCTTCTAAATGAATGCCCTTGTGAGAGGATACACACCTAGAAATCACCCTGTCCTTGGCTACCCTCTCCAAGGTATTTACCTCACTAAGCACCCTAGGCCGACCAGAATTGCAGACTAGGACACGCTGGCTTCTCCCATTCCTGGCCCAGGATGTAAGGGAGAGGGGCTCATTGGTGTGATGTGGGCAACTCCTCTTTTGCTTTAGTTCTGAGATGACAAAGGTAGGCTTTCTGGAAAAGTTTGCTAAGACACTAAAGAGAAAGGTAGAAACCATGTAGAAAATGCAAACATACAGAATCACTTGTCTTCACGGAACGGATTTCTTATCCCGGGGTGAGTGCAGTCTGGCTTCACACTGACTGGCCTGGCATGGATCATTGGACACTCAAGCCCCTGATAGTTTACTTCCCTCTGTCTGGCTGGGATGTGAGACTTGGCAACTCTGAACCCTACCCAGAGGGAGCTTATGGTTGGCACAGCTTCTAGGTCTGGCAGGAGTCAGGCCCTGCCAGTGTCAGCTTCCTGACTCCCCTCCAGGTGTGGGAAGAGTGAGAAAAGAAGGGGGCCAATGACAGAATCGAAAATAAAGCCAACATTTGAGGGGCAGGCCGAGGATATGGACTCAAGGGAGCAGTACAGAAGCAACAATGGTGGAGACGAGCCACCCCAGGGTCAAGAAACGAGCACTGTGCGGGGCCCAGCCGAGTGTCCTTCTCTTTGGTTCCCCCTTTAGGCCACTACTGGTACTGCACCTAGTCGTGCACCCCAGCCAGGGTACAGGTAGCCCCGCCCAGGCCTGCAGACACACACACGTACACCCTAGTTCCTGCTTAGTCCTCCCAACACACATTTCCCACCTCCTTCTCCCTTTTCTGACAGGCGTAAAACCCTAATCTCTTTCCCAACCTCTCTTGATTTTAGGAGTAGCCATGTGCTACAGGTCTGGCCGTGCAGACATAAGGGGAAATCTGCTGGGGTGCTTCTGGAGAAAATATCCCTTTCCTTATTAAAGGAACAGATGTAACTTTGCCCCCTTTTCCTGCCTGAAATGAAATTGCGATAGTCATATTTCAACCATAAGGCAACAAACACAAAGGGAAGGCCAGGAGAAGGGCACAGTTGCCATCTCTAATGTTCTTGAGCCACTGAACCAAAGCCCTGCGGCTACCTCTAGATTTTGGATTAGGCAGGAAAAAATCAGTCCCTTTTTGTTGAAGCCACTCTTAGTTGCATCTTGTAACTTGTGGACAAAAGCATTCCTAACTCATACACCACAACAGTCTTGTCCTTCCAACATCTATCCATCAACTCAAGGTAACAACTCTGCTCCATTCCCAAACCCATCTGCTGTGAGGCCGACCCCTCCCTAGCAACCGCTGAGACTACCCAAATACCGATGCCACAGGTGACAACCCTTGGATAGCACTACTAACTGGGTTCACATTCGATGTCAAATCCTTCTCTTCTGGTTAATTATATCTAGCTCCAACCTATCCTAGATCCTGGGTTTGTCTTATCACCCAAGGCCCTACAAAGGGGTTCCACAGCACACAGTTGCAGAAAGACCAAGTACGTGAAGTTCTCGACATCGATTTTCACTCAAACCTCACTCCTTCATGAAGTCCTCCCTCATCACCCCAACATGAAGTGATTTCCTCATCTCTGAATGCCACTAACATTGCATCACTCATTTAGTGCTGAACACTTACGGCACTCTTATGCGTTGGTCTTAATTATCTTCCACATCCAGCAAGCCTTCCCAACCCTCTCAGTCTGAGTTAGTCACCCCTAATACCAACTCTTGCAATGCCTTACGCATTCTTCTATTAAAGTCCTCACCAGGTTTTTGTCACCTTCTCTACATCCTCCAGTAAAGTATGACCTTCTTTAGATAGGGATGCTATCTTCCTCACAACATTTATCAGTTCTCAAGATGGACACAGTACATATTAGGTGCTTAATAAATTTATGTTGAATGAATGAAGAATCTCATCTCCCTACCAACATATCAAGCTCATTGAGAACAGGAATCTAGATTTTTGCCTCCTTCCACCCACCCCTAGTGATACACACGGTGGGCTTATAATAGATATTTGATCACTGATTTGTACAGACAACCATGTTTTACTTCACTAACTTCTACTTGACAGCTAAGGAACATGATTTTGCTTGTATATGCACATATCTAAACATGTAACCGTGAAACATGTATGTACAAATATATACACCACTTAGCCAAGAGGTGCCAGATGAAAGCTTGGCTTGGGAAAACTTTTTTCCCACCAAACTGCCTGGTGGTTTGACTCAACCCTCCAACTGTTCTTCCTGCATGCATACATAGCCTCTATTATTTTCTCACTAAAAGCTTTGCAACAAAAATCATCGACAATTCAAAGGAGCCACTTCTGAAGAAGTTCTCAAATGAAGCAGATCAAGATAAGAGGGTTTATCGCCGGTAAGAGCAAGGTGGCTTCTAAGGCCAGTTTAACACTGATACAAATACCCTGTGACATTACTCAGGAAAAGTCTACCAGGGCTTTGCTAGTGATGTTCTCGGGAAAGAGATAACCTTGCAAAGCATAATCCATCACTCACATCAAGGGCTGACCACTGAGACACGATGGTTCTAACCGAGACGTTTAAGATATTTAAAAGGATGACCTCCATCCCCTTTCTTCCAGGTGGGAAATGGTAGTCAAGTGATTCTCCCGAATCCAAATAGAAAGGCACACAAGGGTGAGGATGGGGTAGAGATGGCCATGGCGTTGCCTGAGGAAGTGGACGTTGGCAGGTAAACTGTTTTCAAACAAAGTAGAAGGGAAGACTCTGAAAGCATAATTGTTAGATTAAAATTATGAAAATTCATGGGGGGGGAATAGCTCTTATGGGAGAGAGTAATTTTATAAAAAGTAAAAAAAGAAAATACCCAGGAGTCATCTGAGACAAAACTTCAAATTGGACTGGAAAATGTACAAAACATACAAAGTAGGAATTTTCTTGCATTATAATCTTCAAGCCAAGGGGAGACCTAAAGCACTCTCAAAAAACATGGGAGTCACCGATGTTCAACTTTCTCTTGGACCCCAAATCATAAGGTAACTGTTAGCCCCAGTCCTCTCAAATATGGAGAGGAGGCATCAAGAGGGCATTAAGTGAAAAATTAGTATTTTATGTTGTTAGTGTCTAGCTGACAGCAGATTTCTACTTTGCCCTTATCTTTACCCCAAAACATCCAAAGATGGCTCCTCAGGGCTTCCCTGGTGACGCAGTGGTTGAGAGTCCGCCTGCCGATGCAGGGGACACAGGTTCATGCCCCGGTCTGGGAAGATCCCACATGCTGCGGAGCGGCTGGGCCCGTGAGCCATGGCCGCTGAGCCTGCGCGTCTGGAGCCTGTGCTCCGCAACGGGAGAGGCCACAACAGTGAGAGGCCCGCGTACCGCAAAAAAAAAAAAGATGACTCCTCATATATACATTAATATATAATTGTTTTCTCTTTCTGACTTACTTCACTCTGTATGACATCCACTAGGTCCATCAACATCTCTGCAAATGGCACAATTTCGTTCCTTTTTATGGCTGAGTAATATTCCATTGTATATATGCGCCACATCTTCTTTATCCATTCATCTGTCGATGGACACTTAGGTTGCTTCCATGTCCTGGCTATTGTAAATAGTGCTGCAATGAACATTGGGGTGCACGTATCCTTTGGAATTATGGTTTCCTCTGAGTATATGCCCAGGAGTGGGATTGCTGGGTCATAAGGTAGTTCATTTTTAGTTTAGTTTTTTTTTTTTTTTTTTTGCAGTACGCGGGCCTCTCACTCTTGTGGCCTCTCCCATTGCAGAGCACAGGCTCCGGACGCGCAGGCTCAGCGACCATGGCTCACGGGCCCAGCCGCTCAGCAGCATGTGGGATCTTCCCGGACCGGGGCACGAACCCGTGTCCCCTGCATCGGCAGGTGGACTCTCAACCACTGCACCACCAGGGAAGCCCTATTTTTAGTTTTTTAAGGAACCTCCATATTGTTCTCCATAGTGGCTGTATAAAATAGGTAACTAATGAGAATCTACTGTATGGCACGGGGAGCTCTACTCAATGCTCTGTGGTGACCTAAATGGGAAAGAAATCGAAAAAGGAGGGGATATACGTATACATATAGCTGATTCACTTTGCTGTACAGCAGAAACTTACACAACACTGTAAAGCAACTATACTCAATATAAACTAAAAAAAAAAAAAAAGATGACTCTCGCCAGAGCTCATGGGGAATTCTGGTCCTCTGTGGAGGTGGTATTAACCTCTATACTGCAACAGTAATCTATACCAGATGTGATAGGCTGAATTGTCCACCTCCTTCCCCAAATTCATATATTAAAGTCCTAACCCCTAGTACCTTATTTGGAAGTAGGATCATTGTAGATGTAATTAGTTAAGATAAGGTCATACAGAGTAGAACAGGCCCCTAATTCAATATAACTGATGTCCTTATAAAAAGGAGGAATTTAGAGACACACACACCCAGGAAGAACACCCTGTGAGCATGATGAGACTACACGGAGGGATGCCAGAGGTTGCCAGCACACTGCCAGAAGGCAGGAAAGGAGCATGGAACAGATTCTCCCACACAGCTCTCAGAAGGAACCAACCCTGCCAACACCTTGATCTCAGACTTCCAGCCTCCAGAACGGTAGGTAAGACAGTAAATTTCTGTTGTTTAAGCCACACAGTTTTGGGTATTTTGTTATGGCAACCCCAGGAATCTAACACACCAGATTAATCATTGAAGCTTCCAATATTTGAGTTCCCAAGCGCCAGCTCCTCCATACATTATCTTACGACCGCTAGAGAACTACCACTGCCACCATTTTCAGACTTATCTTTAAGTTGCCTTCTGCCTCCGGCCCCTTCTTATGTATTTACTTCTTTCCACAGTTAGAAAAATCTGTGTTTACTAATTTCTAAGATGGGCTTGATGCAAAGCCATCTGTTAAATGAGAAAAATCCCTGTATATATGAGATAATCAACAAATATGGTTCCAATTAATGATTTTTAAATTACCATTTAAATATTTACTTGGACTGTGGCCATATGATGTCAAAATAACCGATTTGCATGTGACTATTTCTGTCAAACAATTAGCTGTTTTGTCTATATAATGCCAAATCATGTGGTTGGTGGTTGTTCTATTACCATATTGACTGGACTGACCGGTGGGTTTCGGCATCATAAAGCACAGCCTGGATTCCTTTAAGAGTACCAGGAGACTAAGCCAGAGACATAAAAAGGTATTTCTTTTCTTTAAATTCCCAAGGACTATTAATAATGAAATATTACAGTGGAGGGAATCTTCACTAAGAAAGTATCACTTAATAACATTAGTTAGTCCTTCCTGTGGGATTGTCACCACTTAATTTCACCTTTATTGTTCTATAGGGGAGTTCATTACCATGACTTAGGTGATACTACTGCTTATGGAGACCAAAGTGTTATCACTTCAGGTGAGGCAAATTAAACAGAATGCCTACCGGACTGATAATAAATAGGGAGGTGCAGAAGTGGGGGAAGGCTCATGAATACATATGTTCTTATTGTTCTCTTTTTCCCATTCCTTAATTTTCCTCACCAGCCACTGGCCAGATTGACGGGGACTGGACGGATAAATGTAGGGTGGAACTGGAAGGAGTAAATTGGGGTGAGTAGTTTCAACTAGAGAAAGGGGATAAAGTGAATTTGACAAGCTTCCAAGTGGGTCCAAATCAGACCCACTATTGTACCTCAGGCACTACCCCCCTCTGGCTACCCTCAGAGCTATAAACGATAGTTGGCACATTATGTCTTTGTGGCCTTCCCACAGCTCTCTCTGAGTCTTTCATCTCCTTTCGGCCTCGCCCTCCTTTCTTTCCCATTCTGAGTGTAAACTGAGAGAGCATCCTAGTGGCCCCAACTGCCATCTTTGCTGTTCCATGGCTTAAAGAAATCCCCCCAAATTGGAGATTCTGTGGAAGGTTTGGGCATCCCTGGTAAGATGTGGACATCACAATCTGAAATTCAAAATCCCCAAACAATGAGCTTCCACATGTATCTAAGTAATACACTAGTCCAATCAAGTATATTTTCCAGACAATCTCATTATCCGAATTTTTATTAGGATATTACTGGGATTTTCAAGTAACATTTTGAGATGTAAAAAAAAATGTCTTTCATCACAAAGGGAGAATTTAAAAGACAGACAAATCCGGGGGCTGGGGGGGTGGGATGAACTGGGAGACTGGGATTGATGTATATACACCACTTGGTATAACATAGATAACTGATGAGGACCTGCTATATAGCACTGGGAACTCTACTCAGTGCTCTGTGGTGACCGAAATGGGAAGGAAATCCAAAAAGGAGGGGACGTGTGTATACTTATGGCTAGTTCACTTCGCTGTGCAGCAGGCGCTAGCACAACATTGTAAAGCAACTATACCCCAATAAAAAGTAAATAAATAAAAGACAGACAAATCCAGAAAGAGACTGCTGAAAGGTTTCGTGAACTACCATCTAATAATAAGCAGAGAAAAAACTAGCATAAATATGATTGAAACAAACAAGCAAACAATCAAAAAACATTGCCCGTGCGAATGTACAATGGTTCAGGCCCTTTGGAAAACCGTTCAGTAGTTCCTCAAAATGTTAAGCATAAAGTTACCACGTGACTCAGCTGTTCCATTTCTAGGTATACAGCCATGAGAAATAAAAACACATATCCACACGAAAAACCTGTACACAAATGTTAATAGCAGCATAACTCATAATAGGACTAAAAATATTTCATTTAAATGGTCTAATATTTACAGCGCTCCCATATAGGTGACAGTGAAAGAATGAGTGTCTAATACTATAAAATGCTGGTGCCTGTTTTCTTCAATGTGATTGCTAATTGTGTAAATTAAAGCACCCACACGTGGCATATGCGTGTGTGTGTTTCCTAACGAAAACATAAGCTTCTGCCAAGGAATGGGGGCCTTATGTATAGGGTCTGGTTTTTGGTCACCTTCGGAGATGGGTTCTAGAGGGTCATCAGAGGGGAAATTCGCAGGGGTGCATTATAAAGATGAAGAGAATTGAGATAAACCAAAGAGGGAGGTTTCTGGGAAATCTCACCCATGAAGGCCATATATTTCATTTTCCTCCCACTGCCCCTGTCCCCACCACCTCCTCCTCATTTATCTCCTTTTCCTTCTCCCCTCAGTGAAGTTGTCTCATTTAAGCAACTGGCCTTAAGATATAACTCAGCTCCCTAGGGAGCAAGGACGTTCATTAATCCACACGAATCACCATATTACAGACTTGACCTAATTGACTTTAGCCTCCACACTGGGGACTCCTCCAGGCTACTGACCTCTCTTGTCCAACTCTCATGTCCAAACCATTACATTCAATCCCCATTTGCTGTAGCTTAGAGCTTAACGCAGTCCATCTTTCCTCTTCCTCCCCCTGACAAGAAGCTCTGTTCTCCAGTAGAATTGGTAACAGTAAACTAATATCTCTAAGGTTGGATATGATTTAGCATAGCTCTTTGCAATGAAACTGTGTCTTCAGAAACCACGAGGCAGTGCCTTAGCTCCATTCTGCAATCACCTCAGTCCTGTCAATTCTATCCCCCCAAAAAATGTATCAATCCTTCCCTTTCTCTCCATCCCACTGGCCTCCACCTTGCTTCAGGCCCTAATCTCTTCTTGTTCTAATTGTTATCATGACCTCCTAACTGGCTTCTTTGCCTCTAGTCTTGCCCTCTCTTTATCCACGCTCCACACAGCCGCTAGAGTAACTTTATAAAACATAAACCTGGCCATAAACTCCCCTGTTTAAAGCCTTGAAATGGCTCCCCGTCGCCTTAAAAATAAACACCCAGCTCTCTATCTAGGCTTATAAGTCCCTTTTTAACACGGCCCCTGTCTACTTTTCCAAGTTATTGTCTATCCATCTTGAACTGTCTGCAGCTACCAAAACAAGCTAAGCTCTCTATGGCCATCTTTATAATTTCAAACGTTATTCTCTCTGCCTGGAATATTCTTTCCCTCCATGATGGGTTGGCCAACTCCTTTTTTTTTTTTTTTAGACAAATTTACTGAGGTATAATTTATACACCACTAAATTCACTAGGCTTGACTAACTGCTAACCTTTGAGATGCCATTTGGATGTCATCTCCTGTTTTCAGATGGGCTCCCCCAAAGACAGATACTGAAACAAACATGTGGGCACAAACAGTTTATTTGGGAGGGGATTTCCAGAAAGCAGAGCGAGGGAGTGGAGAAGGGAGAGAGAGAAGAGACAAAAGCCAATAAAAGGTGTGTTCACAAATGGGCAACCGTGGGGTCAGCTCTGCTGTGGTGTCTTTGAGAGCCTGCGTGAAACACCTCTCTGAGTTGTCCCACAGAGAGGCAAAGAAACTTGGGTATTTCTTTCTTTTTCCTATCCGTCACTAACTGAGGGCCACTCCTAAGGTTGTTAGCTCTCTGGCACTTCCAGCCTGCCCCCCGTGGCCAGAGGATATCTCAGACAGAGAGAAGCAGGAAGCCATCAGCATATATAGGAACTACCTCGAGTGAACTTCTAGAGCAGGCCAAGAGGCTAAGGTTGGAGCACCAGACAGCACCTCCACACATACCCTTCACAGCCTTTCCAAACCCTACCTCTGCTTTTCAGATTGGATTAGAGGAACCTTCTCACTGGTCGCATAGCACCAATGTCCTTGCCACACTACACAATTTTGTTGTTTCACTTGGTGGCCCCAGTCCACTGCACTGTGGACACTTCAAAAGCAAGGTCTTCACACGTCTTCATTCTCCACATTTAGCAAGATGCCTCGGACTTATCAAGCCCGATAATGGGTATGGTCATTTCAAAGTACTTTACATTCATTATCATGTTTTATACCTGAAGATCTCCTTACCTGGGAGATAGCATCATCTTCTTTATCATTCTGATTTTTATGAAGAGAAATCTGAAATACGGTGATGAGACAGAGCTAGATGCAAGACCATATTTGCTGATGGCTAGGCCAGTAGCCAAACGACTTCAGTTTTTGCTGCTAGGCGGACCACAGGAGGTAATGGCATTCACCTGAGGCTAAACCTTTCAACTCATGGAAGAAAAGGCTTTTCCACAACTAGAATAATCCCCTTTACAATATTCAGAAGATGCCTGAAGGTGGAAGCAAAGCAGCCCCAGAAATGCCAAGTCTTGTGCTTTTTCTGAAAAAGGATTCTTTGATTTTTTTTTCCTTCTCTCACTTAGACCCTCCTAGGAGCTGCCTCTGATGTAACTTTTCTAAAATTCTAATATTTGTGAACATGTAAATCAGATTTTACTATTAATTAATTCACCAACGTAATGCCATTCACTAGAAGGAAGTTATCAGCCATGGGGAACAGAATGCCTTGTAGCTCTGTCATTTTTAAAAGTCAAAGCAAGAAGTACACAGTTCTAATAACAGAAGAGATGAAGCGCTTTGTTCTTAGGTTATGCTCTGGAGTACAATTTTTAAAGGAATTAAATATATAAACATCAAAGAAAGACTGCCCCGAAGCTAAGAACTGTATCAGGAAACCCCCTGCTTTCTTATGTCCCCTATGCTCATACATAAGACAACGGATCTGGTGATTATAATGGTCTCTGTTCACTTTACACAGTAAGTAAAGGAAGAGAATTAAAGAATCTTTCCTTTGCAGTATAATGACTACTGGTGAACCACTAAAAAATGGAAGAATTTCAACAGGCATAAGGTCAGAGTCTATTTGGTTGCTTTTTCTGCTATGTATTTTGGAACCACTTGACAGTTTTCCATTTTAACATTTTGAGGGATTTTTCTTGGTAGAATCCAGACAAGGACTGCAGAAATTTTGCCATCTGCAAAAAGAGTGGGTTGGATTAGATCAACAAACACTTTGGGTTCCATAACAATATTTTTGTTGGTCCACAGAACTCCTCTAAGGAACACCAACGTCAGAAATGAATACAAACACTGAAAACCTGATTGACGGATAGGCCATTGATACTGACACTTTACAACACTATTAAATGAATAGTAAATACAGAAACAGCATGAAATTGTTTATAATATTCATAGCACATTATATTAGCTGATTATGAAGTTTTTTACACTTCATGATATTCAATCAAGGCATTTTAGAAAAGGAATCAGGTAATTTTCTGCTTAAAAGAATGATTGAACAGGAAAACATGGATTTTGATATCAGATAGGCCTGGATTCTATTTATACTTCCATTACAGTGTAACCCTGAACAAGACAGTTAATCTCTTTAATCCTCAATTTCCTCTCTTTAAAATGGGTTTGACAATACTTACAGCCCACAGAGTGATTTTGCAAATTACAAGGACTAAGATACGGGAAAGTGCCTAAGGCTAAACTTAGCACATAAAACACAGGAGAATATTCTTTTCCTCATTTTCTATCATTCCTGTGAGTTTTCAGCACAATCGCTCCTAAAATTCAAGATATTGTAGTTTAGAATTTGTTCTAACATTTTCCTTTAAATGTCCCCCCTCAATACAAACACACCACAAATGCATCAAATTATTGGGCACAATTTTAAGTATGATCATATTGGATCTAATGGTCTACCAGTTTAAACTTATTTCCATTTTAAATGACCTGGCTTAGAAAAAAATGATCAACTCCCTGATTATATTAGTTTAAAGAAACTCTTTAGCTCTAAAATTTCCCTAAAACCAATTTAGAAGTGATAGAGGCTGGAGAGGGGAGGAGTCACTAGGTTTTAATGGACCTGTCCCTGGTGCTGAAAGTGAATAAAGTACCTAAACTCTCCTCATTTAGATGCAGTGGAAGGAAAGTCAGCTTCACTTAATGAAAAACCTGAGTTGCACTTAGATTTCAAGAAAGTGGCATTACTCAGGAATTCCCAGAATGAGGAGCGGTCATCTTTGACCAAGCTCAAAACTTTAGGACCATCCCAAGGGAAGAGAGAAGGGGGCCTCTATCAGCCCAGCCCAGTGGTCAAAAGCCTATCAAAAACTGATACATAATATTTACATCTCATTAACGTGTAGATATCTATAACATTAGATAACAAAGAAGCTCAGAACAGCAAGATGCTAGCTCAAGGCTAAAGGTATTCTAAGGCTGGAAACCAACCGGATATCATCTATGCCTTTTTTGTTGCCTCTCCTCTAACCCTTAACTCTGGTTCCTATTTTAATTCTCAGTATATTTATCCAACCCTATTAGACTAAAAATTTCTTGAGAGCAGGGAATCCCTCACTCAATTTCTCCCAGTTGTTGACCTCAGTAGAAACTTGCTCACTGAAAGAATTCAAATAAAATTGTTCAATCAAGTTAAATTAATCAATGTTGTTTTGGCAGTCAGAGAAAGCTTATTAGATATATGAGCTAGGATTTTAAGAGAACCTTGAAGGACGGAAGGATTTTGAAAGATGGAGAAAGGGCAAGGCCACGCTTTCTGCTTTTGAGGAGAAAAAAAAGCAAGCAACAATTTGGACCTGGCCGTCTCAACCTACGGGTGGCATGGTGAGCCCAGACACCCAAATAGCGTCTTTCAAAATGTTTCTCCCCGAATCGATGCATGAAATATCCCCCTCTTAGCCCTGGAGTCCTATGTTTGTTCAAGAAAATTATTTTGCATGACTTTTTTCCCTATGTCATGATTGATCATTTTGCTACAAGACTCATGATGATATTGAGAGCCTACTGAGTTGGCAGAATATCCTGAAAGACTCAGATATCCAATCAGCACACTTTTCAGAGGGGATCATCTACACACAGCAGCGTGCCTCTTTATCTTAAGCAACCTATTAGGACTTGCCACACACGTGTCCTCTCTTCAACTGCAAGTTTAAACTATCTTCAGAAGTCTCCCTTTGCGTAAACTTTCTGTGAATACAGTGTTGCTCTGCATAAAACGGTTTTTTGGTCAAAATAGGGCTGAGTCCCAGGAGATATTTTACGGAGGCATCCCCGCAAAAAACACTGATGTTTGCCAGGGGACCCTCCTCACTCCGAAAGGAAAATGCTTGTTACACTTTCTCCTTCCCTGCATCTGTTTCCATTCTCCAAGAAATCTTACCTAGATAGCATCTTTTAGGATGGCAGAAGCACCCACCACTTAGAAATCTATCAGGCTTATTGAGATCAGGATAGTATAAAGTGACGATAAACACACTATGCTACGTACCACCCTAAATTGCAGCCACCCAACTTTCCTATGCATGATCCTGCTGTACATGAAATCACGTACAATGATTTCATGGTTGACATAGAACAGTTTAGATTTAAGATATATGAATGAAAATAGTTTGTTGTTTCTGAGACAGAAAATGGTGGTGTGATTATTGAAAGCTAAGGTTTGACATACTTGCGAGACCAGAGACTACCCTTGTTTCTAACCTTTTCAAACCAAATAAGCTTTTCCTTTGGGTCCACACTCCTTCCACACCATGATCGATCCCTCTGGCATCTCTGAGCAATACTGAGCCAAGAGACGGACTCCAAATGTAACAGATGATAGAAATCCCCTGCCCCCAAGCAGGAATACTTCATTTATTTGACCAAGGAGTGTAATCCCTGTGAAGGAATGCCCTTGTCCCTTCCAACTGAACAATAATCAGAAAGACATTGGTTAGGTAGGAGCTGTCCACTTAAAATGTAGTGATGGATATTTGACCCTAAGAAAATAGAGATGCAGTCAGACATTTACCTACAGGCTGTTCATCTCACTGCTATTTACAAAAGTAAAAATTTTAAAAACCTAAATGTCCAGCAATATGGTACAAGTTGAAGTTTCAGCCATATGATAGAATTCTACGCAGCCATTAAAATGTCTTATAGCAATATTAATTGACTATGAGAAAATGCTCATAATCTATTTAATGGGAAAAATGTTTATCAAAGAGAATGTTTATTATAACCCTCTATTTTAGAAAAAGGCAGTGTATAAACATTGTACATGCACTGCCAAAGCCCACCAGGAACATGCCAATAATCGAACAAGTTGGCTTTATTTTTCATTGCAGCCAGGGAGAACACGCACCATGGAGAACTGAGGGGCGTCTCAATAAGAAGGTGTTAGAGAAGACTTATCATAGGATTTCGGCTCGTGTTAATGATTTGGGGTAAGGTTTAAAGCAGTGGGGCTTGCTCTGGTTTGGATGCTCTCGGGAAGCAGGCACAGTTTTATGATTGTGTCTTACTAAATCTTCACCTGGAGGGAGAGAAGACTAGAGCAAGGCTAGAGCTGTCATTTGTTTTGCAACACACCACAATAGTCACTCATATTAGCCAGGGTAGGAACATGTTTGGTCATTTTTGTGGTTTGGACAAGGTTCCTGTTTTGTCTGTGTTCAGACATGATTATGGAGTGTTCCTAATTTTGTCTGGATCCATCACAGTTACAGAGTGACCTTATCTGCCATTAGTGTTTCGGGAATGGTTTTTGCTCAACAGGAGAACACCAAAGCTTCGTTGTGAGCAGGTCCTAGCAACCCCAAGTCCCAGCAGATTATACCAGGCCAGCTTCTGCATGGCAGGGACTGGCAGGGACTGACTTTCTTTTTCACACACACACACACACACACACACATATTCAGTCAGAGAAAACTAGAATTGTAACAAATATCATTTACTGTTCGTGATATTCCAGGCACCGTTTTAAGTGCCCTACATTTTTAACCTATTTAACCTTCACGGCAACTCTATGTAGTAAGTACAATCAATATTCCCATTTTCCAGAAGAGAAAAGTATGGCATAAAGAGGTTAAGTTACTTACCCAACAAAAGTAGTAGAGCAAGGATTTAACTTAGTGGCTATAGACCAATAGCCTTAACCTCTACATTATGTTGTCTATGTGTACAATAAATTATTAATAGAGGTTACCTTTGAAAGGTGGTGAAAGTACAGGAATACAGGTGTCTTTTTCTTTTTCTTGTTCTTATTTTCTAAATTTTCTACAAGTAATATGTATTAATTTTTAACCAGAAAAAGGAATAATTTACAAATGTACTCATGGAAGCTCTGTACCCAAGCCAAGGTCATCGTCCTAATGCAAACCCAAGTCTTTGGTGGTGGCAATGCTCCTCTGAATGTCTGAATCAAAAGAGAAGACAAATCAAATCGGGAGGAGGCAACGCCCTCCCTGCGCGCGCGCTCTCTTTCTCTTAACTCCAACTCAATTTAGACAATTTCCGCATTAAAAAGTGGCAGGAAGACCCACTCTCAGGCCGGTCCGTGTGTCGGAATTAAAGCCGGTAGGGTATGTTCCCCCCAGTATACCGAAGAACAATTAGGAACCGAGTTGGGAGGACTAGAAGCAAATGCCTCGGTCTCCAAGGTAAGGCCCTTTCCTCGTGGGAGAAAACACCCCCAACCGGCCCGGTGAGCACCGCTGCGTTTGTCCCGCTCTAGGACTCAGCCCAGGCACTGAGAGCGGGGATGCCAGCTCTTCAGCCCGCGTGAAGGCTTATAGTGAAAGGCCGAAAATTCTAGGGACGGGAGGGAACCATCTGGAGGGACAAAGACTTCAGAATGCAAAGAGCTTTGCCGAAATGTTAAAGGCTCCCCAGCAGACCTGTCGGCTGGTTTCCCTTCTCTTACTTCTGGCGCTGCGCTGGCACCAGAGCAACAGGCAACATCTTTGTTTGCTCCCCGCGCAGAGACCGACTTTAGGCCTCCTGAGAGGTGCCCACCCACCAGCTGCCGCCGGCTCGGCCGCAGAGAACGGTGCTCGCAGTAATTCCCACTGCCACCGTACCCCCCTCCCTCCGCCGGCCCTTTCCTTCTTTCCGAGTGCCCCGGCCGAGCCAGGCGAGGCATCCACCCTGCCATTTAGCACCTCGGCTGCGCAGTGGTGGGTGGTTTCCCAAAGCGTGTGCCCTCGCAGCCGCTCGCGCTCGAGTCGCCGCTATCAGGGGCACAAGTCAATGAGGCTTTTCCCTCCGCGATCATCGTGAATCAGCAAAGCGCTGCAGAGCAGCGGCGTCTCTGCGAGCAGAAATTAAGATGACGGGGGAAGGGCACAAGTGGAGTGTTGCAGGGGAATTTCGAGCCCCTCCCGGGAACGGCAGTTCTGAGGGGGGGGGGGGGGGGAGCGCTGTCGGCTGGAAGCTGCTGGTGAACCAGAGGGAGCCTTTGGAAACAGAGAGCGGTGTGGGGAACAGCGAGGTGGAGCTGAGAAAGTGGACGAGAGTACGGCTGGGCAGAAGGACCTAGGGAGCGCAGGCAGAGCTGAGCGGGTGCGCCCCCGGGGTGGGCAGCGCAGCAGTTGCGGTGTTGCTGAGGGAATATAGGACGGAGGGTCTGGTGTGGGGAAAGGGAGAAGAGGAACCAAGAAAGGAGGATTTCCTGGCCCACGACTTCCTGTTTCTGACGTGCAAGTTCCCAAGTTCAGTTTGAGAAGTGGAGGGCCGCTTGGCATTGGGGAATCTGGGCTGGGAACGTTAGGGAAATACCCCCCTTAGTCGCGGTCTCCCATCCATCTCCCTCTCCCTCTCCTCCTCCTCTCTTCCTCTCCCTATCCCGTCTTCCTTCAGCTTTGATTAATATGCATGCCCATGCTCAGTAGTGCGGGCCACACTCCAGGGACCGCGCCTCCAGTCACCGCCGCCTCTCGCTTGACCCTTGGCACTAAAAAGCTAAGCAGGAGCGACCGGAGGCGTGGGATGGGAAGGCCGAGCGCTCAAAGCGCGAAGCCTGGGGACCCCTCTCCGCGCCCCGGTCCCCACCCCCCTGGCCGGACCGAGCGCCCCAGCGGCCCAGACTCCGAGATCCCGCTTCGGTCTGCGTTGCAACGGATGGACCCCGGGGATTGGAGCGCGTAACGAACCGCGCTAAATTGTACCTGTGCGTGGCCGTTCCCGCCGCCGCCGCAGGTCTATCCCGGGCCCGAAGCCGGCGCCCGCCTTCTCGGGGAATTCTCTGGAGGGGGTGTGCGAGGGGAGCCACAGTGGCTGCCTTCTAGCTCACGGCTGGCGCGCACAAGCACACGCCCAACTTTGCCGAGCCGTCGGCGCCCCCCGGGTTCCCCCGCGCCCCCTGCGGCTCGGCACTCTCGGAGACCACATCTCTCCAGGTCTGAGATAAGGTGTCCCCCGCTCCTACACTCGCCCATTTGAGGAGGAGAGGGCGGGGTGGAGGAGAGAAAGAGAGTAACGCTACAGACTCCCTAACCAGCTGTTCACAAACACTCTATGCCCGCAGGGGCGCCCGCTCCAGCCCCGCCGCACCAGGTCCCCCAGACCCGCCAGTGACGACAGAGAGAGGAGGAGGAGGAGGAGGAGGAGGAAGAGGAGGAGGAGGAGGAGGAGGAGGCGGCGGCGGCGGCAGTGCGGAGAGGCGGGAGTCCGGGAGCAACAGAGCCCTGGCGACCGGCGGCTCCACCGACTGACCATCATTATCAGCACTTTTATTACCGGGGGACGGTGTGGGGAGGTTGAGGGGCGCGCGGCAGAACTGTCCAACCCACTCTGGAGTGCCCCTAATTGAGAGCGAGAAGACTCTCCAGAGGCGCCTTTGGAGTGGACGTGCCCCAGACGCACAACCGGACTCTGTGGTCCCGCGGAAGCTGCAATGTTGGGGATATTTTAAATGGCTCTTACTTGAGAGGAGGCGTGATTTCCACGTTCGAGCGTCTTCGCTCCCCACCCCCTCTCCGCACCAGCCAGTGCGCGCCACCACCTGAGCCTGGCGAGAGAGCCTGGGCGCACGCAGTCTTCAGCCTCTTCCTTTCCGCCTCTGGGGGGATTCGGCTCTGAGCGGGTCCGCCCGACGCCCCCCGGGAAAACTCTTTACTTTTTGTTTGGAAAATCGGGGCCATTTCTTTATTCATCTCTGGGTCTCCCCGGAGGAGGACAGGGGAGGGGAGGGCGTGCGCGGCGGGCCGGGCCGGGGGAGGGGAGTGCGGGGAGGGGAGGGGACTGGGTGTAGCCTGGAATTCTCCGTCCTCGTGCTCCTAGGCTGGCGCGCAGAAGCTCCCCGCGATAGCGCCGCCGCCACTCCCCGCGCCACCCCGTCGTTGGCCTCGGGGGTCGGGTGAGTGGGGTCATGACGCGCCGCGGGGGCTGCCCCGGGCACCTCCGGCGCTGAGCCGGGACGCTGCCCCGCCGCTCCGAGCCCCTCTGGCGGGGAGGCGGCGGGGGGTGGGGAGGGCGCACGGGGTAGGGCGGGGTGGGGGCGGCGCGGAGGCCGCCAAGCTGGGGGGCTCTCAGGGCCGGCGCGGCCGCGGGCAGGAGGGCGTGTCTCCGGCCCGAGGGGACCCTCCCGAAGCGCGGCGCGGGACTCCCCGATGGTGGTGCCGCGGCTCCGGGAGAGCACCGGGTCTCGCCTCCGCCGCCGCCGCCGCCGCCGCCGCCGCCGCGGGCGCCGCCACCACCGCCGCCGCCGCCGCCGCCGCCGCCCGAGCCCGCGCCGAGCGTGCGCCTCGCCCTCCTCCCGCGCCCGCTCTGCTCTAGGATGCTGCGGCAGGTTCTGCACAGGGGCTTGAGGACGTGTTTCTCCCGGCTCGGCCACTTCATTGCCAGTCACCCTGTCTTCTTCGCCTCGGCGCCGGTGCTCATCTCCATCCTGCTCGGCGCCAGCTTCAGCCGCTACCAGGTCGAGGAGAGCGTGGAGCACCTGCTGGCGCCCCAGCACAGCCTCGCCAAGATCGAGCGCAACCTCGTCAACAGCCTCTTCCCGGTCAACCGCTCCAAGCACCGGCTCTACTCGGACCTGCAGACCCCTGGGCGCTACGGCCGGGTCATCGTCACCTCCTTCCAGAAAGCCAACATGCTGGACCAGCATCACACCGACCTGATCTTAAAGGTGAGAGGGGGGCGGGCACGGGCAGCCTCTGCGGGCGCCGCTGCCGCGGTTGGGCTGGCTGAGCGCGGGGGTCCGGGCTGAGAGCGCCTCCTCTCCCATCCCAGGCGACTGCCGCAGGGGCTCTGCTGCACCGCGCGCCCCTCGAAGGCCGCCCGGAGCCTCCCAGCCTCCCGGGCGCGGAGCGTCCGGGTCCGGGCCCGGCCCTGCCCTGGCCGCCGTCGCCGCCACGCCGGCAGCCGCTGCAACAGTTGGGGCGGCGGCGGCTACGGTGCTGTGGTCGGTGCGCTTGTTTTGGTTGCAGTGGTCTTGGGGGCGGGGAGGCTTTGGGGTAACTGGGCCAGAAGGAACCGAACTAGAGAAGACATTCTAGAAAGTCCTGCTACTTGAAAACAAAATACCATCTTGGGGGGATTCAGAGACCCCTCTCCCCTGTCCTCATTTCTTCTCCCTTCCTCTGACCCCGGAGTGTTTTGGAAAAGGCTGCTCGGAGGGGCTGTGAACGGGATGGTAAAGAAAATGCCTCCCATCCACCAGAAAGAAGTGTGGTCCTGGAGAGAGGACAGGGGCTGCCCTGCTGCCCTCTTCCCCGGGCGAGGTAGCCATCTCTGACTTATAGGGTGAGAGAGAACGTTTGTAATTCGCAGTTGTTTCATCTTTCACAGTAGCTCCTCTCCTTTGAAATGCAAAAAGTTCTTTGGGAAATGAGGGATTCGACTGATGCACTTTCATTTGGGTGTATTTGGGCGTGAGGGTGAGGGGCAGAGCCAGAAGGGTGAGGACAGAAGCCAGGCTGTGTGGCCCTGAGAAGAGCACAGGAAACCGAGCAGCTGGTTACAGGGTGACACTCAAAGAAACAGGGTGTGCTGTCAGCGTGAGGTGGGAATTTGATGTAAAAAGTGAGGTTAATGGTGATAACTTTCAGGAAGTTCCTAAGAAAAGCAGAGGAGTGAGGACTAGAGTTGGAAAAGTGGAGACCTTGGGAGAGAAAAGCAGAAATAGGTGAGAATGTTCCATCCAAGCCCTGGTGGGGATTCTGGGTCTTGTTTACTTAAGGTACTCCTCTGGGGAGGGCAGACAGGAGCCAGTCCCAGCTGGAGCCCTGGGGCGGAGGGATGGAAGGTGCTGGTTTTGTGTGGGTCTCTGGTCCAGATCCAGGATTGGAGGCTGGTTAGATTTCTAGTCTACTTATCCCACCGGGAGTCAGCCAGTGAACCTGGGGGACTCTTTCCTTCTCTTTTACTCTACAGGTAACCCCCTAGAGATAAGCGAATTTTCCCCCCCGTATTTGTTGACATGTTATCAATCAGCAATTAGTAATGAGGGGAATCTGACTAGAGACTCAGTGGAATTAGGACCTTCCCACATTGGGTGGCTCGTGGTATTTTTAATGGCACACACATCATCACACATACTCACCACAAAACCTCAGTAACATTAATCCCGAGTTGTCTTCTTTTTTCATGATTATGCTTCCAACATCGAAGTGGGTTTTTATTCCCCCGATACTTTAGTTACCGTATTTTGACACACAGATAAATACTGCTCCAAATGCTTTCCCAAGAAAACATGTAGTAGTTTCATCATAGGCTTAAGGAAACTATAATTTAGCCAGTCCTGACATTTAGAAAGCTGCCCCGTCTTTTGATAGATGATCTACTAAATGATGTTTCTCTTTTTTTGTTTTTTGAGGTGATGTTTCCACTGGCTGGTTTTTGGGGGGTTTTTTTCCCCGCTAACCGTCATGCCACTCTGACGGGCAGTCACCAGTTCTGTTCACTCTCAAGGTTAATGAGACATCAACAGGCACATCAGATGTCTTTTCAACTGGACTGTTTCTCTCCTATTTGATTTTGATCTGTTCAGGACAGAAAACCGTATTAGAAGAGAAAGTTGGGACTGGAGAGCCAGGGAGGCTGGCTTTGCCTTCATATCTAAAGGGCAACTTTAAAGGACGGTGGTCTTGTGAGTGAATTGTTTTAAGAAATGGGATGTTTTTTCGTGTTCTAGGTTTCTGGGGAAGATCAAAACCAAGTGGCATAGTGGTCAGAACTCACTTCTAGCTGATGGGTCTCTGGTGAAAATGAATTCACAGAGCTTATGAAAACCCAGACTCATGAAACTGAGGGAACTGCCTTCAATTTTATATATCCATCTTTTTCTTCTTATATCCAACGCCTATATTTGGTAGGTATGGAGCTGGGGGACAGAAAAATGGACCCTCGGTAGTCATGGTACTGTAAAGTGTGGGAACAAGCACTTACTTTTTTCCTCTTTTTTTCTATTAGAGACATGAAAGATTTGTCCTTTACACAAGACGTTAGGAGTGAAAGAGTCACTGTTTCTGCCCTTACTGGTGTTATTCTGATACTTCGTTGTTGGCATCAAGGGTAGCAGTGACAGTTAACATTGTACACAACACCAGCCAGCCCCTGCCTGTTTTATAACAGCGCACTGGAAGTAAAGTGGACAAAGCATAACCAGGGTTTGAGGCTTTCTCATGCCCCACGACAAAAGTGAAGGAAGTTAACTTGCAAGGCTGTGTCACTCACTCCTGGTGCTCTGGGGTTGTACCCACTCAATGAAGGCGATCCTTCTTGCAATATTAGTCCAGCTACTTTCTGATCAAAAATAGACTGGGAAGGGATGATGACAAAAAATGAAAATCCAGGTTGTTTTTTTCAAAAACATAATTGAGAGTATCACAGAAAAAACTAATCCACCCTTGACAGCCCCAGCTGATCTGCTTTGGAGGAGCTGTCTCAAATTCATGCGAGCGACATGACTGCCATACTCTGACCTCTGCAGCGTTAGAATCTGACCACAAACTATGAGACGGGTGACTCTCCCTAGCAATGGTTTCCTCTGAAGCCTACAGGGCAAAGATGTAATTTTGGGTGAAAGTAGGTGGGGCCTGATGGTACTGGCAAAGGATCAACCATTAATTTCTGAACCCCTTTAAATACATGTTGATCTTCAAAAGTCTTCATTTCACTAGAATATTAAATTTAACTCATTACTGTATTTTAACAAAAATCCATGCTGTTCATCTCAGAGCAAATTTCAGAGTAGTGCCTCCCGAGCTTTTATGGATATGTCTCTTCCTGATCACCTAAAGTGAAGTGTAAGCAGGTCTTAGTTGATAACCGATCTGGCTGTGACCAAGTCAATACCTGATTTGTTCCATCTGTGTAAAGAACCAATTTAGCCCATTCCTTATAATAATGATATCACCTTTATAACAGCTTATAAGTTATAAGCATACAGTATGTTTAAATACATCAAACACCTAAGGGTAGGCAGGAGAAATGGTGTGATTCCATTTTACCGATGAGAAAACTGCGCCTTAGAAATTAACCGAATTATCTATGGAAAAAAAGACAAGGACAGGACTGTGACCCAGGGTTTTGACTCCCCGCCCAGTGCTCTTTTCACTATCATTTACTGCCTCCCATATGATAAACTACTTGAATGATTTTAAATGTACATTTTTGGTATCCAAATGAGGTATATTCAACCAAAGTCTCATCCCCACCGTATACCGTTGTTCTAACAGTGGCAGTTGGATCATAAGGACATTCTCTCGACTGATGCTGCCTAATGTCAATGGAAATCCACTTACACAAACTCTACATGCCCAAAGTAAAGCATAAGATACTTGTAATTAGCAATATACAAAGACAGAAAGATAGACTATTTTACCGGAAAAAAACCTCTGGATGATTGAATGCAGCGATTTCCTGTTTCAGTGCTGTTCACTGGCCAGGTCCAGGTGAATTCAACTCCAATGCACACAGTCCCTGGCACATAGTAGGCCTTCAGTAAATATCTGTCCAAGGGACGTGCCCTAGTTTGCTCAGACATTTACGTGACGGGCAAAGAAAATTCCACAGAAACTACTCTGAAATGTATTTTCAAAATGACATTTTTATGTGTACAACTTTATAGGCAGATTCTAAGGCTTCTCTTTATCCAAGATACCATTCTCCCTTTCTCTTTTTCCAAGATCACCTCTGTAGTCATATCAAAACACTTTTCAGTTTTGCAGTTGCATAGGGGCGTCTCCTTTGCATAACGTCCTCTTTTTCGGGGGGACCTCATAGGCTGTTTTATTCCAAACCAAGGGAAGGACACATACTCACTATGCAGACATTCTTCCTTTTACTGGGGAATCTCATTTTGTTCAAATATTCAGTTTCTACTTTATTTACACTTTTCATGTTTAATTATATTAAGGAGAATTAAGTTGCAGAATGAGATTGATAGAATTTAACTTGGAATTATTTAATTCAAGCTTTCCACGAAGGGCAGCACAACAGCTAGCTCCGGGTCACAAAGACCTGATAGTTGGATCAAGATCCCAATTTTTCCAAATACCGTCTCAGCACTTTCAGTCATTATAGGAATCGCCATTACGTCTTTCTCTACAGTCTAAGGATCAGCAAATTCCAGCCTACTTTTGAGCGTAGGAGTTTTTACATTTTTTAAAGATTGTAACAAAACAAAACAAAAACAAGGAAGAATATGAGACAGAGATGGTCTAAGACTCTCAAAGCCTAAAATATTTACTCTTTGGTCCTTTACATAAAGAAGTTCCTATACTGTATTCCAAAACCCCCTTACCGGAGCAATTTCAGGAAGTTAGTGCTGTTAAGTAATCTCTAAGGCAGTGGTTCTCAATCAGGGGCGACTGTGCCCTGCAGGGGACATTCGGCAATGGTTGGAGACATTTTAGCTCATCACAACCAGGGGTGAGTTGCTACTGGCATCTAGTGGGTGGAGGTCATGGATGCTCTTAAACATCCTCTGTGTGCAGGAGAGCCCCATCCAGCAAAGAATTATCTGGGCCCAAATACTGCTTGAAAGGGTTCATGTGCGTATTTCTTTTTGTTCTGCTAGGATTTTTTCATCTGCATTGATTATGTAAAATGAGAAATTGCCAAAGAGAAGTTCACATCCAAAAATCTTATAGAAGTTTGCCTGGGGACAAATACTACAACCTGTGAGGAGATGCTCACTTGGGCAATTGGCCAAAGACCAGATTTTCCAATGTAACCTTCCCCAAGATGCACTTATCTTGCTCTCCTAGAGCTCTGTCCTTTATGGTCTAAATCCCAATGTAGAGGAACCCAGGAAACTGAATACGGTCTAACTGCTTGAATGATAAAGCTGCTGAATTGCTGCTGGCCTTGGGACTTGTCAGAGCGCCCACTGCTGGCAGGCCTGACCCTCAGTCTGTAGCAGCCACCCACCAGGCCAGACTTCTCCTGACAGTATGTAAGACCCCACTGTGAACAGTGACCTGCCGAGGAGACAGGAGGCCGTGCTCTGTTGCCTAGTCCAGCTGCTTTGCCTTTCTGAACATAAAATGACAAACGAAGAGCTTGCATCCAAAGGACAGGGGATCAAAGACCCTTGGGTTTGGAAGGCACCTTAAAGGTCATCTCCGCAGACACCGGAATGTGCTCTTCGCATCTCAGGGTGCTTTGTCTGGTGACAGGTGCTATGATGCCTTGGGCAGTCCCGTCACTTCGATGAGTTATCCAGGTGGCATGTACTCTTAGAAAAGATTGAGGCCAGGCCTGAAAGGGCAGCATTCGTGCATCTGCTGGACCAGCCAGTTGCCTTTTGCACTTTATTTTTACACTAGGAGCAAAGTGAGGAGAGGGTGAGATCTCGTTTCATTCTCCTTGCATTTCATGGGAGGTGCATCCGAATAATCCAAGTTCAATATCATTCTAGGTTTGTCTGACTTCTAAGCACATGTCATTTGTGTGACTAGTATCCTCCAATACCCACGCTGTTTGTCTCATTTAGATTTGGGGAGCAATCTTTGACTTGCCCATGTAGATAAGCATTTGGAACAAACTTTGGGTAAACTGCTAATTTAAACTGAAATTTAAATATAAAGCTGTAGTGTGAGAGGAAGCCCACCTTTTTAATGACTCAGAGTATCTTGACAGATGCCGTATTAGAGTTAGAGAAGGATGATTTTTTTTTTTTTTTTTTTTAACGAACACAAAGACTGAACCTCTCAGGATTCACCAGACTTACGAACCTCATCCAACAGCTGAGCATTTAACCGGTGACTTCTTGTGATAACTAAGAGAAGGAGAAGTAAGCTAAAAGAAGTTATCTGTTTTCTACCCGAGAGGTTGCAGCATCCCTTGGCGCAGGAGCTAGGGGATCTGATCAGCTCTGACTTTGTGGTATATGCCATCTGGTACCTGACTTTGGGGCTCAGTATGAGCCCCAAGTGATACCTGAGATAGACCTGAAGCAGACCTTTGAAGTCACCTGCTTGGTAGCACATCACAGCAAGCAGGCCTGTCTGCCGCACTGCCTGTGCTGCTGCCACATGCCCGGAAGGCCACAGAACTTCCGAGGTATTCTGCCAGACTGATTTAATGACCAGCAGGGGAGGTGAGTAATCTCTAACCTTTAAAAGACAAGAACAAAAAGGAAAATCAACACCAGTTGTTATTTCATGTGGGAAGCTCTGAATAAGATGTCGCGCCTTCAACTTCCGAAGTCATATTTTGAACAAAAGAAGGCAGTGAGGGGACAGGGAAGTTATATTTATCTTCTTGCTCTCCAGGAAATCCTCTTGAGAATATTGTTTCCGGTGTTTTGAAAGACCCCCTTTGTTAGGTCTTCTACTTTAGGTTTAACTTTTGGGCTTCAAGTCCAGTCGAGATGAGGATTTGAGTGCAGGCAGTTACCTTGGGGCGTGATATCCAAAAACATCGGTAAGGAAGTGAGGACAGGAAATAGGGAGTAGCAGAAAGCCAGCCAAGGCAGTGTTCTCAAGCCAGTGTCCACTGTGGGCACCCAGGGCTCAGTCTCACTGGGGAACTCTGGGAGACACTGGATAACCTCCATCCAAGTTATCCCAACTGTGGGTGAAGGACCTGAATAATCTTCTTCCAAGTCTCCAGCCATCATTAGTTGATCCGGCTGCAGCCCGGCACAGTAAATAAATCTCTAGCAATTCCAGATGCTGTATGTGTTCCCATAATCAGAATTGTTTTTGTTGTTTTGTTGTTGTTGTTGTTGTTTTCCGGTACGCGGGCCTCTCACTGTTGTGGCCTCTCCCGTTGCGGAGCACAGGCTCCGGACGCGCAGGCTCAGCGGCCATGGCTCACGGGCCCAGCCGCTCCGCGGCATGTGGGATCCTCCCGGACCGGGGCACGAACCCGTGTCCCCTGCATCGGCAGGCGGACTCTCAACTACTGCGCCACCAGGGAAGCCCCAGAATTGTTTTTTGTTGTTGTTTTATAAAAGCCACAGGCAAAGAGCTGCAGGTGCTCACGGTGAGCGGCCTTGACATGTAGAGGTGAGTGTGAGTGGAGAGAATACAGGTGGAACCCTAAGAGCATCTGCACTAAGGGTCTTACACCCATCTAGAGACACACCTCTAGGAGTTTAGGGCCCACATTGCTAAGGGATGTTCATCCCTTCACTCAACAAGATGGCCATGACGCAGGCAAGAATGACCCAGCACAGCTGTTCAGTTATTCTTGAATTTGATAAGTAACTGCCATTTTCATTTTGGCCACTGGATGGTGCTAAAGATGGCTCCAAGCTGGACCTGGACGCCACCCGGATTTGTGGTTTCATATCAAGCCCTCACATTTGAGTGGCCTGTGTCCAGCCCCTCTTCCCTTCAGGAATACAAGAGGAGTCTGCAGGCCCCCCTTTCACAGCCCCCATCTTCACACATCTACCTGTGTTGCTCTCCCCCACTAGAAATGCACTCGCTGCTTACTATGAGGTCAGACTCACATGTGTCCTACTTTGTGAGGCCTTCCCAAATTCATGGCTCCCTCCCTCCCTTAAATCTATCTGGCTTGCAGTTGTACCCACATTCTTTAATGCTTAACTAGATACTGTTCTATAATTTGCTGTATTGTCATGTGATGCTTTCTCTTAAGATCATAAAGCTCTTCAAGGGCAAGACCAATGTCTTATACTCCCACATCTCTCCTAGAAACTAGTATAATGTGGAATGTACAGCAGGTGCTTAATAAATTGTTGCTGGTTGATGGCCTGTAGGATGGAAAACACGCTCTGCCTTCCCTATTCATTTATTTTGCTTGAATATAATTTTGCCAGGCAGCAAGACCATGTGATTTCTTTAGATGTGTCTTCACTTCTCATCCTTGATAAATTTTGGTTTCAAACTTGATGATAAGCAATAAGCATCCATTCTGCCTTAGGATCTGTTGGTACTTACTTTATATGGGGAGAAACTCACATAAAGAAAAACCAAAACCAAACGCCTGACCACCTCTTTTGGTTCAAGTAGTTTGGAAAGGTGTAAACTGACCTCAATCTCCAGTGGTCCATTCCCATTTGGGAGGGCAGAGCACTCTGCAGTTCCCAGCAAGTACCGTCAAAGTCCGCTCTCCACTACACGTGTCCTTATGTACATGAAGTAAAGTCTCAAAACATTGGCCTAACCCATACTCAAATGTAAACATGAAACACATTTTTTTTCAATCAAGGACGAGTGGTTTTCCCAGTTGTAGCATCAGTGTTCAAGAGATCACCATTCTGATGTCATTCAGCTTCGAATTTCTCAAGAGGGAGCCCAGGGTAACAAAGACTTGTTCTAAGAGGCGAACTTAAAAAACGATGCTGGTACAAAATCAGTGTATCTCTGGTGAGTTTAACAGAAACACTAGAACTGTTCATTTCTCAGCATTAAAGGGGAGATTCCTTTGCTCATTCTTCCATGGGCTCCACGAATTTGTCAAATACCATGGCTTTGTCAATTCCTTCCAATTGTCTCAGTAAAAACCGTATCTCTGCTATACGACTAGCATAAGTGCTCAAAAAGAAAATCTTCGTAATACTCAGTACCTTAATTTTTTGAGTTTTGCACTGTTGTCTCGTTTTTATTCTGGTTTTGGTATAGCATGTAGGCAAGTGGTCATACTGAGTAAACTGACTGCTCTTAGACTCTTTATTGCCCACACATCACCTGGGCATCTCGGGAAAATACAGATTCTGATTCAGCCTGGGGTGGGACCTGCAATTCTGAATTACTAACAAGCTCTCAGATGATGGTGATGTTGCTGGTCAGTGGAGCACACTTTGAGTAGCAAGGCTCAGAACCTCATCTTCCTGCTTGACAGGGCTTTGCACACAAAGGAAGCATTCACTTCTTGTACAGAAGTATCTCTGGAATGAAAACTCTGGGAGTCTGTGGGCTCCAGTTTCAAGGTTCTCTCACAGCCCAGCATGCCAGAAAGGGATTCTCCAGCAATTTAGGTGAGCGAGTTGATAACTCTCCTCTGTCACTTAATTTATATGACTACAGTGTTTCCCTGGGAAATCTTCCCCACAAGCCCTTCAAAGGGAAGAGTGTGTCAGAATTGCCAGAGATCAGGAGAACCAGGCCAAGTGATAGTAAGGCCCCTTGAAACTGTGAAATGTAAAATTTTGCTGACTGGGGGTTTTAGTCATTTAGGTCAGTGCATTTCTTCACCTTCCCTTGTCTAAAATTTCTTTTCATAGGGTTATAAAAGAAACCTACAATTATTTAGGATCGAAGAAAATTTCTCTACCTTCCTGGTTCTCTATGCCTAAACTCTTCAAACAAAACTAACCTCAGTTTAAGTGAAGATTAGCAATTTTTCTCAAATCTGAATATGTTTTGGAATTCCCTGGGAATTTTATTAATGTTCATATTCTGATTCAATAGGTCTGAGACAGCAGGCCTGAGCTTCCGCATTTCTAACAAGCTCCCAGGGCTACTGCTGCTGCTGCTGGTCTGAGAACCACACTGACTAGATCAGTGGATTGGTGGACCCGAAGAACCTTTGCATAATATATCCTGACTAATTAATGCCATTTAACTGCCTCCATACTCTAAAGCAGTGGTTCTCCACCTTGAGTAGGTATCCCCTGGAGGGCCTGTCTGAACACAGATTTCAGATCTCACCCCCAGAATTTCCAATTCTGTAGGTCTGGGGTGGGGCCTGAGAATCCGCATTTCAAACAGGTTCCCAAGGTGCTGCTGTTCCTGCTGGTCTAGGGACCAAACTTTGAGAACCACTGCTATAAAGCATCCTAGTAATTAGCTGCCAGGACTAATTCTAAAAGTGCAGTTTCTCTCTCTCTGTAGAAACCTGGACAACAGATACAGCAGGGTGAAAAAGTTATTTGTTCAGCCGTTAATTTTGAATGATGCTGTCATTCAAAGGAGACTACATAAGCCTGAACCTTTAAGTTTGCGGTTTAAGGCAAGCATATTGGACAGAGGGCCCTGCCCCTGCTGCCTGTCTCCAGGAGCTGGAGTTTAGGAGAAGGGGGCTGAGTAGAAGAAAGGACGCTCAGAGATGGGGGGGGAGAGAGATAACCCCCCACTCCACACACATGCAGTGTGGATGTTGTTACTACCATCAATGTGATTACCAAAGCTTCCTTCCTTCCAAAGACTTCCCACACAGGGTCACCTGCCATTTGCCTTTGCAGAAACATAATTTACATCAGACCAGAAGGCACAGCAGGTACAAATAGGAGCGACATGTTGTGTTTCTGAGACAAGGACCCAGCTCTGGTTGCCAGAGGTGAAGTGTCCATGGGGGGGACCCTGGTAGCTAATGTTCAGTTTCAACTACTGACCAATGTCAGTTCTGTTAGAGAGAGGTAAAGTAGAACTGGAGTGAAGTTCAGTAAGTACTGATTTTGGCATAGTGGAATTAGCATTGTTTCAGAGCCCCAAAGTTCTGTGTTTGAGGCTGTGAACCATCAAAGTGTCTGTGATAAAAGTCATTTATCCTCTCTGGGGTCTTCATTTCCTCACCCATAAAATGCGATCAGCAATATCATCATCATGGTGTTGGAAGACAAAAGGAGATATAACGTGTGTAAACAAACTTTGTAAAGTGCAGCACGCCTAAAGCCACACAAACCTCCCAATGTCTGCACTGAACGCACACGTGTTTGTCTGGGGCAAGAGAACAACCTCCTGGGGATTCCCAGGGGAGAAGACTAACCACCTTAGTCACTCAGTTGACACATTCCAAATCACCGTCTCCTTTTATAAAAAGTATCTGTACAGTCTGTGACTACCTTTTACTAACCAGAAGCTTTGTTGACATGGCCTCGTGCTCGCAGATGATGTAATATTACATCAGTCTATATTTTTACTTTGAATTACTCAAGGAGAATTTTAAAATAGCATATCTGATCACCCATCGTCTACACTTCTAAAGCCTTAGACCTACACTGTCCAATTCAAAAGCCACTAGCCACATGTGGCTATCTGATTTAAATTTAAATTAATTAAAATAAGAAATTCATTTCCTCACTTGCACTAGCCACTTTTCAGGTGCTCGGTAGCCCACATGTTCCTGTAATGGACAGGACAGATAACATTTTCATCATGAGAAAAGTTCTATCCGACGACACTGCTTTTCACAAAGAAATCACTGATGCATCATACAGCTTAACTAATAAGCAGAGGAATCAAGATGGAAACACACATCTGGCTTCTAAAGCATCAGTAAAAAATTAACTCCACCACATTGCCCCCAAGAAATACAGAAATAGATGAGCAAGGCGTGGCCCCTGGTGCCAGATGGCCTTGAAGTAGTATTTCAATCAGTAACAGAGTAAGGAGGAGCTTTCGGTTTCAGCTTCGACATGTAAAGAGCTTGGAAGTTGTCATCCCCATCCTTACAACAGGAAAAACCTAGAAGAACTGAAAATCAATGATTTTTCTCGAGCACATCAGAGAACTGAGGTCACAGGGCAAAGTGCTATCCGCAAATCCATAAAGGCATGGAAACAATCTGCTGACCTGGAGCGCGTGTCTCTGGTATAAACACTTAAATGGTAATCTTGACGTACTGCATGGAAACAATCTGCTGACCTGGAGCACGTGTCTCTGGTAGAAAAACACTTAAATGGTAATCTTGACGTACTGCATGGAAACAATCTGCTGACCTGGAGCGCGTGTCTCTGGTAGAAACACTTAAATGGTAATCTTGACGTACTGCTGGCAGGGAGTGGAAGAAAAGTAATCCTCCTGAAATTCACCTAGTCTTCTCCATAAGGAAGGGCTACTCTCCAGGGAAAAAGACTTTTGCCAGAGCACAATTCTGAAACTTTATCCTAGGTTCCTCCTTCCCACTGGAGCCCCCTTTAGCTTTTGTCTCACGTAAGTTGGGGATGCAGAGTCCACAGGTGTCAGGGCTTCAAGGAAACAGATTAGGAGTGCAGCAGCCAGGAAAGGGAGTAGGAGGCAGGGGAAGAAAACTATACCACTGGAGAAATATCTGTGAAGGTCATAGCCCCAAGGCACAGGCCCACTTAAAGACTGAGATTTCTTCAAAAGATTATATACCAAAAAAAAAAAAAAAAAAAAAAAGATTATATACCATTTACCCTCCCATCACCTTACCACCACACCAACAGGGCTCCAATATAATAATAGTGGATTATAGCTGAAGAGCTGTAAGACACAGACTCTCTCTGAGGAGGAGTACTTAGGAAAGACAAAGTTAAGCGGAGAGACAAAAAGAATGACAATAGAGAAATTTGAAGCTTCTGGTACCTATAGCCACAACAAACATTAAATACATCCAAAGTCCTAGATTAACATAAGTCCTTACTATAAAATTCTATTTACCTCAGTTCCTACTAACTGATACAACATGTCCAGCTTTGGGGAAAAAATTACAAGGCATGCAAAAAAGAAAAAATATATAGTCTGAAGAGACAAAAGAAGCATGAGAACCATACTCAGATATGACACAGATGTCAGCATTATCACACAAGAAATCTAAAGTAACTATGATTAATATGTTGTTGACTTTAATGGAAGAAGTGTAGGCAACATCAAGAACAGATAGATAATGTTAGCAGAGAGATGGAAACTCTCCAGATAAATCAAAAGGAAATGCTAGAAATCAAAACTTGTAGCAGAAATGAAGAATGGTTTTGATGGACCATCATCAGTACACTCAACACAACCCAGGAAAGAATCAGTGAGATTAAATACCAGATGAAAGAAACTTCACATATTGAAACACAAAGAGACAAAAGAGTGAAAACACCCCAGAACATCCACGAATTGTGGGACAATATCAAAATAACATACACGTAATTAAAATGTCAGGAGAAGAGAGAATGCAACAGAAGAAATGTTTGAAATAATAATGGCCAAGAATTTTCTAAAATTAATGATAGACACCAAACTACAGATCCAGGTATCTCAGAGAACACCAAAGAGGACGAGTATCCATAAAAGCACACTTAGGCATATCATATTCAAACTACAGAAAACCAAAGACAGAGGAAATCTTGAAAGAAGACAGGGGATTGGGGTGGGGGAACACCTTACATATAGAAACAAAGATAAGAACTACATTAGACTTCTTATCAAAAACCACACAAGCAGGAATAGTGGAATGAAATGTTTAATGAGTTGAAAGGAAAAAAACTCAGCAACCTGAAATTCTATAATTCCACAAAATTATGCTTCAAAGTGAAGGAGATACAAAAACTTTCTCAGACCAAAAAAAAAAAAAAAACTGACGGAATTCATTGCCTGCAGACCTGTTCTGCAAGAAATTCTCTTCAGCAGAAGGAAAATTACATAGATCAAAAACTCCGATCTATATAAAGAACAGTGTTAGAGAAGGAATAAATGAAGGTAAAGTAAAATCTTTTTAGCTTTTATTCTTAATTGATCAAAAGATAACTTTAAAGCAATAATAGTAACAATATATTGATTGACTATAACATATGGATAAGTAGAATGAATGTCAGCCATGTCACTAGGGACAGGAGGGAGGAACTGGAACTACTGTGTTACAACTGTACTACATATGAAGCATTACAGTATTATCTGAAGGTGAACTTAGATTAGGTATTGATATATATTGTAGGTGCTAGGGCAACCACTAAAATTTTTTTAGAAAAAGAACAAATGCAACAAATAGAGAATACTTACAACTATGGTAGATATTAATCCAACCATATCAATAGTTACTTAAAACATGAATGGTATAATGGTATATTCCAATTAAAAGGCAGTGACTATCAGAGTGGATCGAGAGAAAACAAGACCCAACTCTGTGTTGCCTACAAGGAACCCACTTTAAATATAAAGACTCAGATAGGTTAAAAATGAAGGGATAGAGAAAGATGTACCATGCTAACACTAAGCAAAAGAAAGCTATTATTAATTTAAGATATGGCTGACTTCAGAACAAGGAAAATTATCAGGAATAAAGAGGGACATTACAAAATGATAAAAGGATTATTCTCCAAGAAGACATAACAATCCTAAACATGTATACACCTAACAAACAGAGTATTAAAATACATGAGGCAAGAACTGATAGAACTGAAAGGAGAAATAGACAAACCCACTATTATAGCTATAGAGACTTCAACATTCCTCTGTTAGTAATTGATAGAGCAAGCAGGCAGAAAATCAGTAAGGATTTGGATGACATGGACAGAAGTAAGGGGCAGGATGTCTAATACTCTGGGGAGAGTCATGACCCAAATTTTATAACAACAGTTCTTATAGAAGTATAGAGGTTAAGTTGGAGAGGCAAGATATTGGAGAAGGGGAGATCCCCTCCTCCACCCAGGAGACTTATTTAAGTTTGTAAGCAAGAGGCTTTGAGAAGAAAAGCTGCAGAAAGAGAAAAGATGGGGGCTAAATTAGACCACTATTTTCCAAAATGTGCTTTAGTAAAAATTTCCTGTGATGCGGCAAAGAAAATTGGCTTCTGTGACCAAATAACTTTGGGAAACGATGCATGTAGTAGCCCCATATTGAATGCACATTAGCATATCAAAGGCTTTTAAAAGCTCCTCTGTAAAGAAATCTATTTAACTCTATCCAGTTCAGCATTTCTGAAATTTATTTGATCATGAATACTTTTTACTTTTTTGATGACCCTTATTAACAACCCAAGGAACTAATGTGCTTCAGAATACAGACTGAAAATACTATCCCAAAAATAGGGAGATGGTATCAATAGGATTTGAGGTTCCCTGGATCTGTGAGTAAACAAAGGGAAAAGGGTGAAGTTGGCTTAGAAGTTTCCACCTGGGTAAGCAGAAGGAGGAGAAGGATGTTAACCATAACAGGAAACAGGTGGAAAAACAAATTTGGAAGAAAAGATTCAGCTGTTGGATATATGCCAGTTGAAATATTGCCATAATATGTATTTGCAAATCATCAGGAGGCAGATGGAAATTCAGATATGGAGTTTGGAAGAGAGGTAAGACATTGATGTGAACTGGGGATTGGTCAGCATAAAAATGGCAAGCCAAACCATGGAGGTGGAACTCATTGCCCAAGAAGAGTTTATGAATGTGACACGATCAGAAGTGCCAGAGACAGAATCTTGAGTAGTATCAAATTTACAAGGCAGGTAAAGGTAGAGAAGTCGGTTAGATAGACACTGGAAAACCAGGTAGAGAGGTAGGAGGAGAGGAGAAAATTGTGTCATGGAATTCACCGTGGGAGAGAGGGAGGGTTTTGGTCAAACCACACATATTGAGCACCTTTGTTTGCCAGGCACATAATCGAGGACGCAGCAGTGAAGAAACCATGCCCATGCCTTAATGGAACCTATTGGATTCCCACGAAAATCTCAAAAATGCCTAACCATCTTAGATATGTTTAAAGTACTATTTTGACTTAACTGTGTGTATCTGCTGAGAGTTCAAAAAAATGAGGACTGAAAAGTAGTCACTGGATTTACCTGCTTAGAAGTCATTGTGGACTTTTGGTTGAGTGCTGGGATACAGTCCAGAATGGAGTGGTTTGAGAAGTGAGTGGGAGGTGAGGAAATGAAGTTAGCAAGCGTGAATCACTCTTTCAAGTGTAGCTGGAGACAGCATATGTAAAGAGCTTCTTAAAGAAGGGGAGCTATGGCAGAAGTTGGAAGGGAAGCGGGGTCAATGAGGCCTTTTTTAATATGGGAAAGACATAAGCCTATTTCAAAGCTCATGGGAAGGAACTAGTAGAAAAAGTTTGAGGCCATGGGAGAAGAGGGGATAAACAATACTAGGAAAAAGGAAAGGAAAGCCAGAACCCAATGGAAGCAATTGATCTTAGAGAGAGGAAGGGTCATGGCCTTGATTTTCACAGGAGGAGGAGGTTAGAAACGAATGGATGTGGGTATTTTTAGAGATATGGTGGCAGCAAGTTGAGGGTAATTTCCGTCTATGGCTTGGGGTTTTCTCTGCAAGATAGAAAACAAGGTCAGTAGCTGAAAGTCTTGTCAAGTGCTGAAGAAAGTGAGCGTTTGTCATTATAATATCTATGGGCTTGGAGGCTAATTGACAAGGGAATGAAGAGACTAGGTGGTAAACTGGAAACACTCTCTCTGGAATTTGGGTACGAAAGTGAAGAGACGGTCTCTTCCTCCCTTTTGTCTCTCTTTTGAGCTCACACTGGCTACATTTACATTTTAGAAGAATATGGATTACACAGAAGCAAGGATTTCTTAACTCCAAGAGTTGTTTGGCATCTGAATGGCTCATCAGAGGAGACTGAAATGACCTAGAATGGTTCAAAGAGAGGTTGGCATGATGTGATCTCCAAGGGTAACATGGCCTTAGAATTCTATCACGTATCTCAGTGGTCCTCAACCCTGGCTACATGGTAGAATCCCTGGAGGAATTCAAACATACCATGCCTAGGTCTCACACCCATAGATTCTCATTCCACTGGTCTGACAACGGGGTGGCCCACTCTAAATGTGGTCCTCACACTGGCAGCAGCAGCAACAGCAGCATCCCCTGGGACCTTATTAGGACAGCAGGCTCCACCCAGGCTCCATCCAGACTCCACCCAGACCTACAAGATCTGAATCTGTATTGTTACAAGATCCCCAATTGATCTGTGTACAAATTAAAGTCTGAGAAATGCTGGGCTAAAGCATGGCCTAGAGCAGGGCCAGTCATGGGTACTTTTTAAAACTCCCCCAGGAAATTCTAATGTGCAACCAGACTTGAGAACCACTGCTACACAGAAAAAGAGATCCTTTTGAAACCGTATTAATTAAGCTCATGTGATAAAATGTCATAGTATTACACACACACAGAGAGTGCACGTAGAAACCGCTGAATCCAAACAAGGCCTGTAGTTGAGTTAATAGGATTGTACCAAGTCAGTTTCATGCTTTTTATCATGTACTGTGGTTATGTATGATATTATCATTAGGGGGAAGGTGAGTGATAAGACACATGGGAACTCTGAACTGTAGGTACAACTTCTTGTGAGTCTTAAATCACTTTAAAAGAAAAAGTTAAAAAGAAAACATTTTAAGCTAAGAGAACGCCTGCCCAGGATAAGGAGCAGCTGTTGTCCATCATCATCTAAGAAATAAACGGGCTCCATCATTCATTCGGAGCGGAGCCATTGGAGGATTTAAAGCAGCGGGATGACAGGTTTGGATTTGTGTTCTAGAAAAATAAATCTGGTGGCAGTTTGGAGGATTGACTAAAAGCAGAAAAGATGAGTTAGGAACCTGTTTCTGTCATCCAGATGGATTATAAGGGCTAGAACCAAATCAGGAGCAATGGAAATGGAGCACGAGAGGATGGATTTGAGAGATTTTGGAGGCAGAATCCACAGGACGTGATGAATGATTCAAGGATTCGTCAACCTTGGCTGTGTGTGTAGGCCCCTGGGAAGCTTTTTCAAATACAGATACCTGGGCCCTTGCCAAGGGATTCTGATTTAAAGGTGTGAGGGGGAGCCCAGGCATCTGAGTTTGTAGAGTTCCACAGGTGGTTCCCATGGGCAGGGTTGAGAGCAGCTGGCTCCGACTGAGGAGGCGGGAAGTGCAGGGGAAACCTCACAGGTTTTCAGTCCAGTCGTGCTGGAACCACAGAGGATGACGAGGAGGCAGCAGAGAGGCAGCCAGGATAAATTAGGGAGGTAGCCCTTCCTCTTCCATTTGTTTTATGTTGAGTAAAACTGTAAGACTCTGAGTTAAAACGTGTAAAGCCATTATCCTTGCAACCTAGCTGTCTTCCCATGGCTTGTCTGAACATATATTTTTTAAACGAAAATAAAACCTTAGTTCGTTTGTGCCATCCAGACATAACTTCAGCTTATTTAAAAACAACGACAGGGACTTCCCTGGTGGCACAGTGGTTGAGGGTCCGCCTGCCAATGCAGGGGACGCGGGTTCGAGCCCTGGTCCGGGAAGATCCCACATGCCGCGGAGCAACTAAGCCCGTGCGCCACAACTACTGAGCCTGCGCTCCAGAGCCCGCACGCCACGGCTACTGAGCCCACGAGCCACAACTACTGAAGCCCACGCACCTGGAGCCCGTGCTCCACAACAAGAGACGCCACCCCAATGAGAAGCCCGTGCAATGCAATGAAGAGTAGCCCCCGCTCGCCACAACTAGAGAAAGCCCGCGCGCAGCAACAGAGACCCAACGCAGCCACAAATATATAAATAAATAAATGTATTAAAAACTAAAAACGATGATGGCAGAAATTAACACAACATTGTAAAACAACTATACTTCAATTTAAAAGAAAAACCAACGACAACAGCAACTTTCTGTTAACCCCAAATTTTGAAGGATTTATACAAACAAGTCTTCAGGAGACTAGGCTAAATGCTTTGAGAACAAGGTGAAATTTCTTGTTTTTACTGCCGTTGGCCCCTCTGCACATTCTGGAAGCCCCTCCCAACCTTTCTCCCAAATCCACGCAGATGCTGTTCCCGTTTTCCTGTGAACAAGTCTTTCCTTTGGGGTTGCTGAGGCTGCTTTCTGGAATCCATCCAAAAGCTTGCTCCTGCCCGCCCCCTGCCCTCACCGCCACCACCACATCTCCTGGGTCACCAGGCCAGCAGGCGCAATGGAGCCTCCGCAGTCAGTGCTCACTGCTAATAAGCCCCCGGATTCCATAGAAGGGCTTCTGGGGCCGTGCACCATGCCCTCAGAGCTTCAAGTCCGAAGTAGCCGATGGCTAGTGGTTTATCTTTTTCAGGGTGACCCGCCAATGCCACCAGTCTCCAGCTCGTAAAAACAATCTGGGGTTTCCCCACTGAGAGCTGTTTGCTGCCTATTGGGACCTCTCTTCATAAAGCTGTGTGCAAAGCACCATGAAGGTGTTTCCATCTCAAAATGGTCTGTTCTTCAGCATTTCTGTTTTCCCCATTAAAGACATTTTTGACCCTTTTTAACTTAAAAAGAGAAGTTACAAAGCTCACCGATATCCATTATAATAGTGCAGAAGCACCTCATAACATATAATAAGCACATTACAGAGTGTAACAATGATTTAAGTGGTTAATGTGAGACGGAAAACACTAAGGTGACATTTACAGGGATACTTCTGTGTTTGTGTCTCAGCCTTTACCAGCTCTGTTATTTACAAGGTAACAGAGTAATGCCTGGGCTCATCCATTTCTTAAATGAACCCGAACTAACTTTGAGATCTGCAGGCTGGTTTATATTGATTCTGATAAAGCTACTTCAGCATGGAAAAGGGGAGAGGAAATAATAGACTCAGAATTTAAAAATCTCCTTATTCCAAATTCCAAGGTCCTATTCTTTCTAGAACTGCCTATATTAATAACTGCCTGTGTATTCCCTTGAGAGCTGGGCTGGAAAAGCATTACAGGGCTGTTTTGTTTTGTGTTTAAATTGTCACAGCATCTTTACTTTTAGACATAAAAGTACATATACTCATTGTAGCAATCACCATTCCCCACGTGTTCTGGTACCTCTTGCTTGTCTGTTGGCCTTTTTGTTTGTTTTGCTTTCCCCCCCACCCCACCCCCCGAGTATTTGAGAACTACCTAGTTCTTTTGCTTGATCACTTCTCAGTACTTAACCAGGCTTTAGGCCATGCAAGTGGAAGCTGTTTAAAGCATGCTGGTGATGCCAAGGCGATTTGGGCAAGAGTGTGTTGGCTTGTCCAGAACGTTTCTGCCTTAAGTACTGTGTGCCTGCACTGTGCTGGGAGTGGGGATATAACAAAGAATAAGACTCAGAGAGCTCAAAGAAGATGTCCTTATAATATGGCAGGTGATGAGACAGATGTGTCCACACGCAGGGGACCAGAGAGGACCTTGTCTGCATTTCCAGGGCAGGCTTCCTGGAGGGGGTGATGCCTGAGCTGAGTCCATCGCTCCTCACAAGTCCAAAGTCCCAGAAGGGAGGGCTGGGGACCACAACTAGGCTGCTCACTCGGCAGCCCTTTCCAAAGCAGCCTCACTTTCTTATTAGTCCTGCTCTGCAGCAGCTTCTCCCCCTAAACAGAGAACATGGCTCTAAAAAGTGCCCTGCAGATCCTTCCTGCCTCACATCAAATAAGGCACTGCAAAAGATCATGCTTAGGAAACCTTGCCATTGTGCCTCCCACAAAAAGAGAAATGCTACTTCTCACAAAGAATAAAGCCCTCACGTCATGAGACAGGCGGTAGCTTTATGACAAGGCACCACTAGACAGCCAGGGAGAATATGGGATTTCTACGCATTAAAACCATCATGTTCCTCGTGACTAGAAGCTCACAGGTGATTCTGATTGAGATGGGGCGAGGCTCCAACATTTACTAAGAACCTGTGATGTGTTCCTCTGCCAGGCACTCCATCTACGTTGTCCCATTCAGAAACCAACAGCACTCTAGACAGTAAGCCCATTTTGATGATGTGGAAACTGAAGCTCAAGAAGGGCATATGCTCAACGTTACCAGGTAGTCACCAGCTTGGCTGGATGTGATCACGTCTGTGTGGCCCCAATGTCAGGCTCTTTTCAGCACGCCAGGCTGCCTCTGGGGCTCTTCTGTTTGGCTTTCTTTACAAGCCAGCCCCACTTGTCTTGAACTTACATATTCTCTTAAAAATCAATAAAGAAAAGACCCAACAACCCAATAACCAAAGGGACAAACAGCTCAGACAGGCACTTTGGAAAAGAGGATAGCCAGATGGCTAATGAGCATATGCAAAGGCACTAAGCTTCAGGCATCATGGAAGTGCACATTAAACCAAAATGACGTACCAGTACACACCCACCAGAATGGTAAAAAATGTAAAGACTGATATACCAAGTGTTGCCGAGGATATGGGGCAACTGGAACCCTCATACATCGATGGCGGGAATGTAAAATTGTACAATCACTTTGGAAAACTTAAACCAAATATATGCCTACTCTCTGCTTCTGAAATTCCACTCCTGGTCTCTGTACCCAGTGGTATGCTGAGACTGGCTCCCACTGGCTCTTGAAAGCTGACTGGGCACACCTCTTCCTAACCCACATCCCCTTGGTAGCTTGAAACTGGTCATGGTGGCGGTATTTACAAACCGTACAAGTCAGAGCTACTTTTGTTAGAGAACTTACTGTTACACATTTCCCAACACACCACTGCATATACCTGAGAGAAATGAGTACAGATGTCCACAAAAGGACTCGTACAAGAATGCCCATCGCGGTTTTATTGATAACAACCCAAAACGTCCACCGATAAGAGAATGAAAAAATACACTGTGGTATGTTCATGCAATGAAATACTATGCGGCAAGAATTAAAATACAAGCTATAGATAAACACAACTGGGATGAATCTCACAGGCCATGGGCTGAGTAAAAGAAGGCAGACACAAAAGAGTACAGCTGACCTTTGAACAACACGGGTTAGGGATGCCGACCCTCCGCACGATTGAAAATCCATATATAACTTTACAGTTGGGCCCCCCAGATTCGTGGTTCTACATCCACAGATTCAACCAACCACAGATCATGTAGTACCGTAGAATATACTTACTGAAAAAAACCCGAATGTAAGTGGACCCACACAGTTCCAACCTGTGTTGTTCAAGGGTCAGCTATACATACTGCATGATTCCATTTATTGCAAACTCAAGAATAAGCAAAGCTAATCAATGTTGATAGAAGTCAGAATAACCTTCCCCTGGGGGTTGTAGGGGTATTGACCAGAAAGGACACAAGGGGGCCTTCTGGGTGCAGCAGATGTTCTGTGTCTTGATCCAGGCAATGTTTATATAGGTACGTACATATAAAATTCATTGAGCTGTACACTTAAGATTTGTGCACTTTCCTATATACATGTTATACCTCAATAATGAACACTGTACACACATACACATTCTATTCAGTGACCCTGTTAAAAAGGCGGAAGCGTTAGACCACCATCCCAGCAGAGCATCCAACAGTGCTGAGGACCGACATGAAGAAAAGCAGTCTGAATCTTGGCAGGCAAATCAGCTCAGTTTTACTGACATCTGACACACCACCATCATGGAGACTCAACACCTGTACTGGCAGCACATACTCCCTGGGCACATCACTGCCTGGGAAGGAATCCAGTGAACACATCAGCTGTCTCTCCCACACACCTACCACCATAACAGCAGAAATCCAGAAATGTAAAGATAGGGACTCTCATCCAACATGGGTGACATTCCAGCACTTGCTGTCAACAGAGAACACTGAAGCCTGAGACCTTACCTGCTGACATGTTCCAGAAGCATGCAAAGAGGCTGCTAACTGTGTCTCTGAGTGGTTTTTTTTTTCAAATAAAGGAAAGCCAAAGAAATGCCTGCTTCCTTTACCATCAGCAAGAAAGATGAGAGATCATGTCATCTCATAGTTCATTCCTGGCAGGATGTAGGCCTAATCCCTTCTTGAGGGGTTACCGTGCATTCTTGTCACCAATATACACTGGACCCAACATGTGATTAGCTATAAACCTTAATGAAGAGAATGAACTCTGCCCCAAATGAGGGAGAAGTGCTGTTGGGAGCATCTGGACATTTACATTCATGAACATATCAGAGCCACTTGAGAAATATTTGCTGCATACCTACTGCATGCAAGTTGGCAACATCAAAGAAATGTGTCCACCATCAAAAGACAATATGAAGAGAAGCTCAAAAGATCATAAATTTACTCCCTAAGGGTTGAGTTTTGACATAACCATTACTTGAATACACAAGAAACTGGGGGGTTGGTTTTAGAATGCTTTAGTATTTTGAGGAGACTTGGAAACTCTAATTCCAGAGGCTTTGAGTGTTATTAGACATCTTAGTTTGGGTTTCCCCAGAAGCAGACCTTAAAATAAGAAATCAAGTAAAGGTAGTTTATTTGGGAGTTGAAGGGCAACCAGAAGGGATGCAGGGCAGTGAGACAAAGGGGAAGGAGCCTCAAAGGGTATGTGATCAAGCAGACGAAGGCTGTGGGCAACTAGAGCACAACCCGCTGGGGAAGCTCTGGGAACCAGTTTAAAACACACTCACCCATGAGTAATCCCACCCATGGGGAGGGAGCTGGGTATTTCTATGCCAACTCCCATCTGTCATTGCTTGAGGTCTGCTCCCAGGGGACGTTAATTCCCCAGAACTTTTGGCCTGCCAAGCAGATGGCAAAGTGGGCTCTCTGACAAAGAGGGGTGGGTACTGGGATTCAAGGTTAGGTAGGTATGTTCTCAAGAGCTAAGGGCTGGAGGATATGAACAAGGTGCCAACCACATCTGCTACAGAGGAACTTGAAGCAACTGGCCAAGAACTTCTGCACTTGTATGGTCTATGACTGCACTTTACAATCATACACACAGAAAAGTGAAAGGCCACACATCGGCTAGACCTGCACATCTATAAACATGCAGTTGATAGACGACACATTAAGACCCAAACGTAGGAAATGCAGTTCAAGTGTTTAATCAGTACTGCAGATTTTAAAGTTGTCATCGGCTTCTGCTACCTGACTTACTCCCTGGGCTAAGCTGTCCAAATCTGTAAAAAGGTAGAGACATCAACCTTCTGCCTCCTTCACGCCAGTATGACTACTCACTGTGGTTCAGATCTTCATTTCACCAATGAACTAGTTACTGCATTAATATTTCAGTCCAGTTCCCCACCTCCACTCTCCAGTTTTCCCATTCCAGCTACCATGTTGCAGACAGAGTGATCTTCCTAAGACACAGTTCTGATCACCTCATCCTCTGTTTGAAACCCTTCACTGGCTCCCAAGTGCCGACAGGACAAAGCCTGTCTTCCAGGTTCAGCAGACAAGGCTTCGTGTGGTTTGGACCTTTCCTCTCAGTTCCCGGACCAGCCTGAATCACTTCCTTTTCCCCGACATCTGTATTGTGCCCCGAGATTGCCCATGCTGTAGCCTCCACCTGATATAGTCTCCCCACCAGTTCCAGAACCCATGCCAAGCCTCTGCCTGTGGTTAATTTCTTGTCATTCTTCAAGTGCTAATTTAGAAGTCACTTCCTCAAGAAGACGACTTCCCTGGTGCCAGGAAGGTTGGTGTAGGTGCCCTTCCCTTAATATCCAATATTTCTCCCATCTTAGGACTCCATGCAGATTTTGTAATTGCCTCTTTGCTTGTCTGTATCTCCCATAGTTTGAATGCTCTGTGAGGGCAGAGCCATACCTATCTTGTTCACATGGCTTTATGTAAGATTTACAAATAGTTACTAATACATATTTGTTGAATGTGAAAATCCTCCCTCATCTGGCCCGTCTCCTCTCCAACTTTGTATTTCATTGTACCCCCCACTGCTACACACACACACACACACACACACACACACACACACACACCCCAACATACTAGACTCCGTGTACTCTCCCTTTACTCCTATTATAGAACTGTAGCACTTTACTTCACTCTATGGTTTGCCTGTGCTAACCAATTCTGACAATCTGCCTAAAGTCCCTCTACAATAAGTTTATTGAGGGTAAAACCATGTCAATATTCTTTATCTCCCCAGGGCTTATATTAATGCCCAGCATAGTGTAGACACCTAGTACATGTTGAGTAGATGGTTCACTGCTTTAACTGGTGATGAAATGCCTAAGACTTTTTCTGTGTGACCTCTAACTCCCAACGAAGCAAAAATGCTCTGGCCTCCCACCTGCCTGCGACCCATCACAGTCTTCACATCTGCGAGCCTTGAAAAATTTCATCAGCCAAGTCTGAGCGCCACTGTCGGCCTTAAAGCAAGATAGAATCACCCAGAGTGACACCTTTGGACATGGAAAGCAACCTCGGCTCCTGGCTGGACGAAGCCACATGTCAGTAAGACAACCAAGGGGAAGCTATCTGTCAATTCCAGCAAGGCCAGTGTGCTCAGGGCAGGAAGATGGAATGTTCTAAGGGTACTATGGAGATGCACTCCACCTCTGCAGGAGTGAACGGAACTAGGCTATGTGAGAGCTGAATCTTGCAAAACATCAGAGCCGTGACATGGAAAGAAGTTGCAACGGTGGGAAGGTAGGTGTGGTTGGAAGTAGATAGAGACGGAAGGAGTTTCTCCAGATTCCTTTCCCAGAGGCCTGTCTGATGACAGGATAGCATCACCTGCAACAGTCTAGGTTCCATCAGCAGTGATGGGTCTGCAAACCAAAGGACTGCCATCTCATGCCCATTGTGAGGCATAAATGGATGAAATCACATCAGTGCTTACCCCCTCTGAGACCCCCATACATAGGGAGAACATCCTGCTTTGCTTATGATGGTCCCACTCTATGCCTGGTATTCCTGTGAAATTACCAGTGCCCTCTTGCACTCTCAAAAGTGTTCCAGGGCTTCCCTTGTGGCGCAGTGGGTGATAATCTGCCTGCCAATGCAGGGGACACGGGTTCGAGCCCTGGTCTGGGAAGATCCCACATGCCGCGGAGCAACTGGGCCCATGAGCCACAACAACTGAGCCTGCGCGTCTGGAGCCTGTGCTCCTCAACGAGAGGCCGCGATAGTGAGAGGCCCGCACACCGCGATGAAGAGTGGCCCCCGCTCGCCGCAACTAGAGAAAGCCCTTGCACAGAAACGAAGACCCAACGCAGCCAAAAATAAATAAATTAATTAATTTAAAAAAAAAAAACTGAGGGCTTCCCTGGTGGCGCAGTGGTTGAGAGTCCGCCTGCCGATGCAGGGGACACGGGTTCGTGCCCCGGTCTGGGAAGATCCCACATGCCATGGAGCGGCTGGGCCCGTGAGCCACGGCCGCTGAGCCTGCGAGTCCGGAGCCTGTGCTCCACAACGGGAGAGCCACAGCAGTGAGAGGCCCGCGTACCGCAAAAAAAAAAAAACAAAAAAAAACAAAAACTGAGACATAATTGGCTATAACATTATTTAAAAAAAAAAAAAGTGTTCCAGTTTGCATGATAAATTATATGGTCACCTACATGGACAGCATTAACACCAGGGCCAGAATCTTCAAACAGACATGACACTGGATATAGGTACATGGGAGTTTTTATGTTAGTCTCTAAACTATTCTGTATTTTTAAAAAAACTTTTCCCCTCCAACAAACAAAAACACTAGAAAAAATTCAAACTACTCTATAATTAAGCATAACACATAATTATTTTTAACACATAATTACCCAATTATTTTTTAACACATAATTACCCAATCTCCTACCTAAATTGTTTCTCTGCTCTTACATTTTTTACATTGTATTCTAACCATATCCGTCTGTCTAATGAGGTCAGCCATTTGTCTGCAGTGTGTAAGTGACAGGACTAAATTCAATGTCATCTGTTTATTTAAGATGGAAATGATATGCAGGTAGAACAGTAGCCTTTGGGTACAAATGAAGTATCATTCAATGTCACCAGAGAAAATATAAATCAGCAAGAAGGAACAAACACTGAAGGTTCAGTCAGCACGGCTTTGTCGGGCTTCCTCTATGTACCATACAGTATGGAGTGAAACAGAGTCCCTGCCCTCATGGAGCATTTACATTCTAATGTTAAACTGCCTTTGTGGCGGAGTGATAGCCAAATCCTGTACACCCCCAACTTAAATCTCATGTTTTGCAATAAACCCCCAAATTGCCGGCCCTTTTCACAAACATGTTCTATAACGTATTTTTTTCTTTTTCCTTCTGCGTGTGTGTATGGGGGGTGGGGGGAGAGTCACATAGAAAACACACAAGATGCAAAGGATGCTATCTGGACCGATGAAAGGCTTGTCCTCATACATCTGTTTTTGGCATCTCCAGCTAGTGGCATGTGCTTGTCACTAGTAATGAGATTGTAGCTTCTCTCTGAGGTCTCTATCATAGATAGCTGGCATTTGCTGGGTCTCACTGTTCAGTACAGGTCAGAGTCTTGCTGCTTCCCCTAGGCTGCTTTGTCACGTTTGACCCCTTGATTTTGCTACGTCATCACCACTTTTAATTCATAACTGCCCCTAACCATGTCATTCTGTGGCTTGACCATGCTTAAGCCTAACACCCCAAAACAAGTTTATCAATATCCAAATGGCCAAAGCACAGAGATGAAGGGGTAAGGTCTTTACTGTGCCAAAAAAACCCCACTGGGAGACAATCTTCTGAGCCCAAGATTTAAATCTGGGCCGATCCACTTACTAAATTTGTGACTGTGGGCAAGTTAAGTTCCTTGAGGCTCAGTTTCCTCACCTGTAAATGCAATGTAACATTGACCTCTCTGAACTGCTGTGAGGACTGAATGAGATGATAGATGCAGCATTCTCTGCACAAAGCCCAACCCTTCATAGGCAGTTAACACCTTTTAGTTTCCTTCTTTCGCCCACACCATAGTCCCCTTCCTAGTCGGATGTGCACGGTAATCTAACTGGGAAGCTAACCTGAAAAAGGTGGAATGGTTTCAGGCTGGGAGTTTATCCTGGAATTAGGGAGTGCAACTTGTAAACACATACAGTCCAGCTCTTCTCTTCAATTATGTGTATTGGTGCATGCTATTAACCCCATTTACCCTTTAGTCCCTAGTAAAGATGGGAGCAAAAATCTGTCACCTTTACATTTCATTGAAGATACTTTTCAAGAAACACTGAGGAAGTTCTATGGGTAAAAGAAAAAAATTAAGGGGGACAAGGCAAAACAGAGGATAGAAAGGGGTTTTTTTGTTTGTTCATTTTGGTTTTTTTGCTAACAAACCTTTACTGGGTAGCACTTGCGTGTCAGAGACTATATCGAGCAGTTTCCATTCAATTTCTCACTTATCCTCCAACAATCCTAAGGAGATAGGTACTATGATTGACCTCATTTTACTGATGAGGAAGCTGAGGCACAGAAAGAGCTATTAAGTAACAGCTTAGTGTTCAGGATCACATATCTACTAAGAGCCACAGCTGGCAACTGAGTCCAGGCAGTCTGTCTTCTCCACGCCACACGAGGCCACCGACATTGGCACCTCCCAGAAAGGTCAAGGCCCTAGCAAGCTGAATCACAGAAACTATCATGGCCTTGACCATTTGCTCTGTAAGACTTCTTTTCAGATCTGGAAAAGGAGGGCAGCAGCTGAGACACTCCTGTGATTTTTAAGGTCAGTAGCTTTGTAAGGTCAGTAGTTTGGGAAACAGAAAAAAACAGAAAAAAAACCATTTCCAGGAAAAACATGCACTATCAGGTAACACACTCTTTTATGAATTAAATCAAGTACTTGCTCTTATAAAGCTCATGGTCCACCACTCAGGAGTGCCGCCACCATGTCATTAGGCGGAACTTTTTCCTTGCTCCGTGCCCATTACAAACTTAGTGAATCCTTTGAAGGAAAAAAAATTGCCAAAAATCTCGTCTGATGAAGACGCTTGTTCATAATTTTGTAGATTTAATATTGTTATCAATTATTTGCAGTTCCAAATAGATCAGGGATGTGGGTTATATAGCATTTTTTTCCCTTAAGCTGAAAACTGCTAAAAGTGTGCATTCCAGTTGCATGCAGGGACTCATGGCCACAGTATCTGCAAGTCTCAGTTTTGCTCGTGGAAAAGGGAATGAGTGGATATTCTAGCCCCAAACTGTTGTCTTTTTCCTAAAAGCCTGTCCTGGTACCACCAAACTGGTCCTTGGAAACCAAATAAAATTGTCTGTGACCCCCTCCTCCCAGGGGAGTTCTGGCAGGACTCTTGGAAAGGAGGAGGGGCTAAAAGGGGAAAGAACAGACCCTCGCTGAAGGTTAGGTGATCCACATAAAACTGCCAATACTGAACCACTCTTTTACCTATAGAAGTGGAAATTTCATATGGTTTAACCCAATATTAAATGCCAGACCACAAACCTTTTTTATGTTATCACACTTGATCTTCATAATGACCCTATGAGGTCAGGTTTATCCCCATTTTACAGATAATGAAACTGAATTAAATGCCTGAAGTAACTGTCTTAGTTTGGTTTCCCGCTAAAGTTGACGCAGAGTCAAGGAACTGATGCAAGTAGTATATGTGGAGGACAACCCCAGGAAGCACTGATAAGATAATGGCAACAGGAGCCGGGGAAGGGAAGAAGTAAGTCATGGGGACATTGTCAAGCCGGTTACTCTGTGGGCAACTGGAGCCTAATCCCACTGGGCAACTCCAGGAGCCAATGAGGAACACATGTTGCAGAGTCAGCCCACCTTGGGGACAAGGGAGCTGGGCTATTTATACACAAACTGTTTTGAGTCATCGATCCAGGCTGCTTGGGATTGAGATAGTACGTTAATGCTTCATTATTTCCACATCAGGCTGGAAACAGGGCTGGTGTGCACTGAAGTGGTAAGGAGATAGGGGCAGCTATCTATGCCCTGAAAGCTAGCACTAAGCAGCAGGATTTGAACTGGTGGCATTCTGACCTCATAGCCCATGTCCCTCCCACTACAGCACAAGATGTTGCCAAATCGTGGGAAAGATCACGGGCTCCAGGAGAATCAGGAATCAATTGTAGGGTTGTGTCTGGACAGCTGGAAGATACTAACCACTCCATGCTTCCCTGCTGAATAAGAACTACATTTGTGTAGCCCTCTAGAGTTTACAATATGCATGCACATCTATCACCTCACTGGCCCTCATCATGCCCGTGAGACAGACTAAAATCCATTCACTCACAAGATTATTATAGTCATGTGTTTACGCCATAACTATTGAGTATATGTTTCAGGAACTAAGTAATGGAGATGTAGAAGTAGACCAAAGAGACAAACACTCCAGCATGGTAAAACATACTCTAGTGGGGACAGCAGAATAAAGAAACTAATACGTATATATTACATATAATGTAATGCCATATCATAGTTGGTGCCATGAAAAACTTAAAACAAGCAAAGATGATGGTGATGACGAGGGATGCTATTTTTTAACTTGGGGGTGGAGTCAGGGAAGATGATTACATTTGAGCAGGGAAGTGAAGGAAGTAAGGCTATCTGAAGGGAAGACATTCCAGGCAGACTCATGGCAAAGACAGGCAGTGTGACTAGGGCACGGTGAGATAGGAATCCGTAGAAAAGTGCCAGGCGCAATGGATCATCTTGTTGGCTACAGTCAGGACTTGGGTTTTTGCTCTCAGCACGATGAGGAACCACTGGAGACTTTAGGGCAGGGAAGTGGCATGGTATGTGTTTTCCAAAGTTCATTCTTTATTTATCTCTAACTCATGTGGCCAGCAAGACCCAGAACAAGGACTCAAACTGAAGTCTTCTGACTCCTGATCCAGTGCTTTTCCCACTTAGGTTCACAGTTGTTCTGCAGACCTAGACGTCCTCGGTATCCTTTTTTTAATTTTGTCTGTCCCCTTGCATAGTTATTTGTGGTCTCCTGACCAAATCTTAAAAGGGTTGTTGGCAGTTCCCCAGGCATTCGGCTCCTTGGGACTTCTCTTTGCCTCTTAGCCAGTCAGCTTTAATATTCTTCCATTTCTGAGAGCATCCTGTTCTCTTAGTTACCTAGCAAAACTCATGACCCACAAACTTGCTCAAGCAGAGTTTAAGCTTGACCATGAAAGTCAAGTGAGGACAGCAGGATTCAAAAATAACCACTCTAATCAGAAAGTTTAACTTTACAGATTTCCAGGAGTCTTCATATCAAGGAATTTTTTTATTTTTTTTTTGGTAATCAAGAGCAAGCCAAATTTTCTCCCAGACTACGGGAAAAAAGAGAGCATTGAACCTGTGGTTCATTGCATTCTGTCTCATCCAGACCAACGTGGAATCAGGCAAAAGTTGCAATGAGATATTGCAATTGCCTTTTCCTTCGTCGTTACTATATTTTGTTTGGAAAATCGCAGATTTATTTCCTTCAAATCCAAAGCTGCGATGTCTTTTCAGTCAAGGCTGCAAAGACAAACAACCTGTTTGGGGAATTACAATGTGGGGCTTTTAGTGTCAGCACCCACAAAACACTGTTTACCCCCTGGTAAAGCAAGGAGAGAAACAGAAACATTCCACTCTCCCAGACCTGCACTGGCACTGCAGTACTGACAAAGGTAACCGTTTGGGTTTTTTGTCACTGGAGCAGGTCAGCATGACACCAGGCACCTGTGTGTAAAGGAAGCGTGTGGATAGTCACTTGTTTAGCTATATCCACAGCTTAAATTTGGTGTCCTCCGAACACGTTATGTTTCAAAGGCAGAATGATATTTCTGTCCACTTATTAAGGCATGACTAACTTGCTTCTGGCTGCACTACAAATGAATCACAGTAACAATCCCCGACTTGCGACTGATGTTCTGATGTAATACACTTCTATTAAAAGAAGAGGAAAGAGAGTGGGTGAGAGTGAGATCATGCAGAGACAGAACATAAAACCGAGGGAGCCAGCGTAATTGATGAACTGCAGACACCAGATCCATCCACTTCAAGGTGCTTTCTTGTGTCCTGGGTGAGGATACCTTGCCAGTCCATTCCTACCCACTTACAGTGGCAGCATATAGACCCTGGTCAAGGCCTGGAATTTGGAGGGGACTCAGTGAAGAAAACACTTCATTCGGGCATGAAAACCAGATATTCCTTGAAAGCATTTTAAAGCAATTTTGATTTAGCATCACTTTGAAGGTAATATTTGGGGGCAAATGATATAGGTTAGAAAGGCAAACCAATAAGCTCCCCTTTTAAACTGTTCCCATGTGCGCAGCTTATTTGGGAGTGGCAGAAGGAGGGGGCGGGAAGGTGAGATAAGGAAAGGAAGGCAGCTGATAAAGGTAGTGCCATCAGACTGATCCCCCCTGGGGACCCCCCACCTCCTCTGAGCCTCTGGCACAGCTGAGCTTGCTGGGGGACAGCGTGAGGTGTTAATTGCCCTGCCTTAATGGCCTTCCTGCCTTCTCTCTCCCCTTTTTCAACAAGAAACAAATACAAAAAGAGCTGGAAGGTATGGAAAAGCTCTTCTGAACCCACAGGTATTTTTCCTACGTCAATTACCACTCAGGAGCAGACACTTCCTTCCTCCCAGTTCCCTTCTGTACTCTCCTCTACAAGGTGCCCCTGCTGTCTTCTGAGGAAGATCTGAGTGTGCCAAGGAGAGGCAGAGAGGAAATTAGACTCTGGCCTGTCGTGACCAGCAGCCCACACTGGCTTTGTCCCAGGCTCTGGCAGAAGGGGATTATAAGAGCCAGTGCCTCCCCAGCACGGGAAATCACTCAGAGAAGGGAATCTTTTTTTTTTCCCAGTAAACCTATTTTCCCTATCCTGTGGTTTTCTTTCTGGGTTTCATCTACTATCAGATCTGTCACTGACCTAAAAAGAACTTCAATGTGTTGGAAAAGCATACTTCAAGCAGCTGTAATAAATCTCAAGTTGATATTTATGAAGTTAACTTTCTCTCACTGAGGATCTGATTGTATACTTTGTGGGTGTCACTCATCTTCGAATCATGTCATGTTAGAACCAAATTGTCCGTGGAGATTAGCTAGACCAACCTCCTTTTTTTACTGAAAAATCTGAGACATGAAGAAGCAGAGTGACATTCCTAGGGTCTCCGACACTCCTACCTAGGCAGCAAAAGCCAGACTCGAAGTCAAAACTTCCTATTACTGGATTCCATTATGCCCCCCGGTCTTTTTTCTTGGTAAGGCGGTTTTAGAAGTTTCATTTGGCAACTAAAGAGGCTGGATGGAGAATAAGAAAATTCAGTAAGTTCAAAACCCATCCCCTTCATTACCTGTTAACATTGCCATGTTCCGTTGCTGCCTAAAGATGAAGTTTGGCTGTTTGGATTATTTCTGGTCTCTCTTAATGGACCCCAGATCCCCAAATGTGGCCATCCCACAGTTCAGTCACATCAAGGCCGGTCATTTGAACCAGGTGGGCTGACAATTCTTCATTCTTCCCCAATAGTTCTAAAGCTGCCCTGGTCTAGACTCGTTAGGCCTCAGCTGCTCCAGCTATAAAACGGGAATCACGATTTAACCATGTCCATAGAGTCTTGTATTGAAGAAATTTTGAAAACTATATAGAGAGTGCTTAGCAGACGAGTTACTATTACTGTCATCATTCTTAGCCTGAAGGGTGATGAGAGAAAAGAATCTAACAATTTAAACAGTATGTTCAGAGCCCTAGAACGAATCTCAATTTAACATTCACTTTGGCCTCTTTGGCGGCAAATACAATAATAATAAACATATTGCGATCAAGACTGACATTGGATTAGGCTTTACTAGAGCGCTCGGCATTGTTAGAATAGCCCCTTTGTTTTGGACGTCAGATCTCTTATGTGATTTTCCATGTGTAAGTGTGAGCACCCTAAATTCAGGGAAATTATCCTATTTTGACAACACAGTAGATTTGATGAGTACTTATTCAATGTGTGTTGAGTGAATAATCCAAAATCTGTACATAGTTATAGAAACGTGGATTATATGCTGATTCACATGACAGATTCAGACTATATTAAGGGTCAGGACTATGACTTTATGTCATTTCCCTCTCCTTTTCTTTTCTGAGGGTCTCTAATAATAAGCTTACAGGGATTGAGATTGTCCATTTCATGGACTGAGGTGTCTTGGTCACCATCTCACTATCATGCTATGATGTCTTCCTATCTTTCTTTCCCCCTTCTGCCCCTAAGAGCAAAGATTAAAGACAAAGATGAAGTCACTGTAAACTAATTTGTCATCGTTTTCACGTTGCTTTTCTTTTTCAGTGCAGAAATTTAAAGTGAGTATAAACCAAAAAAACAAAAGCATAGCTTTGATCTCTGGCTTCCATTTTCCCCTGTGAATATAATCTAAGATCACCTACTAATGCCTCTGCTGTCCTGAGTGGGGCTCCTTTAGGAAAGTAAATCAAGGCATTCTAAAACCCTGTACAGGTAGATGTCCAAGTAGCACGTGTAGTGTGTCTGCCCGTGGCTCTGTGGACAGCCAAGAGTAGAATGTGTGTGTACCTGACGTGTAGGCATAAGAACCAAAGATCAGAACTGAGTAATCCCAAAAGCCCCAGGAGGGAGTCTCCATTCTCCTTTCCCAGACCTCTCATTATCCTCGCACCTCTTATCCCACAGTAGAATCCCAGTAGACTCCCCCTGCCAGGTGGGTGGCCTCAGCCAACGCCCCTTCTCTGGCTGCTTTTTCACCCAGCATCTCCCTGCCACTGAGAAGCGAGAGTGACACATGTTCTACCCACCTTCCCTTCGGAAATTCAAAGCAGGTGAATCTCACAGCAGTTCTGGTACTGAGAATTAAGAAACCTTCCCTCTCAAACTTCAGGAAGGTTCTTATTTTCCAAGCCTCCCTCCTATGAGCTGGTGGTACGGGGGTTAACAGCATGTCTGCTTTCTTTGGTCTGTGGTCCCAGGGGGTCCCAGCAGTAGATCGGCAGAGTTGGCAGATCACTAAATAGTTTACAACTCCCCACCCAGCGTGGCATGGTCGCCTTAGAGAATGGATGGAAAATATCCCCTTGCTATAACTGGGTTCAGCCTTGTGACTTAGCACCATCTTATTTGGCAATCTTTTTCTCTTGACATATTTAGTAATCACTCTAAGGGAGATTTATTAGACTGTTCATGGGAACAAACAATGCACTAAATATTACACATATGCATGCTTTCAATACCACTCCTTTTCTAGCCTATTCTGAAGCTTGCCCCCAAAGTCTTTCTTTTAACTCCCTCTTGTCTTTAAATTCCTCTTGGTTCTTCTCTCCTCCAAAGTAACTTTTCATATTTTGGAATTTTTTTTGTAGTTAGGCGTTCTTTTAATCAAAATTCACTGGGCCAAGCTTAGAGAAGAATGGATGAAAACACACTCTCAGTGTTTACGGGTTGGGGCCCGTGAGGAGACGTGAGGAAGGAGGACTTTGACAGCTGGTGCCCCTCAGACATTTTCAAAACACATAGTATCCCACTCACTCTGGCACATGCATGCACAGGAAAATGTCTCAGCAAATAATCCAGCTACAGCAGATTTAAGAGCAAATCTATCAGGGTCATGGAGACGCTCAGAAGGTTATGAGCTATAATGGCACAGCAACAGTACGGCAACTCCGGATACGAGGCTTTTATTCCCTTTAAGTGTGAAATGTTCTTCGTTCATCAGGTATGTAATAACGGCTAGCTCTGCTCTTGGGAGAGCCCTCTCAGTGCCAGGCATGGACCTAGATGTGCTCATTTGTTTAACACTCAGCTACATGTCCACTAATGGCCTCATTTCACAGAGAGAAGGCCGTATTTTCTCACCTTAGACTAGATTACACACGCTCCTACATGTCTGAACTTGAGCCCTTGTCATTTTTTAGAGGTGGGGTGGTGAAAGCACAAAACCAGGATTTAGTTGCTAGCAAGAACCTTCATCTAGCTCCTGGTATTGCCAACCTAGAGGCGTATGGTGAGGGGCCAGGAGCACAGGTTCTGGAACCAGACTGCCTGGTAGAGCCCAGCTCTGTGTGGCCTTGGGCAAGTGACTTGGCTTCTCTGTGTCTCAGCTTCCTCGTCTGTAAAATGAGGCTAGTATTTGTACCTACTTTAGAGTTTCTTGTAAGGATTAAATGACTTAATCCATATAAAGGGCCTAGAACTGTGCCTTGCACGTAGTAGGGGCTGTTAAATGAGCGTCTGTATTCCCATGTGCACTTGGATCACAGGCATACAGAACTCGGGCACAGCAAATGTGATTTAGGGCAAGGTGTGCGGAATAAATCCTACTGTGTTCCCTTAGCATGACTGCCATGTATCCCAGCCAAGCTCTGCAGTTACAGCTCCCTTCCCACGGAAGCAGAGAATACAAGAGCCCTCAAGGTGAACCGCTTGTCTTTTATGTCACAGAGTGACTACATTGAATGGGGAAATCATTTAGCTGCCCTACAAATCGGCAGCAAGGGATGGGCCTACAGGGGGCCTGTGCACTTGGAATTGCACCTTAGTTCACTTCTTACATTTTCAGGGGGAGACCTTATACTGGGGTGGACCAGTATACGATTTTCAGATATTTATAGACCAACTGAGTCACACATAAAGAACACACAACGTGTAGAAATAATGGTGGTGCTCCTCAAACTTTAGCTATATCAGAATCCCCCGAAGGGCTTGTGAAAACCCAGATTCCTAGGCCACACCCCAGAGACTGTGACTTACCAGGTCTGAGAATTTTCATTTCTGACAAGTTCAAATCTGTGTTTTACATCCTTACTACCCACTTCTGATGTAAGGTTATAACATTTAATTTGAACTCTTTAGCTTAGAGATGGCATGAGTGACCCCCTTTCCCCTCCCCCACAAAAAATAGAGACGTTTGAATCCACAGAGCTAATGTCACTTAGTACTGTCTTATTTTTGGTAATCAACACTGACTCTCATTTTTTCCCCATAGTTGCATGCTGCTGTGACCAGGATCCAGGTTCCAAGGCCTGGATTTAATTACACATTTGCTCACATATGTATCCTGAATAACGATAAGACTTGCATCGTGGACGACATAGTGCATGTCCTGGAGGAGCTAAAGAATGCTCGGGCCACCAACCGGACCAATTTTGCTATCACGTACCCGATCACTCACTTAAAGGACGGGAGGGCAGTTTACAACGGGCATCAGCTTGGAGGCGTCACCGTGCACAGCAAGGACCGAGTGAAATCCGCAGAGGCCGTCCAGCTCACCTACTACCTGCAGTCAATCAACAGTCTCAACGACATGGTGGCAGAGAGGTGGGAGTCCAGCTTCTGCGACACCGTCCGACTGTTCCAGAAATCTAACGGCAAAGTCAAAATGTACCCTTACACGTCCTCCTCACTGAGGGAAGATTTCCAGAAGACCAGCCGCGTATCAGAACGCTACCTGGTCACCAGCTTGATCCTGGTGGCCACCATGGCCATCCTCTGCTGCTCCATGCAGGACTGCGTCCGCAGCAAACCCTGGCTGGGCCTGCTCGGGCTGGTGACCATAAGCCTGGCCACTCTCACTGCGGCCGGGATCATCAATCTTACTGGTGGGAAATACAATTCCACCTTCCTGGGAGTCCCTTTCGTCATGCTAGGTAATTACTACCCTTTGTTTTTCTGTTTCCTCCTTCTGGTGGTGGTGACTGGGTTCCTAAAAGGCAAGGAGAAGCCGTCTAACAAGTTTGTTTCATTTATGGCTTCCTCCTCTTGCCCAGAAGCCCTGGGGCCAGTTCTATAAGGTGGTGTTGGGTCACAAGAGGCAGCCTTATCTGGTAAATGTGCCGGAAGTCCAAAGTCCTGGGTTCCAGGCCTGGTTCTCCATTAAGTAGCTGCATGGTGTTGAGCAGATATTAATCTCTGTGCTCCAGCGCCTTAGGCTGGGCTTCCCCAGAAGCAGACCCTGAGACAAGGATTTAGATACAAGTACTTTGAGACCCGAGCATGGGAGTGAGGACATGAAACAGGGAAGGAAGACGATTCGGGGTATGCTAATCAGCATAAGCTGTGGGCACCCGTGGCTTAGTCCCACTGGGGACCTTTGAGAGACCTCAGAGGTCTCCTTGAGGGGTGAGGAGGCTGAAAGCTGTGCAGTGTACCCAGAAACCCTATGTATGATTCATTGAGGGTTCTCCCCCGAGTCATTAACGCCCCAGCACTTCCCAGGGAAGACCAAGCACATTCCTGCAGCTGGAGAAATCCCTCAGGTTACCAGTATTTGGAGTAAGAAGACTTCCGTGAGCTCAAGAATGGGGAACGGGAGGGCACAGAGGTTGGGCGCGAACAGTGTCCACTGGCCTCGGTTTCCCTACCCGATGGACTGAGTGGATGCGAACATCACACAGAACGATATGGTAAACGTACGAGAACTCTGAAGCCAACAAGTGAGACATAAATAAGAAGGTAACTTTTTCCTGTCTTTGCTATGAACTCAGGAGAACGTTTTAAAATGATAGTGTGAGAATCCCACTATGTTCTCTCTTGGAGGCTGCAGGAACTTCCTGATAGAGATAATTGTCAACGTAAAGCTGTAGTGGTCATAACATAATGTCAGTTGCTCTGTCCATCTGATTTTGAAGGTGCCATGCCCAGCAAACCTGATGGCAGAGTTCTTGTGGGCCAAGGATTCAGTTAGCTTCCCCCTCTTCTTTGGCAACTTCTCATCAATCCCTTTAGCAAAATTAAAATGTCATTTGGAATCAGATGCTGACATGACAAATGAAGTGGCATTTCTCATTGGCTGAGGAAAAACTATGGTGGAGTTCATTAGTATGCCTTGTGTCCTGTTTGGGGGTAGTAGAAAAGAAAGGAATTTACTCGGGAAATCTCAGCTGCATGATGGTTAAATGATAACGTGCGGGGCTGGCGGAGCCACAGAACTACGTGCGGCCTTCCATGCTCTGCGGCCTGTGGGAACTGAAACCCAGGCAATAAACACATACTAGCAGCCTTGGTGGAAAAGCGGGGCACTGTGCGGAGACCGAGCATGCTGCGCAATTACCAGATCGGTTTACTCATCACTGCCGAACTCAGCACAGGAGAGGCTGCCATACTTCCTCCGGAACTCAGTCTGTTGAGATGGCAGCATCACTTGCCTCTCTAAGATAACCCCAAGACGATGTGGGTCAGCTGTGGAATACAGGGCGGTTCCTTGAGGCGTGAGTAAGGACTGGTTAGGAGGAGCTTCCACGGAGGCCTGAGTCAAGATTTCAATTAAAATGTTCTGCTCATGATTAGTCAGATGCTTGGGGGGTTGTTTTGTTTGTTTGTTTGTTAGCTTTCCTTTTTAAAAATAGTGTATTTTTTAATGTGATTGTTTTTGTGGGAGGAAGATAAATGGGGATAAGGGTTTATGGGAAACTGAAGGGAGACAGGTTCTTAAGGGGAAGAAAAAAGGATGTCAGGGATAGAAAAAGGACTATCATTCCTGGTTTTATGACACTCTTAAGTAGTTACCAGTGAGCTCAGAGAATGATACAATATTTAAAACTTCCTGAAAATGAACTGCATTCATAAAACAAAATTTCAATATTTAGAGGTCCTTAAAATTAATTTTTAAGTAAAACTAAACAGTAATATTCAAAACTTCTTCAAATTAATTTCACTATAAGTAAAATGAAATTAAATATTCAAAACTTCTTGAATTTTATTAAGTAAAATAAATTACAATATTTAAAATTCCTTAAAACTGATTTTTGTACTTTTTTAAGTTTTAAATATTGTAAGTAGAAGTCAACACAAAAAGGAATACAGCAGGTAGTGCTGGTGTGGGGAGGGATGTAAGAGATGGAAAGATGCTGTTAGCAAGGGAGACCCAGTATCAGTGAACTTCACATGAATTCAATTCAGAAAAATCTGGCATTTGTCGTGAAAGAGATCAAGCGCCGCAGTGCCCCATACACCCTTGCTCGTAATTTGTGAGGAATGTTACATGCATTGATTTGATGGTAGTTTTCCCTGCTGACAGTCAGTAGGCAACCTTTCTGTACATTTTCAGCTCAAAGAGATCTCAAATTACTTAGTCACAACATGAAAGGAAGCTACGCATTTTAGTAGCTAAGGCCCATTTGCAATAAGTACTTTGCATCACGTAACGGATGCTTAACATGCTCGTAAAGCCAACAGCGTCCGGATTTAGGATAGTTGCCCTTCCGTATTTCTCAGATAAACTCTTCGTTCTCAGATTTGATTGTAAAATGGAATATACGCCAGAGCATGCTCATAAATGCTGCTGCATTCAGGACCAATGTTTAATTCTGGTTTTTTGATGACCAGTCCTAAAATGCCAATAAATATTTCAAATGACCAAGAAGAAATGCAGTGCAAAGCGTTTTGCACTATGAGTCAATAAACTTGTCCAGTTTCTAAACTAAGCAGATTTAAGCAAAACTTCTTGATTTTCTGTGATACTAATATACGATCAAATAAAACTTTTAAAAATATATGGCCTCCTTTAGAAGGAAAAGTATCTTAGAAAAAGTCTCTTTTTCCTTTCCAGACATTTCCTTGGCCGACAATAGGTCTATAATGTGATAAACAATTATAGGTTTAAAATTCAACAAACTAAACAGTCTCAGTGTGATGCCAGTCACATAAGGCCAGACCCAGCCAAATGCCAAAATGGCAGTAGATTTAGAATGGAAAATTTTAAGACCATGTGTGTCAAGCAGTATTAACCTGACAAAATTCCAGAATAGGAAAGAATTTGGATAAACTCTGAGAGTTCACCATAATGGGATGTGACTGTGTGTTTCTAGCCAAGACGGTACGTGACATCTCTGGCAATAAGAATATATCCTACACAGATGAATCATTTTGGCAATGATGTAAGCATAGATACATCAGGATTTAGAATGTTTTTAATCAGTGTCATGCATATTAGACAACCCCACTTCTGCCAAAACCCCTGTCCATATGAGTCAGATCAGTTTATTTAGAGCTGAAATTCTTAAAGGTCTACAGTATCATAAATGCTCATTGACATTTTTTAGTGGTTATAATTTGGAGAGGAGTTTATTTCATCCATGCCCCTTATGCGTAACGTAATAGCCTTTCTTTCCAAACTATGTTAACACCAGGTATTGAGGTACCTGAACTGCCATTTGTAAACATCTCACACTCATCATGTTAATCCGTTATGGAATTTCCTTTAAAGGATGAGGATTTACAACGTTGCCCTGCAGTTGGGTATGATTTAAGAAATTGGCACAGGTTTTGCACATGCAAGCTCTCCTTACAGGCTTAATATTTCCACAGCTTTGCTGATCAGACACAAATCAGGAAAGGAATGGAATGCTGGAGAATATAGAAGGCAACAGAAGGAAGGTTTTCTTCCTTCTTCATCTGGCAGGTTTGGTGCCTCATGTACATTCTGTACAGCTAAAAGGGGAGAAGTAAAGTTGCGGTGAAAGATACTTGGGATATTACTTTCTATGTGGTAATCTAATTTATAAGGGTTGCTTTGCATTTATTAAGATACAAGAGACTCAGAGCCCAGATGAGACGAAAACTTTTCTTCAAGAAAAATATTCTTCAAGCCCTTTCACATGTTTGGGATTTTGAGACAGTCTAATGTCAGATCCAGGGTTCCCTCTTCCTTCTACATTATCCAGCCAGGCCACTCAAATTCAAGGATAGGAAAGGAAGAAAGGATGTGATTAAGTGTTAGGAGGAGGCTAATAGCAAGGATGTTTGGCTTCGTTCAGGTTTCTAAGATTATCTATATTTAGCAGAAACCAGAAGCTCAGGCTCAGTTCTATGAGAATTGGTTCTTATTTGCTGCCACCTAGAATCTGACGCAGTATACGGAGCTCAGGCTTATAAAGAGGTAAAAGTTCCTGTGCAAGAAATTTCGTTCTAATGGAGAAATCGGAACTCTTAATTATCTTGGCTCTAAACTTAAGCAAACCTGCAAAGTTTTGCTTTCCTGATGAGTATTCTGGTATATTTCTAAAGTCATGAGAAATGTGGGAGGGAAAAATCAGCCAGATAATAATAAAATACAAAATTGTCAATATTCAACCATTTTTCACCTACAAAATTGGTACCAATATCTGACCATTTTTGAACGACAAAAGTGGTCATTTCTTATGGCTCAACCTACTACGTTATCGTAGAAGTCCATTATTTGCAACAATAGAACAATCTACATGATGGAGTAGAAGTATGCTAGAATGCTGTGGAAATACTCTGCTTAGATATAAATCACTAAAAGGTTCAGTAGTTTCTAGAAAAATAATTGATTCATAGGGGTTTTGTTGTTCCCACTGTTGTTTACATCTGATTTGAAATAAGAGAGTAATTTTTCAAAGTTTTTTCCTGAATAGCTTTTTTCTAATGACCTGTGCTCATTGTGGGACTAATTTACAAGGCTACTGTGTAATCAAGTTTTGTGGCTAGTTACCGGCTTTTTATTCTTATGCTCCACCACTCCTTACAGTAAGGGGTGGGTGGGGAAAAATAGGTTTGAGGGGATGGATCAAACACGTTTTATTGTTCTATCCTTAACCATAAAGGAAGACAAGAACGGGACTAGGGGCACAGTCCGGGAGGGCAGAGCCCAGTTAGGCAGAGGAATGCAAGGGTGCTTCATCTCTGACCCAGGTCTCTTGGGTATCCTCTGGGTGGTCTAGCCAACTAGTCTAGGGAATAGGAGAGTGGCCCATTCCATGAAGGTCTGGCAGCTGGAAGCAACAGCTGGAAGGACATTGAGCTGGTTAAAAAAAAAAAAAAAGACCATGAGGAGAGACACCTAGTTTGTTGTTGCATTTGGATTAGCATCTCAGAAAGTCACTGCTGGGGCCCGGCAGTGTTGCCCACATGGGTCTACAGTAGCTCACAACGCAAGCAGATTCGTAGTCATTGTCAAGGATACCCTGCATTTCACCTAGGCTACTTCACCAGCCACGAACCAAAGTGTAGATGGAACCTAAGGGAGGGATTCTAGCCCCTTCTCTGCACTGACTGGTGTAGCAGCACTAACATTTCTCTTCCTCACCAGTAAAATAAATTTCATATCAACTTACTAGTCATCTTGTGTGTGTGTGTGTATGCATGTGTGTGTGTATGTGGGTACATGTGTGTGTGTCTCTGTGTAATCTGGGTGCATAATACATATTATATATCACATTACCTATATCATATGTAATATGATATATCATGCAGTAAGTTCATGTTTATATACATTTTTATGTGTTTATAACCTTACATATATTGTTTAAATGTCTGAATAGAAATACTATATATTTCTCTCTATATTACATAGTATATATTCACACATTTTATATGTAAATATATAAAATGTGTTTGAATAAGATATGCCACATATACATATATTTATATATTACATATGTCTTCTATATGAAGAGATATTATACAATGACCATAGCATATATTATGGGCCACAGTTGTACACACTGATTTTATATAGTGCATGCGCGCGTGTATACACACACACAGAGTATGTAAATACTTTATCTTAAAACAAGGAAGAGCTATTAGCCAATTCATTTCTTGGACTCTTATTTGCACCTCTCGAATGAAGGAAAATCATTTCTCAGATTAAAACCCAATGCTGTGATTAGAATTACCAAAATGTGACAAGCCTCTGGTAGAAAGAGTAAGATGTGTATATTCGCCCTGATGTGAGCATCTGTCTTAACTTAAACAGAGCACACCTTTACTCTCACTCTTAACTGTCAGACAAAACAGGCTGTGATAAACCAAACAGTTCAGCGTAGAAAGTAAATGTTCGTAACAGGCAAAGTGTAAATGCAACCCAATTAATGAACTTCTCCCTTAAAACAGATGTTACTCAGGCCAGACGTATATACACTTTAAATTTCTTCTCAGAAAAACAAAAATCATGAATTTATGTGGATGTCATGGAAGGAAAAGCTTTCTATAAACATGAGCTACTTAGTGAAACTTGTCTAAGAATAAAATATGTTTTAAGCAGATTTTTCTCATGCATTCATTACACTCCATGGATTTTCTAGAAGAATGTAGTGATTTTATTTCCATATATGAAATCTGGCACTGGCCAGGCATGCTATCAACGGCTTCAGTGTCTCCTGATATTAAATGTTTTCCCATTGAAACTGGAAGCCATCTCATTTTACCTCCTCCATCTTCTTAGTTATTCCTTACTTTTAAGAACTCAGGATGAGGAAATCCTGCTAGGATTAAAGGATTAAAATGTGAGGAGCACCCAGAGGCATCAGCCTCCGCGCTGTGGTTCTGTGTGCTGGGGAAGGCAGGAGAATCTGGGCCTGAAGAAACATCTGCCTTACAAAGTCCAAATGTACAAAGTAGATCGATTTGCCTGTGATATTCATTGGCCAAAAAAATAAACAAACAAATCACCCAGACTGCCTCTGATAGCAAAACCATTAAATACGTATAAAATATAAGTGACTTTATGAACAACTTTCCGGAAGTGTATCTACTGGGTAAAGTTAGGTTAACTCTCAACTATTCACTTGTCGATTCCTGCGTCGGTGGGTTGTAAACAATCCCAAAGGCTTTGGTCAGGTCCCAGAAAGGAGTCTGGGTGAGAGTGAGATTTAATCTGTGAGTATTCCTGACACTCACCCCAAGTGACTGGAGGATTTTCCACCATTAGTGTTATTTATCATCTGTGCTGCCTTGTCTCTTCATTGCCTCCAAAGCCTGCAAGTTAACTGCACAGAAAGATAGAAAATTCTTTGGAAAAGAAGAAAAATGATTAGCCTAAATCCTTCGGTATTTCACTTTACTAGATGAAAATCCCAAAGACTACTGCTAATAAAATTTAAATTGCACTCCTCGTATAAACTGTATCTGAACACTGGTGAAGAGCTCTACTGTCCTTATCCCAGGGCCTGGCTAAAAGCCTGCGCTGCCACAGAGCATTCACTCATGAATAATCAGAACTTGGACCTGTGTGTGTGTCTTGACACACTGATAGGCATGTGTTCCTATGCACGTAACTATACAGACATGCGATGAACCAAAACAAACATCTTGAATGTGCTTTTCAAAGACTAAGTGAATACTTTAAAAGCTTCTTTATCTTCAGAATTTGATAGAATCAGTATGTATTGTTTAGCAGTTCCCTCTGGCAATTCATCAGCCTTAACCACTGTGGCTGTAGGAGAGGGAGCGCGCTAGGATGCTGGTCAGTTCCTGGCAGGCTCACTACCACGCAGCAGTCTTTGACTTCCAGGTCTCAGGCTGCCCCAGGTCTTGGACCTGCCCCTTGGATGATGAGCCCAGGCTCCCATTACGTGCAGGGCTTCTGGTCACCAAGGGCTAAATCTATTTGTTGACACTAAAGAAAGGAGGCAGCTGCTGAGAGAGGAAAGTGAAGAGGAACAGAATGTACCAAAATCTTTCTTCCCTGCCTTTCCTTGGTTTTCATTGGCCCAGTTTCTGAAATGGATGTAAAAACAAAGACCTGGGCTGGCTGGAGGAAAAACTGGGAAGGAGTTAGTCTCTGTGAGATCCTCCTTACCTATGATTTCCTCTGCACTCCCTCCCCATCTCCGTTCTCTGTCCCATTCCCCAGACCAAAGGGAAGCTGCTTCAGTAGACACACTATTCCAGAGGGGGCTGCATTTAAAAGAATACTCTTGAAGGCCAAACCACAGGGAATTCAGTTGTGATGATGGGCAGAGCAGACATTCTTGGGGGGCAGAGTATTCCTCATGTCCTACGGCTCTTGGAACATGTCTCCCCTTGAGTCCAGGCCAGAAAATAGGGGCTCCACAGTTCCGCTTTCCATTAGGGTAATAGACCAACCTCTTCAACATAAATACCCAGCTGTGAATCAGGTCTGGTGCCAGCTAGGCAGTCCAGGCTATTCATCCCGGGGAGGCGCCCGCACCTATGTTGGCACTCATCTCTCCCTTGACTGACTGAGCTTCAGTAAGGAGGCCCAGTTATGGTGTTAGCGGTTGTCCCTGAAATCCAAAGAGCTCTTTGAAGACAGTGCACAACTGCCATTTGGAGTTTAGGGTGTAGGCATCTGCTAGAGGGGTGTGGCTTGAGAGTCAAGAATCTAGCCTATCAGGAATGAAGGTGGGGGCCTTTGCAGGCCAGGCCACCAATGACTAGCAACAAACGCTGAGTGATCAGGTAAAACAGATTCTTGCTCAGGGCTTCCTCTTCTGGCCTCTGTATCTGTATGCACACCCCTGTAGCAAGAGGAATGAAGGAGAAGCATAAGCCCCTATGAATAAAACCAGAATCCTCTGGAACTGCCCCCAGAACCAAGAACGTGTAATGTGCAAGAAGAGTCAGGACTCAATAAAAATGATCAAACTACAGAAGGATAAGGCATTTAAAATGCAGCAACAGATCTCAAGAGACAGGCGAACAGCTTACGTCCACCTCTCCTTGAGTTTGATTATTTTCATTCTGGACCCTCAAATGCCTTATTCTTTTCACCTAATAGCTCTGTTAACTCAAAGTCCTTTCCTCGATTAGCTTCTAAGATCATCCAACAGCAAGGTAAGAAAAGGATTCTTACTGTATTTTCCAACAAGAGTCAGGGTCAGATAATATCATTAGAAAACATCACACCAATTGTAAAAAAGGACTGCAAAACAGATTTAATTCAAATCCTACTATATGAGTAACTCTAATTCTGCTCTCTGCATCTTTATTTTCTTACCATATTTAATGACTCAGTACCAAAGCCCTGTTTTAAAACTTTTTTTTTTTTCTAGCAAGAAAACACATAAAATTCCATTTGCCATTTTCAGTGAAACTCTAAAGTGTGTTTTGCCCACCAGAACTTATTCTACATGGCCCCAGACGAAATGGTCAGTATTGTTTCCCCAGGATGCAGATGCCTCGGAAGTACTTTTTTTACCCTCATTTCAAGGGATCAGTTATTTTTTTATTTTATTTTATTTTCGCGGTATGCGGGCCTCTCACTGTTGTGGCCTCTCCCGTTGTGGAGCACAGGCTCCGGACGCGCAGGCTCAGCGGCCATGGCTCACGGGCCCAGCCGCTACGTGGCATGTGGGATCCTCCCGGACCGGGGCACGAACCCGTGTCCCCTGCATCGGCAGGCGGACTCTCAACCACTGCGCCACCAGGAAAGCCCGGGATCAGTTATTTTAATCAACGATCAGCTGGTCCTTCCTGAGAACACAGTGGCAACAAACTCAATAAATAGTTTGCCCTGGTAAGACTAGACATTAACTATCTAAAACATAATTAACAACAGTATGCCAGTCAACGAGTGCACTTTTTACTTCATGTCTGGGGAGTTTAGTTGCCTCCAATTGAATAGGGGCCACGGTGCTAGTTATCAAATTGACAGTCTTGACCTGACCTCTAAAAGTGGCTGTAAAGCAGTGCCTAGTAAATTAAGATAGATGCCAAATCTCTCTGAGGAAACAGGCCTACATTGTGACTATGAAATGGGCATTCGGGTTTGAGGCCAAGACTTCACAATACATATATAAATACCAGCCTGGGCACGAGGGAAGACAAGCGCTCAATGACTGAACACAAGGTAACAGTGACTCACTTTACTCAGTATTACGATTGGCTGGAGATTTTAAATTCATTTTTAAAAACCAGACTATTGTACCACAGGGTAAAGATTTTATTCTCCTCAGTAATGGGATTGACTATGCCAAGGTGTAGAAGCAGAAAATGAGATCTGCCGATCTCAGTGCCAAGACAGGGGCGATAGAAAGCCACAACAGGTCACTTTGTGGGTCTTTTCAATGTTGCAGTGGCCTGGAAACCTGGGGAGGCCCGTCCAGGAAATGTCTGGCTCCAACTAGGAAAGATGGGAGAAGTTCAACTAGATCTGGTTTTAGGCAGTAGAATAAAGTCAAAACGGGCACTTACTGTACCTGTGCTGTTCCAAGGTTACTGGAATACTAACCAAGGAGCCAAAGGCACTAAGTAGTTCAGGAGAGAGGTTACTGGTCTGGCCCGGTCCCTCAGAGGCCACTGCCAAAGAGTGCAGAGAAGCCAGCAGAGTCACCGCCTGCTTGCGACGCCATCCATAAACAACCAAAACGGGTCAGACATCCCTGAAGACAAGAGACACGCCACAAACTTGCAACCTGAATTTTCATTTTTATCCACTGAGTTCATATGAATCTTGTTCCTTCTTCCATCCTTCCTGTTCACTGAAACTTGTCCCTACTTATTTTGCTTCCCTCTGTTTCGCAGATTTATTGCTTCCTGCATTGATATTTGGGGAAGAAGCAAAAAGAGGCTGTGATTTAGGTTCCTGTGAAGGCTCAGATTAAATACAGTGCTTCTTTCTCCCTAAAGCCTTCTACTTGGCCAAACTTAAATGAGGTGATGAGCCGTTAACTCAGAACCCTCTGCCCACCGCCTTAGTCTGTGCTGACCTCCAGCCAGACTTGTGGGGATGACAAGCAAAATGACGAGTGGCCAGGCATCCTCTCTGGAGTGTTCCACCAACCAAGGCAAACAAATACTCCGCAAACTGCACCAACAACCCTAAACTATCAATGTGCATAATCCCCAAAGACACAGGCACACGTCTACTCAGATTTTTATAGGCAAAAGTCCACCCAGCTTTCTTGAGCCAGAAGGAAGCCATGAAGATCTCAGCTCCTCTATCTTCCCTCTATCCCTTAACATTTATGATTCACTAAAACACGAGTTTCTCTCTCCACAGGAGAAATCAGTGACATTTACTGTCACCTGTCACCCCTAGGACGGGTTATATTTCCTTTGACCCAGTAGTTCCCCAGGACCAAGGTGTTTCCCCTCTTTAGAGAGATTAGCCTTTAAAATTTTTGATCTGGTCTTTTTCTGCCCCCTCAGGTCATGGATTATATGGGACTTTTGAAATGTTATCCTCCTGGAGGAAAACTAGAGAAGACCAACACGTTAAAGAGAGAACTGCAGCAGTCTATGCAGACTCCATGCTCTCCTTTTCTCTCACCACTGCCATGTACCTGGTCACCTTTGGCATAGGGGCCAGCCCTTTCACGAACATTGAGGCAGCCAGGATTTTCTGCTGCAATTCCTGTATCGCAATCTTCTTCAACTACCTCTATGTACTCTCGTTTTATGGTTCCAGCCTGGTATTCACTGGCTACATAGAAAACAATTACCAGCATAGTATCTTCTGTAGGAAAGTCCCAAAGCCCGAGGCATTGCAGGAGAAGCCCGCATGGTACAGGTTTCTCCTGACGGCCAGGTTCAGCGAGGACACAACTGACGGCGAGGAAGCGAACACTTACGAGAGTCACCTATTGGTATGTTTCCTCAAACGCTATTACTGTGACTGGATAACCAACACCTATGTCAAGCCTTTTGTAGTTCTCTTTTACCTTATTTATATTTCCTTTGCCTTAATGGGCTATCTGCAGGTCAGTGAAGGGTCAGACCTTAGTAACATCGTAGCAACGGCGACACAAACCATTGAGTACACTACTGCCCAGCAAAAGTACTTTAGCAACTACAGTCCGGTGATTGGGTTTTACATATACGAGTCTATAGAATACTGGAACACTAGTGTCCAAGAAGACGTGCTAGAATACACCAAGGGGTTTGTGCGAATATCCTGGTTTGAGAGCTATTTAAATTACCTTCGGAAACTCAACGTGACCACTGGCTTGCCTAAGAAAAATTTCACAGACATGTTGAGAAATTCCTTCCTGAAAGCCCCCCAATTTTCACATTTTCAAGAGGACATCATCTTCTCTAAAAAGTACAATGATGAGGTTGATGTAGTGGCCTCCAGAATGTTTTTGGTGGCCAAGACCATGGAAACGAACAGAGAAGAACTCTATGATCTCCTGGAGACCCTGAGGAGACTTTCTGTCACCTCCAAGGTGAAGTTCATCGTCTTCAATCCGTCCTTCGTGTACATGGATCGATACGCCTCCTCTCTGGGAGCCCCCCTGCACAACTCCTGCATCAGTGCTTTGTTCCTGCTCTTCTTCTCGGCATTCCTGGTGGCAGATTCTCTGATTAATGTCTGGCTCACTCTAACGGTTGTGTCCGTGGAGTTTGGAGTTATAGGTTTCATGACATTATGGAAAGTAGAACTGGACTGCATCTCTGTGCTATGCTTAATTTACGGAATTAACTACACAATCGACAACTGTGCTCCACTATTATCCACCTTTGTTCTGGGCAAGGATTTCACAAGAACGAAGTGGGTAAAAAATGCCCTGGAAGTGCATGGGGTAGCTATTTTACAGAGTTACCTCTGCTATCTTGTTGGTCTGATTCCTCTTGCAGCTGTGCCTTCAAATCTGACCTGTACACTGTTCAGGTGCTTGTTTTTAATAGCATTTGTCACCTTCTTTCACTGCTTTGCCATTTTACCTGTGATACTGACTTTCCTGCCACCCTCTAAGAAAAAAAGGAAAGAGAAGAAAAATCCTGAAAATCGGGAGGAAATTGAGTGTGTAGAAATGGTGGATATCGATAGTACCAGAGTGGTTGACCAAATTACGACAGTGTGATAGCGTCTGCTTGTTATATTTTCACCCTAGGTCTTATCAAGAGCAAAGGGATGATGTTAATGGAAACAAATTGAAAGTTGTTCTTTGGTTTTTAAGAATAAGAAATAGGCATCGCCAAAAAAAAGTAAAGGACAAGGTGGGGAAATGGGCATTGCATATCTTCAATCTTTAAAACGAAAGGTTGTCATCAGAGAAAATTTACACACACACACACACACACACACACACACACGCACCCTAGGAGACTCATAGTCTCTTAAACTAAGATCAAATAAGCAAAAGCTTATTAGCAAGCAGAATCCTCTTTTACTCACACTGCAGATGTTGCTGGTATTGTGACAAAAACCTCCTGATTGAAAGGTCAGCTGCCAAGGCAGAAATAGCTTCGAGCGTCGCTCAAACAGTAAAGCTTCCAGAACTTCTGCAGAGCGGCAGCTCCAAGCAGCGTCTGTGGTTTAAGGTCTAAGGTCTTTGCCGTCTCATCTATCCCCCCAACACCCCAAGGGGATGTTTGTGAAAGTTCTGGCCACCAAAAGCAAGCCAGAACCTCAGAAACAGACACATGGCGGAATGGCCATCACCCATGGACTGAAACTGAGTCACCTCTAAACTCACCCGGGTGAGGCAGTTTTGTTGTCCAGAATGAATTTATCATACGCCCCACCCACCCACCATCAATATACTTTTAACATCGGTATGGTTTGGTTAATATACCTTTAAACCAATGACAGCTCCAGCAATGCAGAGTTAAGGCAATTCTATTTTGGTATATCTCGTTGCTTGTCACCAAATGGATCTGCTTCATTACTTACAGCTCTTGGCAAGAGGCTCTGAGTACCCAAAACCACAGAGCCAAACCGAAATACCTGGCATGATGAAGGAAAAGCAGGTGTCTACTTGAACCCAGAGATAGTATTTCCATTTTGACAAAAAAAAAAAAAAAAAAAAAAAAAGGCCAGCTGGTACAGCTGTTTGCGGTTTGGCCCTACATGCATTTTTTTTTTTTGCATGGATGCCCAGAAATAACATCTGCCCACACATAGCTGAGGAAGGAGAAATGAACACTGACATGGTTATCTGCCACAGCTTCCCACTTGTAGTGCCAGTCTGCCTTTGCTCAGGAGACATGCTTGCTCAGAGATACAGAGAAGAAAAGTCCTGAAACTTTGTAAGTCCTGAAACTGAGAACTTCAGGCAGACATAAAGGGCTGAAAGTGAGATAAATGGAAATGACTGGAAGATGTAATCACCACCATAAATCTATCAACGATGACAGTCAAGCTTTCCTGCTAACCTGGCTGCACTTTCATCTTCCTGGTCCCCACGCCCCCCCACCTTCGTTGGTACCCCTCTACTTCCTTGCACGGCCCTTCTGTACATTATTGAGCCTAGATGTTTATACTGTTGACTTGCAGTATCTACAGGATCTAAACAGAAATGGTTTGATCTGAAGAGGCTGTGTATGTTGCCCCCGACCCCTGCATTTCTTTAAGTCTATAAAAATGAAGCTAAAACCTGGTCACACTTGAGGTAAATGTCTACAGTACTTTTTCCTTTTAGAGACGTAGCTTATTTAGACATCTGTAGTGGTAAGCATTTCCCCAAAGCACCTTACCTTTCCGGACCTTAGCGGATGTACTGTGCAACTTCCCCATCCCCTGCAGCGGAGGAAACTGAGACCTAGGAGAATAAAGTGACTCACCCAGGGTCACACCACTGGAGGGTTTCCATCATTTTAGCATGCCTAAGACAGGGCAGGCCAATTTTAGATCTTCTCATAAGAGGGCTACTACTCCCTTCAAAGTACATTTCCAAGGAAGAAACATAGGACTTATTGGCCATAAGGCAGACTTTTTTTTAATGTCTGGGTAATGTTTGGGATTTAGGTTTACCATTGTCTTTCCAGACAGCAAAAATTCCCAAATGATTCAGATGTAACTACACCAAGTGCAAACCTGTGCTTTCTATTTCATGTACTGTTGTTCACACAGTTCTAAATATATGTGCAGGGGATCATAGCTAGTGCATTACACACTTGTTCAAGCTCTCCTGCAAACACACTAAGTGATCATACCAATGTGTTATGCACTCAACTAGAAGATAATGAGCTTTAATCTAAGGACAAATGCAATCCTCGAAAAAGGGCAAGTTCGCATAATAGATCTGCGATCAATTCTCTCTCCAAGGGGCCTGCAACTAGGCTATCATTGATAAAACACAGCTGAAGAGGGGATTGGTTTTATTCTTAAATCATATGTTGCTAAATCATTTTCTGAAGAGCGTGTTCTAAATCAGCCATTGATTTAGTGCCAGCCACGTGGAGCACCTTGGGTTACAGTGACTCCACAAAACTGATACAACACATACCAATTAAGCAGATTTTGTTGAGAATTTAACCATTCAGTTTGGTCAACCAGAATGGCTTATGTGGAACTTTATTTTATGACAGATAGTAGTTTTCCCTCTTGATGGGGTCTCTGCACACCTTGGGCTATCGTATTTTTAAATGAAGGGCATTTTCAAACTTGTCAACTTCTCTTTTCAGCACTTGAAATCTAAGCTTATGGAATTCTGACTGTGGAATGAATGAATTATTTTGGGGGGAGTCTGCATGCCAAGATTGACTACTTATTATTTATTGTTAGATCATTATTACTTATTTGTTAATATTCATTATTAATAATTGCTCTGATAGCATTGGTTTAGCCCCACCATGGAGAAGACATTTTGAAAATAGGTCAGAATCACATCCCCCCAAAATTTAAGTCTTTACTTCATGAAGTTTTACTTTTTCAATTGCTATAAAGAGGGAAGGAACAATCCTAGCAAACACTTGCAAAAGTTTTATTTTTCAATTAATTCCAACCAAGACATTAATGTCCACTTTACCAAAGAAACTTATTTGGTTGGTTTTGAGTTGGTATTTATTGTTTGTTTACCAAAGAAAATATTCCATTCATCAAAAATATTTCCCCTGCTCAACTAAAAAAAAAAAAAAAACTGTGATATTGGGCTTTCTTGGCCATTCATAAAGAAAAAAAGAAAAGTCAGGGTAAGGGTGATATTCTCTCATTGAGTTAAACTCAACAGAAGATGTAAATTCACAAGAAGCTTGGGGTTTGCAAGAAAGAAAATGACACTTGAAATAGGGCATTATTGTTAAGTCCTATAGCAATGGCCCAATGAATAGCATGAGGGCTCCTCGGGCTAAAAGGAGCATATTTGTTGCACAGAAAAAATAAGATAATCGCTGATGAAACTCCTTCGCCATTGTTCCAGCTCATAAGCTTTGTTTGGGGTTTGGGGGGGTTTTAGGTTTTGGGGTTTTTGCTTTGCTTTGGTTTGTGACATTTGTTTGTGTTTGCTCCTACCTTTTCTACCATTTCTACCCCCTCAATTTTCAGGCAAAAGTGAGCTAATCAGATGCCATCCTCCATGGCTACAGTTATTTGTGCAATATGCTGCTCTGAACAAGGCCCTTGATAACCCTTTTATTTTAACCAACCACCACCCAATTGTTCTAAGTGGCATTCTGGGACCATGACATCACTTTCCTCCAGCCCCAGCAATGGAGCGTGGCTGTGTCTATCTCAAGAACGAGTGGGCTGGGCAGCCGCCCTGGGGGTGTGGCATGAGTCAGAGCCTCTTGGACACAAATGATATCCTCCTTATAATGGCTTTTTATTCCTTCGGATCCTATTAAAGTAGCCCTGCAGCTTATAGTAGTGTTTGATCTCTGTGAATCTCTGTTTTCTCATCTGTAAAATGGCGATAATAACAGTAACTATCTTTCAATTCAGCAAATACTTACTGAGTGCCTAATATCACCCAGATACTGTTCTAGAGACTGGGGACAGCAGTAAACAAATCACATAAAAAAAAAATCTGCCCTCGAGAGCCTACATTTGAGTGATATTGTGGGTTTACTGTAAGGATTAACATGAGAAGATGTTCAGAGAGCACTCGTGGCAAGGCCTGGCATAGAGAAGGAACTCAAGACATTATTATTTGTAATTTGTCCATCCCACACAGTAGCACTAGAGCTCAGGATGGAAAGCTACAGAGAAGCAGATTTGTGCAGATCAGAGCCCAGGATTAGGGCTATGTAAAAACGCAGTTGTCCTGGTCATTTTAAGACATTCAAAATTTGGCTGGATCATCACTTAGTGGAGTGAGTGTGAAGGTGGCACAAGCCCTAGATGGTGGAGTTGGATTGTAATCCTTGAAAGAAAGGGATTACAGGTAGTTGGGAATGGAGTGGGGAGGGGAGGGCGCTTATTTCATTACTATGCCCGGCTTGTCTGAAGACATTTGAACATTCCTTTGGGGTAATTTGCTTTTAAGTCTGTGCTACATAAAAAGCACCAGGTATTTAAAGACAAAGTTCCTATTTTTTTAAAGCATGGTAAATCTGCAACACGAAGGAAAATATTAAATTAGTACTACCAGATTCTCTGGCAAAGAACTGAGAATGGCTTCAGCCAACACATTGCAGAGTACCTCCCCGTGGTGGTTACAACTGTTTATTTCTGTTTCATGCCAGTCCAGGAGAAAGCAAAGAGGAAAGTGAATGAGCTAAAATCCATTCACCTGAATAGGCAGTGTCAGGCTGTCCTCCCCAGCCCGCCTCTCACCTGCCCCCCTTCTGCCCAGGTGATGTGTTTGAAGTCCTCTGATATCTGTGAGGGCACCATGCAAGGAAGAGGAAGCGAGGTGAGCAGACAGCTATGGCCTGTGTGTCAATTTTCAGGTTAGATTAAAATGAGCACGGCAAAGGTTTGGAGGAGCCGACCCGGGGAAAGAAGGTTTCTTTTCAAAGTACAAAGAAAGCAACGTCTACCAAGGAGGCGACCCACAGAGGGCCCTTGGTGGAAGGAATGCTGTTCCTGTGGGACACGCCAGCCTCTTCCCCCTCCAGAATGTTGACACCAGATGAACCGTTGGATAGAATTAAGCTTACCCTTCTGTTTTTCACTTAGGAAAATGGAAACCTGCAGAAGTGAAATTACACGCACAGAGCCAGTTAGAAGCAGATACAGGACTATGATTGAAGTCTCCTAGCTCCTAGCCTCAGTCCTTTCTCCATTCTGCCACTTTACTGCCAAATTCTATGTGTCTAAATCACGGGCTCTTAACCTGGGGGCCATGAATGAGTTGGTGGGAGGGCGGGACTCTGAACTCCTTAGAATTGAATTATACGCAAAAATGTGTCTATATGTTCCATATGTGCATTTTCCTAAAGAGAGTTCATAGTTGTCATCAGGTTTCCAAAGAGGTCTGCGACCCCAAAAGGGTGAAGAACAACTGTCCTCAATTAATAAAGACCTCATTGGGAGTGTGATCCTAGTGTCCTCATTTTGGCTAAAGGGCAATCAACAATTTCTCAACCATCTTTTCTCCAAGGAGCCAAAACTGCTTCTAGGTACTGGTCTCTTCATGCCCAGCCAAGTGCCTACTACTCTTCCTTTATTCCTCATTCACTCATTTATTTAATCTGCAAACGTGTTTTCATTGTCCAATCTATGTTCTAGCACCAGTTAAACACACTCTCCAGGGCGAGACTGGGGAAAGGACCCCTCTGCATCATGCTCTTATTGGCAGAAAGAATACTAGGCCGCTACCACATTCTTACTGTTGCAACAAAGGAATATATAGCCTCAGAGTTACAGTAACCACTCCCCACACATAGACACACACAGAGGGGGCAGCCAGCAAAGGTGACATGTGGACGTGGGCCCTGTTAAAGAAGAAGCAGCAGAGCAGCCTATTTCCAAGCTTTACAGGTCTATGCTTGTGGCAGCAGCATGCCATCCTTGAAGGGGTGCTCCCAAGTGATCTCTATTCAAGAGAGGGAGAGAATGTGTCTCATTCATCTCGGTAATACTTGTAGTGAACACATAGGAAATCACGGCCATGGACATATGGTTACATTTAAGGACAGATGTGTCTTGGACACAGATATACAAATTGAAGCCCAGTTCTCTTGACTCCCAACCATCAGCTAGATATCGTAGACATGGATGGAGGAAGCTAGAGAATAAACGACTCTACGTGTACCTGTTAGTTGTGCTTCCTCTGGCATAACTTGAGGCACAAGGAATGTACCTGGGTTGTCCTAAGGGTAAGGCTGGGGAAGCACTGCTTAGCCCTCCCTGAAGCACAAAGGAGGCACGGGTGACTGAACAGTGCCATTTATAGAACCCTCTGCCCAGCCGTGAAAAGGGAAGCCTTCTGTTGAGGTGGAGGGATATCAGCCCCACTTTGTAGCATGTGATATGAAGTTTGAAGACTCTGCTCACTGAGATCTATAAAGTGCTTCGTTTAATTCCCACAAAATGGCAAAGACTCGGCCCATTCCTATTACCCACCCATTCCAGGCTCATCCTGGGGAAAACCCATACGATTCTCTTTGGCAAAACAATGTACTTAATTTCCAGGGTGAAACTTCAACATGTCTGGCTCAGACTTTCACATCTTTATTCTTTAAATTAACATTCTGCCAGAACTGCTTTTGCCCCCTTCCAGAATCACCAAGGCAAATTCCATGATGCCTCCCAGGACCATAGGTGACTGGCCAAAATTGGTAACGACCCATTAGCGCTGCTTCACACACACACACACCAGGCACACACACACACACCAGGCACACATAATGCATGTACACTCACACCTATAACACATATACACACATAAGTACATACATGCACATGCACACTGCCTTTTACAACATACCTGACACATTTGAGGCACATTAAAATGCTTTAGTAGGCCCAGCCCTGTGGTTCGGTGGGATTTGGCAAGCCAAAGGCTTCAGCTATCTGTAGGGAACCATAAAAAATATTATCTTCCCCTTTTATATGTTTCCTGTGCGTGAGCATGTCTGAGACCAGCCATATAATACACTTTAAGAAAAAGAAACCTGAGGAAGTGAATGTTTCTTGGAATTTACAAAGTGCTAACAGCTTTCTAGTGGAAAACTGCATTTGATGGAATTTTTCTAAGTCATAGGTGAGAACAGCAGTGACCCCAAACCACAGAGATCTCTCCCAAAGTCTGGAACTGTGGAAATTTACCTAGAATTTTTGCTTTGCAATCCAGCCAAGGAGAAAAGGAGTGGAGAGGAAGGAAGAAGTACATATGGGGTGGTCACTTCGCTTTGCCAACTCCCAGTCTTAAGGAGTGGGCATTTGCCGTTTATCTGCAGCATTAGTTTGATGGGAAAGCCAGTACCTTTCATCCATGTCAAGGAAAGGAGGTGCCACCCAGGGAAGCCTAGTGATAAGAAACATCAGTTTGGGAGAAAAGTCACACAAGTAACAGAAAGAACTATCCAACACCAGAAACTTACAGCCACCCCACAACACACACACACACACACACACACACACACACACACACACTAACACAGGGAGTAGACAGTAAGAGAAGTTGGGGAGGGGCTTCCCTGGTGGCGCAGTGGTTGAGAGTCCGCCTGCCGATGCAGGGGACACGGGTTCATGCCCCGGTCTGGGAAGATCCCACATGCCACGGAGCGGCTGGGCCCGTGAGCCATGGCCGCTGAGCCTGTGTGTCCGGAGCCTGTGCTCCGCAACGGGAGAGGCCACAACAGTGAGAGGCCCGCGTACCGCAAAAGAAAAAAAAAAAAAAAGAGAAGTTGGCGAGAGGAGCCCTAGTGCAGTTCCTAAGATTTAGAGTGTGGCAGGAAAAAAGGTAATTATTGGGAAGGTGAAATGAATCAAATTTGTGTGCAATGAGTAGAAACATGAGCTGAGAATAATGGAGTTGTTCAGGAATCTCCATAAGATAAAAGATATGGAGCCTGAATCTATACTTTTTAAATAAAAGGACCCCACATTTTCTTTTGAATTCTCAATCCATAATTCCTCCTTAGTAACTTTATGAAACACACTCAGGTTCTATTTTTATTGTCTATGATCCCATAATTCACCCGCCCACAGTTACGTATTCACACTCCACTTAGATTCTGTGAGCAGAGTTGTTGAATGCTAGGCCCAAACAAGGACAGTTTCAACTTGGGTTTAATAATTCCTTGGCCAAATTTCTCTCATTCCTCTAAATGTGCAGATGTTTCAAAGCTATAAAAAGGATGTCTAGATAGCCAATGCATTTTTTTAACATCAAAGGTAACTCCTGCCAACAATGATTAACAATGAAGTAGTCATAACAGCTAAACGTTCCTTTAGCAGTCCAACTTCAGTGGGTGACAAAAGGGAAGAGAATCTATATCAAGCATTTAGTGATGCTGGGAAAGATACTCACCCTAGACATAAAATAGTTTAGAGAGCAAAATGTGGTCCCTCTCTTATTGTCACAGCTAATGAAAGAAGTTCCTGAAATTGCATATTATTCTGTAAAGGTTTGGGCTAAATCACAATGAATTTTAAAGTTGTATCCATGGCAATTGATCTGAAGATTACATCTTGTCAGTCAGATTAATCACTAAATTCAGCCTTCAGAAGTCTTATCTGTTTCTTCAACAGAGACCCCAGTGTTACCTTGTGTTTCCCACTATTTTAGTTGGGTTTCTTCACAACAGGAAAGTAAGTGATTCTGAAAGTAATAAATTACTTTTAAACTAAAAAGGAATATTCAAATCCTAGAGCACATTATTAGTTCAGCTTGGTCAGGTTTGAGACAGATAAGCATCAAACCCTACTGAGAAAAATACCGCAGTTGCAACCCGCGCTTGACAAAGTGTGAGTCACACCACTTTGATCCGTGGCAGGCAACACCTGCTCAGGTAGAATTAATTGAAAACTTGCCCAGAAAAATTTCCCACAAAGAGTTAAAACACTTGTCTATCAAGGAGAATTAACCAACTCTATTTTTTACCTAAAGTCAAGGCATGTTAAAGATGTTTAAAGAAAATCAGGAATAAAAAATGACCAACTCCTTCAGGAAACAGAAAATGATGTCCTATATTCTGTAGCACTTGAGTTCCTCTGACACCTAAAATATGTATTTACGTCATCTCACACCTACCCAAAAACAAAATCAGCAGGGAAAACCATCCCACTGATGATTGGCAATCCCACAGTTCCTCTCCATCTGACCAGCTTTCACCAGAGGGCAATACTTTAGGCTTACACAAGGAACTTATAGGCTGTAGCAGCCGCCGAGCCACTTAGCACACTAAACCTGGGAAATGCCTCATGCCAAATACATTGAGGCCTTAGCTGACTATCCTTTCATATTAAAACCCCATCTTCCAATAAAGCATCCTGTTTTCAATCTTGAGAGCAAATTCCAAGGGTAAAGAAGATTTCAAACTTATTGCTTTCACTTTTTCATACAGGTTTCTAATCTTCTGATAGACACCACCAAAGAGAGAAATGGCAGTGGGCCAGGGAAATATCTTCAGTTTTACTTTTTTTCCCTTTCCTTTCTTTTTTACATTCAGATATTTCAGTGCTTTTTAAAAGCAGTTAGTATGTGTTCTTTTTTGTTGTTTTTTTTCCCCAAATGAGCAATCAAAGAAGTTTATATGACTTAATGTCTTACAGATAGAGGTTTGGGTTTTTTGTTTGTTTAGCAGCAGATGTCATTTAATAAAAACCCTGCATATGGTGCCTTCTTTGGCTTTAATGGTCACAGTGTTACATCTCTGTCTCTGGAGAAAGAAAAGAAAAACACATTTCCTGGCCTCAGTTTAATATATGATCACAAACAGTCAAATAAAACTGTAGCAGGAAGAATCCTATGTACCTACATGCCTGGGCTCAAAGGAAGTCAACAGAGGCCAAAGAAAAATATAAATTTGGTCTCTCTTTTCCATAGAATTCTGATCTCCCACAGGCATTTAGAGTTGAGAAGGAAATGCTCGGTGTAGGTCAACACCTACATGGAGAGGGAGCAGAAAAGCCTGCGAGGGGAGTGACAAAGCAGTATATATGCGTGCAGTGTCAAATCAGTGGTTGGGGGGTGTGGTGGGGGTTCATTTGAGTTGATTTCACAGGGCTAACTGAATGGATGCATGATTTCACCATCACAAAGAAAGTTTGAATCCAAAATTATATGTCACAGGTACCAAATTACAATATTGATCTTGTAAAAATGTAAAGGATTGGAATGATTTCAAATTTTCTCTCAATAGTTCTGAGCTGGGAATAGCAAAGAAGTTGCACTCATACTCCTGTCTGTTAAAGTCCTTATTTAGCCCATTTCCATGGAAACTGAAATCAGATCTCTCTCTCTCCCTCTCTGCCCCCACCCCCTTTGTTTCTCTCTCTCTCTCTGTCTCTCTCTGTCTCTGTCTCTCACACCACCCACATACACACACACACACACACACACACACACACACACACACACACGGGAAAAAAGCTGTCTAGAGTTTGGTGGGTGCCTGTGTGTGTGTGTAAACATCCACAGGCTAATTTCTGTGTGGACACTCTCTCATCAGTGGTAACTCTCCAACAAATGGAATAAAGGCCAGAAGGGCTTCCTTTTTCAGAAGCCAACCTGTAATGCAGATAAAAAAACTTAGGTCAGAAAACCAGGCCTTGACTAGCAAATCCTTGAAGAATTCCACTTCACAACTGCATGTTCAATTAATTTAGTTAACTAACTTGGAAATATTTTATGGCAGGAAGACATACATAAGAACTAAATTTAATCCCTTGGATTTTTGCCACTTTGCTCTACTCTCAAGCATCAACATTTCCCTAAATAGCCCAGAAAATAAGGACCAAGGGAAAAGCGAAGATGAATGAGCTCATTTTCATATTTCAACATATACTTAGTTAAGTTTCAATCCTAATGGCAAAATACGTTCACATTCCAGACTTATGCAGATATTTAGTAAATGATTCCATCTTAGTCCAAATCTCCCTTAAAAATAGACCAACACTCAAGCTGCTGCCTATAAAAGGGCACTGCTAAAACTTTCAGTAAGGTTGGAAGAAGAACGAACACTGCCCCTCTCCATACTCCTGCAATGATGTCATCAGGCAACCTGGATGCCTTCAATACATGGACAATTTCTGATAGGGGAAATATTTTACTTTCCATTTCTGTCTTTGTTCCATAGGAAAAGATAAAAACGGGATTTCTTTTTAAAGAATTTCACTTAAAAATGAATTGTAGATGATCATTTTGGAGCTCAAAGTAGATTCTTTTACCACACCCCTCAGTAAAGGTGGTGAGTTCTGTAACTCATGAAGTATTTTAGCTTTTGCTGGAATCCAAAGCAGGATGGAAAGCTGTATGTTTTAGCAAAGATCAACAGGGCATCAGGACAAAAGTCATGTTAGATATTAAACATGAGACTTCTGTTTTCAACCTCACTGCACCACATTCTCATTTGTGTTTATACTTGAATGGGTGGTCTTACACAGGGATGAGGGGGCTGACAGTCGTTAATCAAAACCTGGGGGGAGGGGGAGGCAAAGATTTTAAAATGGAAAAGTCATTTCTTAGGATTAAAAAAATAATCAAGAGTGAGGGTTGGAAAAACTAAAAATTCTCATCACCAAGGCATGACTCAAGATGCCAGGCCCCTCCCTCTTGGGAGCAAGTGTTATCTTCCCCAGGGTATTATGTTGAGATGACATTTCATCATCTACATGAAAATCTTCATTTCTGCAGAAGGCATCACTGATTCACAAGAATATTAAAAAATTCCCTTGAGTCATAGCACTTAACTCACCAAACTCAAGAGGATCCACTGAGAGGGAGCCCTAAAAGAATGTGCAATAAATACTTATCACAGCAGCTTGAACAGGAACGCGGATGTGGAATCTGTAAGAATGTTGAGTCCCATGAACTGGAGGTCATTAAATGAAAGATCCCAGGCTGTTATATCTGTCTGCATTTATATGAATTAAGAAATGTGAGGTTGTTGGCAAAGGGTCCCACTTAATCTTTCGCTTTTGTTGACCGTGTATTGTAGAAAAATGACAAAAAAAAAAAGAAAAAACCCTAATGTTGTTAACAGGCCTTGCCAATTGACCTCCCATGGTTAAAACGCAAATTTTAGAAAGAATCAGTACTACTGAATAATTTTTATAAATAGACATACTGAATCCAATGCTTAAACTTGAAATAACTATAGTGTGGTAGTCTGAGATTTGTACCCCTGCATGCCTCTCATGAACGCAAAAAGAATATCCTCTCCATCCCTTACTCTTTTACTGTTTTAGATGTTCCAGAAATATCCCTAGACTTGAGCCATTGTGGCTCAGATACTCCCCAAACAAACTTTTGCAAGTGTAAGCACTCAGGGGTTCCACTAAAGCTTCCAGACGAATTGTACCCTAAAAGTTATAGAATTATGCATCAACAGCTAGAGGACACAATTATAAGCTGAAATATTGTGACACACTGTGTAATGCCACACTATCAATGCAATGTTCAGTAAACGTATATCTTTTTGTCATTTTGTATTTATTTATACAGAATTAAAAATAAAGCACAGGACTAAAACCAAATATGTGTGTGTCCCTTTTACTTCACTTTGATGATGACAAAGGGAAAGCAACAAGCACCACTGCAAAAATGTTTGGCCATCACACAGCATTAAAAATAAGGAGATGCCAAGTTGAACATTTATTAATATGTGATCTGCCAATCAAGAATCTTCTTTGTCTTGGTATTATAACTCAAGAATTTTTCAGAATGTAGTTCATAAGTGCCTTCCATTCTGCTGTTGGCATAAAAATGAGGGGGATGAGTGTCTTAGGCTGGTTCTTCCCCAGAATTAGACCCAGAGACAAGGATGTGGGTACAAGTCATTTATTTAGGAGGTGATTCCAGGAGCACCAGCAAGGGAGAGGGAAAGTGATATAGGGAAGGAAGATAAGAGGGGATATGTAAATGAACCGTTACCTCTCTGGGCAACTGGGACTCAATCCCACTGGAGATTTCTGGGAGATAGTTGTGGAAAATGTGCCAGAATTGTTCCACCTGAGAAATGAGGAAGCTGAGGGATTTACCTTACAACTGCCATCAGACACTGGAGTGCAGGTGTTCTCTGTAGATGCTGTTGGCATACACTAAAATAGTGAGTGTCAAAGGATATGGACAGAGCACCAGTAATGTCTGCTACAAGGAGGAACATTCTTCAAGATACACACAGATAATGAACAATCTTATTTAATTCTCTGAGACATCGTGGGTGTTGAAGCTGTAGTGCCATAAGCCAGGACTCAAGGCAGGCAAACTGAGGCCTAGTTAAGGTCTCCAGCAGAGTTAACACCACCAAGGGAAAACTAAAAACTGGTCAAGGATATGGAAGAACTAAGGCTATAGGCACGGTCAACACAGATAAAGATCATGGCCCATAAGGTGCCATGGCAGCTAGGTCATCGTGAAGTATGAACAAAATAAAAAAACCAGATGACTCGAGAAAAACCAGGTCTTCAGTGTTCGGACCAAGAAGAGTTCCAATTCTAGGTTTACCTTTGTGTACACAAGAAGCTTCATATCCAGTGGTGTGCTGAAAAACTTTAACAACTGGCTTTCTGGGGAAGTGGGCGGGGTGGGGGGCGGGCATAGCCAATTTCAAGCTATTCACAGTTTAGTAACTAGCTCAAAAATTCCTAAAAATTTAATAATTGTCTCACAAGCTAGCATGAGCCGGCTCCAGCACACCACTGCCTATTGCTCTCCACCCAACATCCAGCCACCGTTTGAGGTTTGAAGGGCTAAGGGCGAACCACTAGAACGTATCCAGATCCTAATATGAGAGGTTATCCTGTAACTACCTCAGTACCTTTGTGGGTAGAAGACACTATTGATTTGGGTTTCGGGGTTACTCAGTGGAAACTGCCCTCTTGGTACGCTCTGATTCCCCTTCATTGTTATCTTCCTTAGAGCCTTTGAAGCCCTTTGTGTCTGAAATTAAGATGCTGGCAGAAGTGCCTCTGGGTCAGACCGTGGCAGTCCTTTATTCCCACCTGCACATGGGCATCTATAATGTATTTATTTCATTCCATGTCTGTTCCAATAGCTTGTTCCCTAACATTTGCACCATGTATTTATAAGAAAATCAAACTATAGTCATATCCAAAAGCAGAAGAACCTGGGACTGGCATGAGTACTTAACTTAATGAACTCTTACTGCCACAACCCTGTGCATAGCCCTCTTCTGGATATTGTAGTTGATGCAGATTGTATCTGCCCCAAACCATGAACAAAATGCTGCACATGCAATTCAACTGAGAGACATGTTCAGTTCACACAACATCTAGCTTCTACCTCACGGAGAGGACAGTGATTCCTGTCTCTCCCCCATCAGTCACTGTCAACTTAAAAGCTTTTGCACAGCAAAGGAAACCATAAACAAAACAAAAAGACAGCCCACAGACTGGGAGAAAATATCTGCAAACAATGGTACCAACAAGGGATTAATTTCCAAAATATACAAACAGCTTATACAGCTTAATATCAAAAAAAACACAACCCAATCAAAAAATGGGCAGGGCTTCCCTGGTGGCACAGAGGTTGGGAGTCCACCTGCCAATGCAAGGGACACGGGTTCATGCCCTGGTCCGGGAAGACCCCACATGCCGCGGAGCGGCTGTGCCCGTGAGCCATGGCCGCTGAGCCTGCGCGTCCAGAGCCTGTGCTCCGCAACAGGAGAGGCCACAACAGTGAGAGACCCGCATACCGCAAAAAAAAAAAGAAAAAAAAATGGGCAGAAGACCTAAATACACATTTCTCCAAAGAAGACATACAAGTGGGCAACAGGCACATGAAAAGATGCTCAATATCGCTAATTATTAGAGAAATGCAAATCAAAACTACAATGAGGTACCACCTCACACTGGTTATAATGGCCATCATTAAAAAGTCTACAAATAACAAATGCTGGAGAGGGTGTGGAGAAAAGGGAACCCTCCTACACCGTTGGTGGGAATGTAAATTGGTGCAGCCACTATGGAGAACAGTATAGAGGTTCCTTAAAAAACTAAAAATAGAGTTACCATATGATCCTGCAATCCTACTCTTGGGCATATATCCAGAAAAAACTCTAATTTGAGAAGATACATGCACCCCAGGCCTTCCCTGGTGGTGCAGTGGTTAAGAATCTGCCTGCCAATGCAGGGGACACAGGTTCGAGCCCTGCTCGGGGAAGATTCCACATGCCAGGGAGCAACTAAGCCTGTGTGCCACAACTACTGAGCCTGCGCGCTAGAGCCCACATGCCACAACTACTGAAGCCCGCGTGCCTAGAGCCCGTGCTCCGCAACAATAGAAGCCACCGCAATGAGAAGCCCGCACACCCCAGTGAAGAGTAGCCCCTGCTCGCCACAACTAGAGAAAGCCCACGTGCTGCAACGAAGACCCAACGCAGCCAAAAATGAATAAACAAATAATTTTTTTAAAAAAGAAAAGATACATGCACTCCAGTGTGCTTAGCGGCACTATTTACAATAGCCAAGACATGGAAGCAACCTAAATGCCCATCGACAGATGAATCAATAAATAAGATACGGTGTGTGTGTGTGTGTGTCTGTCTGTATGTGTGCGTGTGTGTGTGTGTGTGTATGTATGTATATATATATATATATATATATATATATATATATATAAGGAATATTACCCAGCCATAAAACAGAATGAAATAATGCCATTTGCAGCAACATGGATGGACCTAGGGATTATCATATTAAGTGAAGTCAGATAAAGACAAGTATCATATATCACTTATAAGTAGAATCTAAAAAATGACACAAATGAACTTAGTTACAAAACAGAAATAGACTCACAGACGTAGAAAACAAACTTATGGTTACCAAAAGGGAAAGGGGGAGAGGGAAGGATAAATTAGGAGTATGAGATTAACAGATACACACTACTATATATAAAACAGATAAACATCAAGGACCTACTGTACAGCACAGGAAACAATTTTCAATGTCTTATAATAACCTATAATGGAAAAGAATCTGAACAAGAATATATATACGAATCACTTTGCTGTACACATGAAGCTAACAGAATATTGTAAATTAACTATACTTCAATTTTAAAAACGGTTTTAAAAAAAAAGCAACCACTTTTCAAGCAATGGCTCAAATGCTGCATGCCACTAACTGGCATTCATCACAGCGTTCACATTTTAAAATAACTATTGCCTTCCAAGTGATTTATATCACCAAAAACCTGTGTTTCTTTAACTATTAAGTTCTACATTTTTATAAACTCCCTGAGAGCCATACCAGTTCTGTTCCGGATTCATGCTGAATTGTGTTCCAATTTCTTGGTTGTTTCTCCTCTATTCAGAAAGCAGGATAGATCTAGTTTCAAAGTAAAATATTCCCTTTTCTCTTTCTCTGGTCTTCCATAAGTTTAAACTAAGACACCTCTCATATACTCTTCAGATTTCTTTGCACCTCAGTAAATTCTCCTCACACCTCTCCCCTGCTAAGGTGGCAAACTGGAGTTGAATTCTTGTGTTCCCATGTTTTATGACAAAGGACTTTTAAATTATGTCTATTGGAGTACTGTGCGATAAAAGACTACAAAGTTCCAATTCTTTGTATATTGCTGCTTTGCAATTTCTAGCGTTCAGAAGGCATCTCAAGGAAGGCCTGGAAAGGAAGGAACCATCCAGTTCACAATTCTTTACCTTTCTAGGGCTTCCCTTCATGGTAGCTGCCCCTTGAGCATAGCCTCTAATCAACGCTATGATTTTAAACTTCTTTGTATGATTTTCTGCTCTCATCTGAAGCCTAGTAGCAGCAAATAGCAATGTCATTCACAACAACTTTTCAATTAAGTTCCAACATTTCCTCAAGATGCATTCAAAGAGAAGTATTTCTTTACTATTCCCTGGCAGATTTTCCTTTGGAGAAATTGTGACCTATACAATATTTCATTTTCTATTACATCTCTCCCATCCTTCTGTCCACAGCAGCCCGACAGTACTTATTAGTTGAAGAAATAATCAGACAAGAACAACTGGCCTTTGAACAATGAGAAATACTGCCTGATATATTTTTCCCTATTACTCACTCTTGGTTCCAGGTAGCAAGAATGCGTCAGCGTTAACATTTCCCAGCATCTTAAGTCCCAGCAACATTTCTACTTTTTTTTTTTTTTTTTTTTTTTTGTGGTACGCAGGCCTCTCACTGTTGTGGCCTCTGCCATTGCGGAGCACAGGCTCCGGACGCGCAGGCTCAGCGGCCATGGCTCACGGGCCCAGCCACTCCGCGGCATGTGGGATCTTCCCGGACCAGGGCACAAACCCGTGTCCCCTGCATCGGCAGGCGGACTCTCAACCACTGTGCCACCAGGGAAGCCCCCAAGGCAACATTTCTAAACCCCTAGCTTCATCTCAAAACTGAACTAAACTTGAGGGACAGTGATAGGATTCAAGATAGCAGGCTGTCACTTAGGAATCACCACAGGATTAGAGTATCTGGATAGGCAAGAAGGAGATGAGACAGGGGGTGGGGGTGGGAAGAGGAAGAGTGGAGCGCCTAATCTGTATTTAAATAAACTTCATTATTTCCTGAACACAGTATTTTTTACAGTATTTTTTTCTCATCAGGTGTTTGGCTGTTTGGAGCTGTCATCTCTATCCTAGAACTTGTCAATGGTGGAAGAATACCTTTTTAAAAAATATATAATACTGTTAAAAGATACCTAATTTTTTTAGGTGAAGGGAATTAAGTGGCACAAACTACTAGGTATAAAATAAATCAGTTACAAGGATATAATGTACAGCACAGGGAATACAGTCAATATTTTATAGTAACTTTGTATGAATATAATCTATAAAAATATTGAATACTATGTTGTACACCTGGAACTAATATAATATTATAAGTCAACTATACATCAATAAAAAAGATACCTAAATGGATTTTTTTCCTGTTGAAACCCAAATGATTTATGTTATCATCCCAGAAGGTTTTTTCTTAATTTCAAATTAATTTTCAGTTAAGTTCCTCTTGGGCTTAAACTGTTCTGCTCACCAGTCTTTTGACTAATGATTGCCAGACAAATTCCTTAATGAACTAGGGAGGCTGCTATTTCAAAGAATCCCTTGGTTAAATGGAATCACAACATGTATCACTGTAAAAGAGAGGTTCTATGGAGTAAGGTTATTTCCCCCAACTGACAGGAAGATTTAAAAAAACACTTCATTGATCTGATTTCAAGCTTTACATCTTAATTGGCCCATGTGAAAAACAGCATGTCTGGCAAAGTGGTCCTCTGTAAGGAGTGAACTTGATTATTAGCTATTGCATACAAATCATAACTTTCTGCTACTATTAATTAACAATTCCTCTTAAACTCCTTGCATCCACTCACCCATGAAACATTCCAAGCTCCTACATAAAAGTCACCTAAGTTTTCCTCAAATCACTCACCAAAGAAAACAGAAAGGATACTCAGAATCTACGAGACTTGTGGGAAAATGCAGTGGGAAATTAAGTGGGGTTTAAATATTTCTCCTGCCCATACCAGCTTCTAATTTACTACTAATATAATAAGTTGCTTCAGATGATGAAAAGTGAGAAACAATTCTCTGAAATCAAAGAAGTTTTCATATCTCATGGAAAAGGATATTTGTAAATTTTTGCCAGTGCTGGAAAACTCCAAATTTAGCTCGTTTAATCACAGCAATGTTAGCTTTCATTTCTGCCATCATTTCTGATACATCTGTATACAGCTATGAATATAAGTCAAAATAAATGTTATAACAAATGAATCATTAACAATTTTATTTAAATCTTGTGTAAAAGCTTTCTCTGTTATATTTTATAAATTGTTTATCTTATATAGAAGTAAATGTATGAAAAATTCAAACCAAACGGGGATTTTTTGGATACTTTATACATTAAAAGTCTTAAAATTGTTTCTTGCCTCTAACCTGGTAATTCCATAAAACAGATTACATTCATTGCAGCATTAACTTGGAGGCCTACTGTACCATTTGTTTCGAAAACAGATACTAAGTAGATTATTTTTAAAGGCAAGTCTACTCGGATCAACTGTTGGCCCTATGTTGTGGTGGGCGTGAACTGTGATGGGACCCATGGTGAGGACAATAGGGTGTGAAGCGTAACATGGGACCCCCTCACCCAAGAGAAACACATCTCAAGTCATTTTACTGGAAGCAAGTATGTACTATCAGCATCTTACAGGAGTGAACACTGTGTTATTTGTTCTTGACTGGTTTTACACAAAGTGGAAGTTCCTTGATACACACTCATTCAGGAATAATGAGTATACAGTACAAGTGACACTGAAAGATGCGGGGGTCAATATAGCTCAGAAAAGAATTAAAGAGGGCAAGGGAGTGACAAAACATTTTGAAGGCAACTACAACAAGAATGAAGGCTTAATTTGTGCTGCCTGCCCTTCCTCTGCTCTGTGGCACTATCTGTTTTCAGTGTCCTACAAAGGGTCATCACCCATAATCCCAAAGATCTACTCTTCAGTAAAAAGCCCAAATGACTCAGACTCTGATGGACTGTGGAAATATGACCTTTTTGTGACACTACTAAATAAACCAAGAAGTGAATGGAGGAGGTGTACATGCTTTCTCGGTAGCACAGCTTTGGTTTCATGTAATTGTATGTGATAGTCATTGAGTATCTGCTCAATAATAGGTAGCTATGGGAGAAATTCAGCCTACAGGGGAACCTATACCTAGACAGAAAAAGAGGATACGCACGTCAATAATAGCATCCAAGAGCCTCACTCGTGTCTGCAATGTCTTCTACTAGCCCCTTCCCCTCCTTGAAATCTTCCACTCCCAAGACGTCTCCTCTGTTAATTTGGAAGCATAGTGGAAATTTGTCTTAATTAAACATACCCCTCAAATCCCACTTCCACCCATTGTATTATTAGGATGAATTAGGTTGCAAGTAACCAAAAAGCCAACTCAAAATAGGTTAAACAATAAAAGGCTTGTGTAATTTGAAAGTTCAGTGTTAGGGCCTGCAGGTTTCAGGGCAGGTTTGGCTCAGCAGTTCAACAGCGAAACTGAAGTCCTAGGTTCTTTCCTCCATGTGTCAATTTTATATTCAGGCTGTTTCCCCTTTCTGGTCTCAAGGTAACTCTAGTGACTCCCAGAGCTACATCCCCTTCAAGATATGGAGAGAGTCAACCTAGCTCTAAAGGGCCTGGAAGCTGCTTACCCAGGAATGCCTATTACTGTGTCACAATTCCACCCGTGAACCAGTATCTATGACCAAGGAATGGGATTACTCTGAGGAGCTCAGGCCTAAGTGACAGATCTCACCCCTAGTGCCAAGGGTAGGGTCAGTTTCCCCAAAACTCTCACACGTGAGCAAAAGCTATGCGGAAATACACTTGTGCTTACTAGGCTGAAGAAGGAAGCCCGCAGAGGAGCACTCTTCTCCTACGAGGAGAAGCCACCAGCCACACTCGTCCTTCCTCATTGCTTTCCTCATACCTAAGCATCAGGAGAGCTCAGATCGGGTGTTTTGTGTTTTGAAAGATAAGAAATGGGTGAGGGCATGGCATGTACAGGGCTGAGTTCAGAAATATTCCTTTCCTGTTTAACAAAATGAGCCACTTTTAAAAGCTGGATGATTTTAGTCAATAGTGGGTCACAGGCTAAACAGCGTCGGCAGGGGCTGTGGCTGCTACAGGACTATGACTGACACACACAACACACCAAGCAATTCTACACACCAGTGATTTGGGGACCATGAGCACACAGAAAGGAGCTGCCCAGCAGAACGGCTGTCAAAGGACTCGAGAACGTAGGAGAGTTCTGTACCATAGCAAAGGGTGGAGGCAGGCACCCTTGAAGAGTAATTCCCAAAGTGCTCTGCTTGTCTGGGAGCCCGCCACTTTCATCTGTGGCCATCATCTATTCTCCACTTCCCTGCCATCCTCACCACTTCCTGCTCAGAAGGCTTCACCTCTCAGCAGCAAAAAGGACAAGAGCACCCACGTCAATAGAGGGGGCATCACCTTACTGCTCTTCTGCTCTCTCATCAGGCATGGCCTCACTTTAGATATTTTAATCCTTGTACTTATTTTTCAAGCAAAAACTGGAGGACCTACAGGTGTCCCACTTCATCAACAGATGAAGTTACCGAGGAGCAAGAAGCTATAACACCAGTCATAGGAATATCTCACTGGCAAGAAGGGGGAAGCCAGCCCCTCTTGTGGTTTCTGCTCTGGATGGACAATTCTCCAGGGCCCACAAGGCACATCAGGCCTTGCTTCCAAAATACTTTCCTCTGAAAGGAGTTAAGCCAGCTGGTAGTGAATGTCCAAGCCATAATTTATGCCTGTAACTCTATGCCCTAGCACTGGAAAAACTACTCACATGACCTATCCTAGGGCAGTGACAGGATCACCAACAGTATCTCCTTATACGGAGGCCAACGTGTTACAAGGCCATAAAAAGAATTACTTCCTTTAGGGGGATTTGCTCTATGTTCTCTTATCTGTGCCACTCCAGATCCTTGTTTGTCTTTCAAGCTTGATAAACGGAGGGGCTCATGGTCAGAACAGTTATTTTCTATCAGCAAAATTTAACAGCACTCAGTTAATTTATAGGAAACGGGCTTCATTAAATGCTGAAGTCTACCTGAATCATTCACCTCTGCGACAGAGGTGTGCCTGGCAGCTGATGGCTTATTTTCGTTTTGGCTGCATTACGGCAGGTGGCCCTGATGTTACGTATTGCTCCAAAGGAGTGAGAGCTAATTCAAGAGGGATCTGCACCGTGGAAGTCCAGCATGCTGTGTATTTACGTGGTCACATTCAGACTTATTTATCATGTCTGGTTTGTGAGGAAATGTTTTTATATTAAGAACTATAATTCTACAGATTACAATTGAGCATGGGTTTAAAGTGAAAACAACAGTACAAGTCATGTTTACATGTATAAATAGTGATATAATCATAAAATATTCCTGGCCAATACTGAGGACAGTGATTCTAAAACCTACAAAGTTATGCCATTCTTCTGTTTGTTTCTTTTCCAATGGCTCCATAATCTGCCCAGAGTAGATTATTTTATTATATTAAAATTAATTTTGTTTTGAGGTTTAATTTTTTTAGAATTCCATGACAACCTTCAAGGACACTGAAAGCTCCAGGATTGTCATAAAATCTAAAGTGAAGAATCAGTTATTCGGATTTAAACTAGGCCAACGTTCTTTAGGTTTTCATGGCTAGAGTTTGACTCTTTCTTTAAAGCATTTTGTTACAAGTCACCCAAATCTGGCAAGATTCTGGATTATCGTCTTTCTCAAACTCTGGCCCAAGAATCACCTGGAGAGATGCAAAACACAGATGCGTGTCCCTCACCCCCAAAGACTCTTCAGTAGGTCTGGGTGCAGCGCAAGAATTTGCATATCTAAAAACTCCCAGTTGATGCCGATGCTGCCAGCCCATGCATCAGAGACTCTAAAGGATTCCTCACAAAACTAGGGTCTACATTATGTGTTAAGATGAAGCCCCAAACTCCTTACCTTTTTTCATGGGGTATAATAAGGACAAAGGAAAAAGCAAATGCAGTATTTGCTCTCACTGTCACTGTCATAAGAGCTATAGGGGATGCATCTAGAGACAATGACCATATTCACTGAGCATGTGGAAACAATGGCAACACTAAAATCAGGTTCCAGAATCAGCTATTGAGGTTAATACTATAGGCCCAAGGAAAGGGTTGACCATTTGGTTCAGGTCAATTTTGACTACCTACTTTCCTGCCTCCATTTCACAAATCCCTATTCTTTCATTTAGGGCAGGAAATTCTGTGGACACAAGAATATTACCTGGAAATGTGAATGTTCCCTAGGAAGAGGTAAACAAACCTACACAATAATGCCAGCAATGTGAGTCCAGCCAGATGCAGAGTAAAAAATTCAAGCAGCTGTGTGTTCACTCTCTGGGACGCTGAATATACAGGTTGATTAATTTTTTTCTTCATTAAAGCACCACTAAATTACCTGATCAGCAGGAGGGGGGAGGTAATGAGGAAATAAGATTTGGGCTTCATTAAAATGAGCAATTGTTGTGTTGTTGTTGTTGTTGTTGAGGAAGTACACAGGCATTTGCTAGCACCTCTAAGTACCAGCCCTGCGTTCATTCCATGAGCAGGTGTGTTTATTATTTTCCTCATTTACCGCAAGGAAATTAAGGCTCAGAGAGCTTCTATAACATGCCCAAGGTCAGTATGCTACTAAATTGCAGATCTGGGTTTCAACAATATCACACTTTTTCCTCTACACATACTAGCCCTGCTGATGCAGCTTCTCTTACTATTAATAACTAATATTTACTGAGGGCTTCCTGAGCATTTGATACATATTATCCTCCAATACTCACAACAACCCTGTAAGAGAGGCGCTAATATTATTCTCATTTTACACATGAGAAAATGGAGATGCTGAGAAGTTAAGTAACTTGCCCAAAGTCACACAGGTAACGAACGAGTGGTAGAGCTGCAATTTAGGATCTAGGCCCATGGTCTCAACTACTACTATATTACTACATTGGACAACAGAAAGGGCACAGCTTGGAAATGATTAAAAACAACCAGTTATTAATAATACACCATCAACTAAAGACTTGAGACTTAAGACTCTAAGTTGGTAGTGACGGAAGAGAGAGGGAGTTCATCTTAGAAGACTCTGTGAAGGGTTAAGTTTTGGGCCAGATTTTGAGAGAACTGAAGGACAGGGTGGATTGGGGCAAGGCCCAAAGGCAGAGGAGAGAGTTGGAACCATGGTTACAGAGGGAAGACAATCCTGGGAAACATCCTGGCTTCATCAGAAGGTTATGAAGTGAACTAGAATACATCATTGCAGCATCTGAGAAGGAAATATTTTAAGACTACCAACTCTTCTGAGAAACAAAGCAATGTGCATCCATTCCACTGAGGTATAGCCAGTTTCTACACTGCAAAGCTACTTTTCAATACATACAAGAGCTTATTGGGAAAGACACCACTCAACTTGCCTTTCTAGAGACTCCTTCTTTTCCTAAGAGGCCACTTAGATGAGTCTGCATACGTTAAGAATATGCTATGCTCTGTGCCATGATTCCAAAAAAGCAGACTCACACTAAACATTCAAAGCTGCAAAGCAGTTTGCCAGAAAGAACATTAAGTGTCATTGTCTATCTTTGGGACCTGTGCTTTGACTGTTGAGAGCACTGATTTCTAATTTCTCTAAGTCATTTTATTCCATTGTTTGCCATCAGTTCCCAATTTATACCTCAGGAATACGGTCTCTAATTTCATTTGAGTCCTCATGGGGCAATTATCTTTTCCCCTTCACCTGCAATATTTGCATCCCCTCACCTGGAATGTCCAGCTTTGGAAAGCTGGAGACTTGATTAACAGAAAATCAATACTCAATATGGCAGAAGAAAGCACGAAAACATTATGTAATACATACACATGGAATAAAGATAGGATGGGGATGGAAGGTCAAACACCTAGGGGAGGTAGCTTGTTTAATGATAAACCATTAACACCAGAATTAGGCCTCACCTCCAGCCTCACTCACAGTTCTTCCTCCATGCCAATTAACTCACCTTGTTTTCTCCTAATTTGGCTTGCTCTGAAACAAGCCTACGCCCTTAAGAAAGCACATATAGATTTCTGGCTGGGGCAAAATGTGCCTTTGTTCCAGGATCTCCTTACCATAGTCTGATCAGCTGTCTTCACATCTTGCCTCCACCTCTGGATTCTGTCCATTCCCCATGCCCTGACTGCTATCCTAAGTCATTTAAAAATTTTTCTTACTCTTTTGTAAGAACCCTTTAAAGTCCTGTGATTAAATTATTTTGCCTTCTTAGTCATAAGTTTTTTATTCTCTTTTCAAACACCTCTTACGTGATTATTGGTCTATTAATAATTATCATCTCTTTAACTTTTTATGCTATTTTTCTAACCCAATTTTGATATTACACAAGTAATTGTGAATTTGACTTTTGTCACTCAGAATTACAAAACAACCATTTTGCCATCATGGTGGTTTTAAAATATGTCCACAAATTCTTTCATACTCTTCCATTCAAAGAGTAGAGCCTGACCATCCCCTCTCTCTAGAGTGTAGGCTGTATTTAGTGACTTGCTTCCAAAGAACAGAATAAGGCAACAAAAGGTGTAGACTAGGTCAATAAAAGGCACTGTGGTTTCCTCTTTGCTCATTCTTTCACATCAGTCTTTCTGGAGGAAGTCAGCTGCCATGTCATGAGGACACTCAGGCAGCCCAATGGAGAAGTCTCCTGACAAAACCAGTACTAACCTGCCACGCATGCAAGTGAGCTACCTTGGAAGTTCATCCTCCATCCAACTCCTTTCAAGGCTTCAGATGACCGTAGCCCAGATCAACATCTTGACTTCAAGCTCAAGAGGGACCCTAAGTCAGAACCACACAACTAAGCTGTTGCCAGATTTCTGACCCACAGAAACTGAGTCCAATAATGCGCACTGTTTTAAGCCACTAAGTTTTAGGGCCACATGTGATGCAATAGTAGATAATGAACACAGCTACGTTATAAATTTTTCACAAATATTAAATTAATAACTGTGCTTTATATATGTTTTATATGTGCATGTAAGTATACATATCTATTTTGACAGAAAGTTATCTATTTTGACAGGTGTAATGTTAACAACATGAAAAAGCAAAAGGAAGTCTCAGTTTTTTCCCAATACTTTTTGTTTCTGCTCCAAATCTCAACACTGAAAGAGTACTTTCCTAGCTATTATAAAATGCTGGCTTAGATCTTCAAAAGTCTCTTTCTTCCCATGCTACACTTAAAAATGCAAAGAAAATTGTAGTCTTCATATCTGCAAGGAAGAAAAAATTAAAACAAAATGAAAAATAATTTCTCTCTTAAAATATTTCTTTTATGTTATGATCAGAGAAATGATATATTCTTTCTACTCTCTTTCAAGAGCTGAAGACATATATGGCTTTTTTGATAATTACATTGTGATTCTGACTCATTCAACTTATCCTAAAAAAATAAAAGTATGAACTGTGAAAATTCATCAGTTCTGGAATTGCTGTAGAAACATATCTGCCACACTAACTACTGGGAAAAAACATTATTCATTCACACAGTATTATCTTTGAACAGTTATTTATATGACAAGCATGGGGGTACAGTTATGAACATGGCAGACATGTTGCTGCCATCACAAAACTTACACCCCAGCATGATATGCAAATAAGTAAACAGGTTATTAAACTACAGAGTGTTGAGTATTCTAATGTACATGGAGTAGGTGCTATGAGAGCACACAGAGGATGCACCTTATCCACGCACTGCAATAAGGTAAGGCTTTCTAGCTGAAATGACCTTTAAACCAAGGTAAATGCAGTGATGTCTTGGTAAAATGGCTTCCCAGGAAAAAAAGCAAAAGCCGTGATTTGTAGTGTTTGCCAATTTCCATAGTGTAAATACTCCCACCATGGCCAGTTGTAAGCTACTAATGTGAAGTCACGGATCACGGAGTTGGGGAAAGAGGTACAGAATCAGCTACCACAAACTAGTACAAACCAGCTCCAGCAAACCACTGAAAATGTCTCATGAATTATTTTATCCTCTCTTCCTTTACCCCTCCACTACGGCCTGTGCTTAGGCCTGTATCATACCTCATCTAGATTATTGCAATAAACCCTAATTGACCAAACACGGCCTACTCCTGGTTCTCCTCTTAACCTCCTCCCAGCTGCACTCTCATCATGCCTCTTCTGTGCATAAAACTTTGAGTGACTTGCTATCTTAGTCTGTTTAACCTGCTGTAACAGAATACCAGAGACTGAGTGGCTTACAAACAACAGAAATTCATTTCTCACAGTCCTGGAAGCTGGGAGTCCGAAATCAGAGTGCCAGCATGTTGGGTTCTGGTGAAGGCCCTGTTCCAGTCTGCAGACTGCTGACTTCTCACTGTGTCCTCAAGTGGTGGAAAGGGGCAAGGGATCTCTATGGGATCTCTTTTATAAAGAAACTAATCTCACCTCCCATAGTCTCCACCTCCTAATACCACCACCTTGGGTATTAGGTTTTCAACATATGAATTTTGGAGGGACAAACATTCAGATCATAGTACTGACGATTGTATATAAAATCAAAACTTCTTAACATAGCATATAAGACTCTTCATGGTCTCATCTTCGATGCCTCTTCAACCTCTACTCCCACCACCTCTTCCCAAGCCTGCTATGTACTAGCCATGCTGAGTAGTTATCACTGACCTGTTAGTCCTAGAACACACCATGAGTTCTCCCAGCTCCCTCAAGGATAATAACATAAGCTAATATTCATTGAGCATTCACTAAGTGCAGGGGAGGCACTAAACACTAGAAACACAATTAAAAATAAGACACAATCTCTGAACTCAGCCATAGTGGGATGGGCAGACAGACATGTAAATTCCTTATTACAGTGGTTTGAGATGAACACAGTACCTACAGGGAGAGATGCAACACATAATCAGGAACAGTAAATATGAAATGATCCCTGTAATAGAGCCTGAAATGTAGTAGGTGCTAAATAAGTGTTAACTACATGAATTAGTGACATAATGTTGGATTAGGGTACCATTTGAGTAATGTAGTACATACGAGAAGTATTATAAGCACTCAGAGAAGGGAGAGCTCACTGCTAACTGGAGAGAATACCAAAAGCCAATTTTTATATGATTTATAAAGAAGTGAGTCCTGAGACATCTCTAACGGCATAATGAGCCTCCAGGTCTTCAAAGCTTTGCAGATGTATGCAATAAGCTATGGTTTCCAATGTTTCCCAGTGCTGGCTGACCATGAGAATCACCTAAGGAATGTTTAAAGTGAAATAGATTCCAGCAATCCAGCCACATCTCTTAGAGGTACTTCCCAGGCATTTTTATTTCTAAAAATCTTCCCTAAGTTCTGATATGCATCCCTAATTTAGAACCACTGCATAGACCTTACACCTCCAAGCAAAAAGCAGCATTCTGATTATTTACTGAGAGGAGAAGTGAAGGGAGACAGAGGGACTCGGCAAGGCCAAGCTTTTGGTGACCTCCTTTCCCTAACGGCAGCTATTCACAGATGTTCCCTGCAGCAAAGGCTAAACTGCTGAAGGCCTCAGCTCACCAATATTTTAGGTGAGGCTTGCAGTCATTATAGTTGCCTTAAACTGAACTTGGAATGGGTTATTTATTCATTTTGATTCTCTGAATATGCAAAACAAGGTGTTGTCCAGAGGTCCTTGAGAAGAAGGTCTCAAGTATCTGTTCTTGTTATAATGCTACTGTTTAACAGGGCACAAAAAAAGAAGTGGAAAAACAGGGAAGTGGGAAGGAGTAGGGAAGATAATATTCAGCCACACCCCCTCCCAAAAAGTATCACTGTCAAGGTGTGTGTACAACACTCCAATCTGATATGGACAAAGCTGAGTGTCCTTCAAAAGGGGTTAAACTCAGACAATTTTTGGTCCTTCCCCATTTTTCTTTCTGTGAAGACTCTTCAGGCCAGGGATTTCTTGTCTACCTTAGTTATTTACAGTGATTAAAACAAGGCCCAAGGGATCCAAGATAACTATATTAAATGTGGGTACTTTATGGAAAAGTTCCTCTTAATTTTCAATTTTACTCAAAATGCAAACCTGCAGTGTCTTTTCATAGTTCAAAGTAATATGAGTTCACTGTAATCAAAAAAATTAAGCAACACAAAAAAGAAAAGAAATGAAAGCAAAGCCCCATCCACCGCCAAGAGAAACTTCTCTGCTATCTGTTAGTCTTCCCAACTTTCATACGCATGTAAACTAAAGGTGCTCATTCCACACACACTATTCTGTGGCCTTTTGAAAATGTACAAATGTTCACTGCAGCTCTATTTACAATAGCCAGGACATGGAAGCAACCTAAGTGTCCATCGACAGATGAATGGATACAGAAGATGTGGCACATATATACAATGGAATATTACTCAGCCATAAAAAGAAACGAAAATGAGTTATTTGTAGTGAGGTGGATGGACCTAGAGTCTGTCATACAGAGTGAAGTAAGTCAGAAAGAGAAAAACAAATACTGTATGCTAACACATACATATGGAATGTAAAAAAAGAATGGTTCTGAAGAACCTAGGGGCAGGACAGGAATAAAGATGCAGATGTAGAGAATGAACTTGAGGACACAGGCAGGGGGAAGGGTAAGCTGGGACGAAGTGAGAGAGTGGCATGGACATACAAACACTACCAAATATAAAATAGATAGCTAGTGGGTAGCAGCCACATAGCACAGGGAGATCAGCTCGGTGCTTTGTCACCACCTAGAGGGGTGGGACAGGGAGGGTGGGAGGGAGACGCAAGAGGGAGGGGATATGGGGATATATGTATACATATAGCTGATTCACTCTGTTATAAAGCAGAAACTAACACACCATTGTAAAGCAATTATACTCCAATAAAGATGTTAAAAATAAATAAAAATTAAAAGTATGAAGTAGTTTGTGGCATTACTCCCATGTCAATGCCTATAAATATAGCCTGGTTTATTTGTTTAAAATAAACACCTACTTTTCTATTGCATGGATGGACCCTTGGGTTCATGCCAAACTTGCTATTCTATACAACACTGAAATAAAACACCTTTGGGATACTTATATGATTACCTCTTTAGACTAATTACCTAGAAGTGAATTCTTCAGTGAAAAAATGGTAAATAAATTTTAATGCAATTTTGCCTTCCAGAAAGGTTAGTCAACTTAGACTCTGCCTCCACAGGGCAGAAGATTGCCTGTTTCCTGGCACCTTCATCCACTCTGGCTATGATCAATCTTTTTCATCTTTGACAGTATGGTACCTGAACAAAGTACCACAATACTGCCATTTTCATTTGTACCTCTCTAATTACTGAGAAATTAAGTATCTTCTCTTGTTTATTGGCCTCTATATGAATTTCTTCTTTTGAAAATTGCCTATTTAAATCTTTTGCCCATTTTTCTATTTAAGTGTTTATCTGTTTTATTAATTTCTAAAATATCTTTATATAATAAGAATATGTTCTTAACCCTGTGACATCTTTGTTTGTTATGGGTTTTCAAAATTTGTTTTAGTGTTGTCACGTCAATGATTTTACTACTACTACTACTATTATTATTACTACGGTTACTATACACAGTCAAAGTGATACAATTTTTCTTTAATATGGTAAAACCTTGGGGCCAAACTGAGAAAATCCTTCACCCCCTCCAAAAACTGAAAATGATTTCCTAATTTTTCCTCTAATAATTATATGATGTTATTTTTCACATTTAAATATTTAATCCTTCTGGAGCTTACTATTGTTAATGGTACGAGGAAGAAACCAACTTTTTCTTTCCAATGGACAGTGAAATGTCCCAACACTATTTTATGAGCTATCCTCCTTTTATTTTCAGATAGGTTCATATGTTTAGCTACATTCATCTTGTAGGTAAGGATTCAACATCAGTAAATTTAGTCTCAGATATTGCTTTTTCTTCTAGTTTTAAGCTTACTTCCTTTGGGTTATGGGAGGCCAGGAGTAAATTCAGTAGATCTATGTATCACACACTGAATTCCACAAAAGTAAATGGTCTTATTATATAATCCATTCGTACCAGGTAATGCTCAGTAGAAAGAACACTTACATCATCTACTCAATTGCCTTCCAAACTGCTCTGAAAATATACCAGGCACATAATACCGAGTAATGTGAAAGAAATTACATTGATACTAGATGCGACTACAACACTGAACTAGCTTAAAATCAGACACTCTACCTTTAAGGAAAAAACCTAATATTTTCCTTAACTTACTTTTCTAGATAAGGCTTCCCATTCTCCAGTATGAGACATTTTAAAGCAACATTTGATCAAAACAAGTGTCAAAGGTCAAATGTTATTATGAGAATTTATTAGTACCTATAGTATGTTCAGTGGTAAACTAGAGTATTCAGAAAATAATTCCTGGAAATATATAAAGATGAAAATAATCACAGTGCTCATTTCTGAACATCATGAAATATAAGTGTATGTGATATATAAATATATATGTGTATATATATATATATATTTTAGCCATTGCCTAGATACCAATCGTTTTTCAGTCAATGTATGAACTTAGGCCTATGGAGAAAAATCTTTCAATGATAAATCATCAGTGGGCTTCAAAGGGCTGGTTCCACTAGCTCCCAAATCATATCCAACTTTTTTACATCTATTAAGACAAGTAGAATTAGTTTGACCTCTAAGACTAATGGGCCATAGATCTTTGGGGTTCTGAGGAACAGGTATGAAGTTTTAAAATCTGAACACTTTCACATGTCTCATACACAGATATTTTTCAGATATATGTAGATACTGCTTGTTTAATAAAACACATATTCATTTTAAAGCAATTGTGAAATTGTAGTAGCTTTGGGGATCAAGTATTTTTTAATTAACAGATTAAGGTGCTTTTCAATGTTAAAATAGTTAATAAATTTCACTTTAAAATGAGTTTCACCCTTTGTAAGTCTGGGACATGCTATTTCAATCCACTATTTTAGTTATCTATTGCTGTGTAACAAATTATCCCAAAATTTAGCAATCTAAAACATGGGACCATAAAACTCCTAGAAGAAAACATAGGGAAAAAGCTCCTTGACATTGGTCTTGACAATGATTTCTTGGATAAGACATCAAAGCCACATCAACAAAAGCTAAAATAAACAAGTGGGAGTACATCAAACTAAAAAACTTCTGCACAGAAAAGGAAACAATCTATAAACTGAAAAGACAACCTATCAAATGGAAGAAAATATTTGCAAACCTTATATCTGATAAAAGGCTAATATCTAAAATACATAAAGAAATCACACAACTCAATAGCAAAATAGCAAATAATCCAATTTTTAAATGGGTGAAGGACCCAAATAGATATTTTTTTCAAAGAAGACATACAAATGGCTAAAAGGTACATGAAAATGTGCTCACATCACTAATCATCTGGGAAATGCAGATCAAAACCACAATGAAATACTATCTCACACCTGTTAGAATCGTTATTACCCAAAAGATAAGAAATAACCAATGTTGGCAAAAATATGGAGAAAGGAGAACCATTATACCCTGTTGTGGGAATGTAAATAGGCACAGTGATTATGATAAACAGTACAGAGGGTCTTCAAAAAATTAAAACTAGAACTGCTATATGACTTAGCAATCTCACTCCCGAGTATATATACAAAGGAAATGAAATCAGTACCTCAGAGAGGTACCTGCACTCCCATGTTCACTGTAGCATTATTCACAAGAGCCAAGATACAGAAACAACCTAAAATGTCCTTCAATAGATGAATGGATAAAGAAAATGTGGTACATAATGATACAATGGAATATTATTCAGCCATACAAAAGAAGAAAATTCGGCCATTTGTCACAACATGGATGCACCTGGCGGACATCAGGCTAAGTGAAATAGGCCAGGCAGAGAAAGGCAAATACTGTTTGGTATCACTTATATGTAGAATCAGTTTTTATAGTAAATTTCATAGGTTGTGGCCAAGATAGCAGAGTAGGAAAACCCTGAGCTCACCTCCTCCCACAAGCACACCAAAATTAAACTATTCACAGAGCAACTATTGACGAGAAAGACCTGAAGTCTAGCAGCAAAAGTCTTCTACAACTAAAGATATAAAGAAGGAACCACAATGAAATGGGTAGGAGAAGCAGAAATGGGGTGTGGTCAAGACCCATAACCCCAGGTGGGCAACCCACAAATGGGAGGATAATTACAATTGCAGAGGTTCTCCTTAAGGAGTGAGTGGTCCAAGCCCAACATCAGGTTTCCCAGCCCAGGGGACCCGCACTGGGAAGACGTGCCCCCAGAACATTTGGCTTTGAAGGCCACAGGGGCTTATTTTGGGGCGAGCCAGTGGGTTGTGGGAAATAGAGACTTCACTCTTAAAGGGCACACACAAAATCTCGCATGCTCCAAGACCCAGGGCAGAAGCAATAATTTGAAAGGACCCTGGATCAGACCTACCTACTGATCTTGGAGAGGCAGGAGGCAACTAGAGCTCACCTTGGGGATACAGATGCTGGCAGCAGCCATTTTGGGGAGGACAATGGTGCTGGAATGCATTTTGGAATCCTCCCTCTAATTTATTACCACCAGACCCAGCCACATCCACCAGCCTGTTGGCACCAATACCAGGATGCCTCATGCCAAGTAGTTAGCCAGGCATAGACAATGCCCCACCCACCAGAAGACCAGCTGCCTTAGGACTCCCTGAGCCCCCAGCTGCCCCCTGCAGGACCTGGCCTCACTGAAAAGCAGACCAACACGAATGCCAGAATGCACAGGGCCCTATAACTAGAGACCCCAAGACATGGGTCCACTCGCCAGAGGCTGGCACTAGACCCAGGAACCCCAAGGCCCAGACTGTGACCACCACTGGGCTGATACTAGCTCCAGGATACCCAGGCCCTGCAGCCAGAGATCCCAGGACCTGGCTCCGCCTACCAGTGGGCCAACAGTTAGCCCCAGGACCCGGCCTCACCCACCAGTCAGTGGACACCAGCTCCAAGACCACTGCAGCCCACAGCCTGCCATGTCAGTACCCAACCCACTGACCAGCAGCCCAACACCAGCCCTGGAACCCCCAGGGACCTGGCCCCACCCACCAGTGTACCTACACCAGCTCTGGGACACCTTGGGACCCTCAACCAACCACGCTGGGTTGCAGCCCCACCCACCAGTGGACCAAAACCAGCAGTGGGATATCGCAGACTCCACAATGAGCAGTATTAGAAACAAGCCTTACCCACCAGCCAGCCAACACAAGCTCTGGGACACCCAGGGCCCTGTAGACAGAGGCCCCAGGACAAGGCTCCACCTATCAGTGGGTGGGCACCAGCCCCAGGATCCACTGGGCTCCAACCACACCTGCCAGCAGGCCAACACCACCTCCAAGACACCTTGTGAACCTCAGCCACCCAATCCCAGGATCAGGCCCAACACACCAGCAGGCTGGTTCCAGCTTTGGGCCACCACAGACCCTGCAGCCAGGCACGTCAGGAACTGGCCCCACCCACCAGCAGGCCAACACTAGATGAGGAACCAATGGCCCTGAAACCACACATTCCAAAACCCAGCTCTACCCACCAGTAAGCCAGCACTAGCCCCAGGACCCATGCTGGGGTCCAGCTGCCTTATGACCCAGCCTCTAGCATTAGCGAATGGCAACCTCCACACAAGGCAAAGCCTAACAACCAACTGGACCAGGGGCCAGCCATGGCTTCCAGAAAACCCACAGAAGTCAGGCCAGTATACCAGAAGAGTACATGCAACCCACATACAGGGCACTCCTAGAGCATATAGGCCTGGTGACCAAAAGGGAGTGAGCTGCTGGGACGCATAGGACATCACCTAAAAAAGTCTACTTCTACAAGATCAGGAAACATAACTGACCAAATACACAGAAAGAAAAACAGCAAATTAGGGAAAATGAAATGATAGAGAAATATGTTCCAAATAAAGAAACAAGATAAGACTCAAGAAAACAAACAAAGTGAAGTGGAGATTAAAAAATCTACCTGATAAAGAGTTCAAGGTAATGATCATACAGATGCTCAAAGAACTTGGAAAAAGAATGCATGAACAGAGTGAAAAGTTTTGAACAAAGAGACAGAAAATATATTTTTAAAAAGAGTTGAAGAATATAATAACTAAAACAAAAATACACTAGAAGGAATCAATAGTAGATTAGATGATACAGAGGAACAGATCAGCAAACTGGAAGAGAGAGTGAAAATCACTTAAGCCAAACAGAAAAAAGAAAATATTTTTTTAAAATGAGGATAGTTTAAGAGAACTCAAGGATAACATGAAGTATACTAACATTTGAATTATAAAGGTCTCAGAAGGAGAAGAGAGAAAGGGGCAGAGAACATTATTTGAAGACATAATAACTGAAAACTTCCTTAACCTGGGAAAGGAAACAGACATCCAGGTCCAGGAAGCACAGAGAGTCCCAAACAGGATCAACCCCAAAAGAACCACATCAAGACACACAGTAAGGCACTTCCCTGGTGGTGCAGTGGTTAAGAATCCACCTGCCAATGCAGGGGACATGAGTTTGAACCCTGGCCCAGGAAGATCCCACGTGCCACGGAGCAACTAAGCCTGTGCACCACAACTACCGAGCCTGCACTCTAGAGCCCGTGAGCCACAACTACTGAGCCCACATGCCACAACTACTGAAGCCCGTGCGTCTAGAGCCCATGTTCCGCAACAAGAGAAGCCACTGCAATGAGAAGCCTGTGCACTGCAATGAAGAGTAGCCCCCACTCGCCACAACTACAGAAAGCCCCCATGCAGCAACAAAGACCCAACGCAGCCAAAAATAAATACATAAAAGTTTTTTAAAAAGACACACAGTAATTAAAATGGCAAAAATTGGAGATAAATAGAGACTATTAAAAGCAGCAAGGGAAAAGCAACAAGTTACATACAAGAGAACTCCCATCAGTTGACTTTTCAGCAGAAACTCTACGGGCCAGAAAGGAGTGGAATGATATATTTAAAGTGATGAACGGGTAAAATCTACAACCAAGAATACTCTACACAGAAAGGCTTTCATTCAAATTTGAAGGAGAGATCAAAAGTTTTACAGACAAGCAAAAACTAAAGGGGTTCAGCACCACCAAACCAGCTTTACAAGAAATGTTAAAGGGACTTTTCTAAGTGAAAAAGAAAAGGCCACAAGAAATATGAAAAGTACAAAAGGAAAAATCCCATTGGTAAAGGCAAATATAGAGTAAAGCTAGTAAATCAACATGTATAAAGGTAATAGAAAGGTTAAAAGACAAAAGCAGCAAAGTCATCTATATCCACAATAAGTAGATAAGGGATATACAAAACAAGAAGATGTAAAATATGATGTCAAGAGCAGTAAATGGGGGACAAGGGGAGTAAAAATTCAGAGTTGTTAAAATGCATTCAAACTTAAGAAATCAGCAACTTAAAATAATCATGTATATGCACAGATACCCATATATAAACCTCAGGGTAACCAAAACCCAAAAACCTATAATAGATATAGACAAAAAAAAGAGAAAGGAATCCAAACGTAACAATAAAGATAGTCATCAAAATCACAAGGGAAGAGAGCAAAAGAAGAACAAAGAACTACAAAAACAACACCAAACATTTAACTAAATGGCAATAAAGCACATACCTATCAATAATTACTTTAAATGTTAATGGACTAAATGCTCCAACCAAAAGACACAGAGTGACTGAATGGATGCAAAAACAAGAGTCATATATATACTGCTGATAAGAGACTCACTTCAGATCCAAAGACACACACAGATTGAAAGTGAGGGGATAGAAAAAGGTATTTCATGAAAATGGAAATGAAAAAGAAAGCCAGAATATCAAAACTTGTATCAAACAAAATGGACTTTAAAACAAAGACTGTAACAAAAGACAAAGAAGGACATTATATAATGATTAAGGGATCAATCCAAGAAAAAGATATAACAATTGTAAACATATATGCACCCAACATAGGAGTGCCTAAATACATAAAGCAAATATTAACAGACAAAAAGGGAGAAACTGACAGTAGCACGATAACAGCAGGGGACTTTAACACCCCACTTACATAAATAGACAGAACACCCAGACAAAAAATCAATAAGGTAACACTGGCTTTAATAACATATTAGATCACATGGACTTAAGAGATATATATAGAACATTCCATCCAAAAGCAGGAGAACACACATTCTTTTCAAGTGCACATGGAACATTCTCCAGGATAAATCACATGCTAGGCCACAAACCAAGTCTCAGTCCATTTAAGAAGACTGAGATCATATCAGGCATCTTTTCTGAACACAACACTATGAGACTAGAAATCAATGACGTGAAAAAATGCAAAAAACACAAACCATGGAGGCTAAACAATATGTTACTAACCAACCAATGAGTGTGAAGAAATCAAAGAAGAAATAAAAAATACCTGGAGACCAATAAAAATGAAAACACAATGATCCAAAATCTATGTGACACAGCAGAAACTCTTCTAAGTGGGAAGTTTATAGTGATACAAGTCTACCTCAGGACACAAGAAAAATCTCAAATAAATAATCTAACCTTACACCTAAGGGAACTAGAAGAAGAACAAACAAAACCCAAAGTTAGTGAAAGACATAATAAATATCAGAGGAGAAATAAAGGAAATAGAGACTAAAAATCAATAGAAAACATCAATGAAACTAAGAGCTGGTTCTTTGAAAAGATAAACAAAATTGATAAACCTTTAGAAGGACTCATCAAGAAAAAAAAAGAGAGAGCCCAAATCAATAAAATCAGAAATGAAAATGGAGAAATTACAACTGACAACATAACAATAAGAAAACCCAGAGAGATTATACACCAATAAAATGGACAGCCTAAAAGAAATGGACAAATCCCTAGAAATGTACAATCTCCCAAGACTGAACCAGGAAGAAATAGAAAATATGACCAGACAAATTACCAGTAATAAAATTGAATCAGTAATTTAAAAAAACTCCAAAAGTCAGAAGTCCAGGATCAGATGGCTTCACAGGTGAACTGTACCAAACATTTACAGAAGAGTTAATACATATCCTTCTCAAACTATTCCAAAAAAATTGCAGAGAAAGGAATGCTTCTGAAACTCATTCTACAAGACCAGTATCACCCTGATCCCAAAACCTGACCAGGACACCACAAAAAAAGAAAATTACAAGCCAATGTCACTGATGAACATAGATACAAAAATCCTCAACAAAATATTAGCAAACTGAATTTAATATATTAAAAAAGATCATACACCATGATCAAGTGTGATTTATCCCAGGGATGCAAGTATGGTTCAATATCTGCAAATAAATCAATGTGATACACCACACTAAAAAAATGAAGAAAAAAAATCATATGATCATCTCAATAGATGCAGCAAAAGCTTCAGACAAAATTCAACATCCATTTATGTTAAAAACTCTCCATAAAGTGGATATAAAGGGAACATACCTCAACATAATAAAGGCCAGACAGATACTTGCAATGATTTAGATTCATCTGATAAAGGGTTAATATCCAAAATATACAAAGAACTTATACAACTCTCTATAAAAAAAAAAAACAACCCAATTAAATACAATACTGTAAATCAACTATACTTACTTTAAAAAATAAGCAGAGGATCTGAATAGACATTTTTCCAAAGAAGACATACAGATGGCAAGCAGGCACATGAAAAGATGATGAACATCACTTATAATCAGAAAAATGCAGATCAAAACCACAATGAGATAACACCATGCACTTGTCAGAATGGCTATTATCAAAAAGACAACAAATAACAAAAGTTGGAAAGGATGTGGAGAAAAGGGGATCTTTGTGCGCTATTGGTAGGAATGTAAATTAGTATACCCACTATAGAAAACATTTTGGAGATTCCTCAAAAGATTAAAAACAGAACTACCATACAATCCATCAATTCCATCCCTGGGTATTTATCCAAAGAAAACAAAAACACTAATTAGGAAAGATATATGCACTCCTATGTTCATTGCGACATTATTTACAATAGCCAAGAAAAGATAAGCAACTTAAGTGTCCATCGATAGATGAATGGATAAAGATGTGGTACATGTATACAATGGAATATTACTCAGCCGTAAAAATGAATGAAATCTTTCCATTCGCAACAACGTGGATGATCTAGAGTGTATTATGCTAAGTGAAATAAGTCAGACAGAGAAAGACAAATACTATATGATTTCACTTATATGTGGATTCTAAAAACAAAACAAAGGAACAAAGAATACAAAACAGAAAGAGAGCTATAGATACAGAGAACAAAACGGTGTTTGCCAGAGGGGAGGGGGGAAGGGAGAGAAATAGGTAAGGGAGATTAAGAGGCACAAACTTCCAACTGCAGAATAAACGAGTCATGTAGACTTACTGCGGTGATCATTTTGAAATGTGTAGAAATACTGAATCACTATATTGAGCAACAGGAACTAACATAGTGTTGTAGGTCAACTATACATCAAAACCAAACAAAGTCATGGGAAAAGAGATCAGATTTGTGGTTATCAGAAGTGGGGAGGTAAGCGAAGGGGGAAATTGGATGAAGGTAGTCAAAAGGTACAAACTTCCAGTTATAAATAATTACTAGGCATATAATGTACAACATGACGAATATAATTATCACTGCAGTATGTTATATACGAAAGTTGTTAAGAGAGTAAATCCCAAGAGTTCTCATCACAAGGAGAAAATATTTTTTCTATTTCATTAATTTTGTATATTGTGAAATGATGAATGTTCACTAAACTTACTGTAGTAACCATTTCATGATGTATGTAAGTCAAATCATTATGCTGTACACCTTAAACTTATACAGTGCCATATGTCAATTAAATCTCAATAAAACTGGTGGGGGGAGATTTCTAAAAAGTCAGTTTTATAGAAACAGAGAATAGAACAGTGGTTTCCAGGGGCTGAGCAGAGGAAGAAATGGGGAGATGTAAGTCAAAGGGTACAAACTTTCAGTTATAAGAATAAGTTCTGAGAATCTAAAGTACACCATGGTGACTTAATAAATAATACAATACTGTATACTCAAAAGTTGCTCAGAATAGATCTTAAGTGTTCTCACCACAAAAAAGGAAAAAAAAAAAAGGAGTAACTATGTGAGGTGATGGATGTGTTAATTATCTTGACCTTGGTAATCATTCCACAATGTATATCAAATAATCACGTTGTACACTTTAAATAAACACAAATGTGTTTCTCAATTTTCCTTCAATAAGTTAGAAAAAATTATGGTAGCAATATGTAGTTATTTTTATATAAATAAGTAAAAAAATATGAATCATAAATAGCATAGTTGGGATAATCCCATTAAAAATTTATATACATAGATAGGTAGATAGGTAGAAAGATAAAGCATACACAAATGAGAAAAAAGAGAGAAAGAGGGTAAGAGGGCTTTCTCTTGCTAGTGCATAGTATACCTCCACCAACTCTTTTTACAAGCTCTTTTCACACACATAAGCAACACTCAAGTTCTCTCTTCTTTAAAAAAATAAAATCCTCATTCAAATTCATGATCATCCCCAAACAAGTGATTATTTTGTCTCTCTCCTTTTCCTCAAAAACCATAACATTCTAAAGAGAGTAATATACAATCCCCTTCAGCACCTCATAACCTCTCATTCACTTTTTGGTGATATAGTTTCCACACCTACCACCCCAGAGAAACAGCTCTTGTTTCAATCCACCCTTCTGAGCCTTTGACACTGGTGATTCTGCTTACCTGACTATGGTCTTCCCTGGCTTTCCTTCCTTCCTCTTTAGCTGCACCATTTTACTTGCCTTTCAGAGTATGCTCTTCACATGCCTCTATCCTGAATATTTGTTTTTTCCCAGGGCACTAACCTTGACCACTGAGGGGACAGTTGTCATTCTTTACGGCTGATCTTTCTCTCCGATCATCTGAATATAGCCTGACACCCAGTATGCATTCTGAAAATGTCAGTGGCTTGCTTCCCCAAGTTCCCTAGAAACCAAGCCATGATTAAATAATCCAGGCTCTGTCAATCACAATTTGAACTGGAAGCTATGTTGGATATTCCCATTTACCCCTCTGGATCCACTTTCCACCCTGCTCTGTGCTCAAGAAGTGGACCTCTAGACACCACATCCCCTTGGCTCCCCTTGCCAGCATCCTTCCCACTATGCTTGGCCAATGAAACACACTAGCAAGAGATAAGAAGGCCAAAGAACCTGCTGTATAAAAAAAATAAATAAAATTAAATAATAAAATAAAAGAGGTAAGAGGGCCAGAGGAGAGTGAGGCTGAGGTATCTATTCCCTCTGCTTCTTCCTCACTGAGATGCAGTTTGGCAATGGCTGTATGCCTCTAGGTAAGGCCACAGCCTCACTCCTATGGTACTAGATCTTGCTGGGTTTTTGTAATTGCTCCCTCCTACCCCCCTTCAGTCCTAGGGGTGGTAGAGTCTTCTTTCTGTTGCTAGCTCGAGTGCTTCACCATCCCTTCTTGTTCCTTTGAAAATATCTAGTCCCTTCTTCAAATTCTCTTTTGTGACCCTTTTGAGCATGCCATCTATTTCCTGTCAGAACCCTGCCCGATATAAAAACTAAAAACAGAATAAAGCAGGAACCTTGTTAAATCCATCCTGGTAAAAAGTGGCTCAGAGTTGGTGAAATCTATGATACTAGCAGCAGTGGGATCTGCAGCATAACAGTCATCTGGCATGATTTGGAGCACTTATCCTGGTTATGAAACCTCCATGCTTGGTCCTCCTGCCTTCCTGGCAATTCTAGTTAAATCAACTAGGGCTCAATCTCAATTCCTATTACTTGGAACCTAAAACCCTGACTGATACAGGACTCTTGTTTTCCCTTCTCAGATCATAGTTTTATTTCTCTCTCCCTTCCTCCCTTCTTTACTCCCTCTCAATCTTTCTCTCATTTTCTCTCCCTCTCTCCATTGAATTTAATTGAAATCTATGCACTGGTAGTTGTCAACTCCCTTTTACTGAACTCTAAACCTATTAACTCAGTTACCTACTAGACATCAACATATCACCATTTAAGTGTCATAAAAGCTCCTTAAATCCACTATTTTAAAACCTATTATTTCACCTCTCACCCTAACCTCTCTTACTCTTCAGCCCCTTAACCTGGTACACAGTTTCATCTGGGTAGAAGATACTACTATCTATTTACCCAACTGAGAAACCTGTTAGCTTTCCTAGACTCCTCTATTTCCCTCCTTCCCTTCGGCCCCACCACCACATGCAAGCAGTCAGATTCTACTATTTCTACTTCCTCCTTTCACAATGACTTCTAAGTGCCAACTGCTAAGGTTATAGTTCATATCATTTCTCACCACCAGAAATGCCCTCTCTCCACTTATACTCATTGCTGTATTCTTCCACCTGAAATTAACATGCTAAAACTCAAATCTAAAGACCCAGTGCCTCCATTAATGTCTTAAACAAGACTCTCCATGACCTGGCATCATTTTCTAGAATTGCCATCCTAGGCTCCAGCCAGCTCACAAAACGTTCAAATGATCTTCCTCACCCCCATGCTATATATTATATGGATATACCTGGTATTTCCTCAGTCTCAAATATCTACTGCTGAGTTACACAACACCCATTCATCCTTCAAGATTCATGTCATCTCCTGACCACCTCCACCTTATAGACGGCCCATGTCTGTGCACTCCAGGAATGCCTCTGTCATAGCGTTTATCACACCACACTTTAATTCTTGGTTTAATTGTCTATCATCCCCTCTAGACTGTGAACTTATTAAGAGAAGGCACAGTGCCTAACACCCAGTATACAATGCATAGATTTTTGTCACATAAATTACATTTCTCAACCCAAATTAAATTATAAAAATGTAAGGTGCCTGTGTTAGGGAGTGGGAAAAAAGAGCCAAGCTATAACTGCTGCCTCTATGGCGAGGGGGGGGCGGGGGGGCGAGGGGGGGCGGTGTTGCGCAGGACGCAAAGAAAGGAGCAGAAGCAAGGTGGAACGACTGAACAATGAATCGAGCATGGTAATAGTTCTTATGGGGAAATCTGGGGCACTGAAACACTATAGGAATGATCATTTGGAAGCAGAAAGAGTTTCTTGGAGTCACTTGAAGCAACATCATTGACACAGCAACTTGTGAGAAGCTAGCCCTGTCCTATGGACAAATTTGATTCAGTATTCAAAGGCTCATTTGTATAAGACTGCTCCTTATCCAAACAGGAGAAGGGGAGATCATCAACTGTGTCATCTCAGAACAGAAAGGACAATGATGTATTCTTACTGCTGGGTGTTTCACTAACTCAGAGCCTTTGTGAGAAATGTGGCATGCCTGTGGGACTTCCCTGGTGGTCCATTGGTTAAGACTTCGCCTTCCAATGCAGGGGGTGCAGGTTCGATCCCTGGTCCCCTGGTCGGGGAGCTAAGATCCCACATGTCTCGGGGCCAAAAAAGCAAAACATAAAACAGAAGCAATACTATAACAAACTCAATTAAGACTTAAAAAAAAAAGTGTCATGCCTGTATTTTTCCTGGTGTCAAATGGATGATTTCCAGTGACTAATGATGATGCCAACTGGCTCCCAAAGATTTCATATTTTGTGAAAATAATTCAGAGGCAGAAGGTCCAAAAGACACCATAAGGATATTTCACCAAAAATATATTTTCCCAAGACACTGAGCAATTTTAAATAGAGTAGGTTTTTTTTCAAATGTCCCAACAGTATTCAAGCCAAAAATTATTTATTCATTTATGTATCCAGCTAGTCAACAAACAATTAAGCAGTTCTTATGTGCCTTGATGGTACAGTGTAAACTACAGAAATAAACAAATAAATAAAACGCATTCCCTGCTCTTAATGAATTCATAGGTCAGAGGGACAAGATAAATAAACGATAACACTATACAACAAATACAACTGTGACACAGTCAACGTGTTATGGGGAATTGTTGAGTTGATTATATTAATATTCAAAATACCAGCTGCTCATTTCAGGTCGAAGATGGCAGCATAGGAAGATCTTGAACTTACCTCCTCCCGTGCACATACTGAATCTACAGCTACATATGGAACAATTCACCCAGAAAAAGACCTGAAGCTAAACGAACAGCTCCTTCACAATGAATGATAAAGGGTCCACGTCAAGATGGGTAGGTGAGGCAGAGGCGCAGTCTCGCCAAGAGCCCCACCCCCAGCATGGTGACCCACGATAGGGAGGGATCTCACAAGTCTGAAGCATCTCTCTGAGGAGTGAGGGGTTTGTGCCCCTCATCAGGTACCCCAACCCTTGGGACCTGCACTGGAGAGACAAGCCCCCGAAGTGTCTGGCTTTGACAACCAATGGGGCTTACATCTAGGAAATCCAAAGGGCTATAAGGAACTGGGATACTACTCTTAAAAGGTCCACATGCAGACTCACTTGCTTCAAGGCCCAGTGCAGAACCAGCAGTTTGAAGGGTGCCTAGACTATTTGTGAAGGTTTGCTTGCTAATCTTGGAGCATCTGCCAAAGGGGTAGGGGCCCTTTGGGAATCTCTCTGAGGATGGAGGCACTGGTAGGTGCCATTTTTGCACTCTCCCTCTACCTTGCTAGTCCCAGCAGGTGTGCACAGTCCTTGAACATTCCCACTGCCCCAATAAAGCCAGCAGGTGCAGCCTACTCCAACCCTGTACTCTACTACTGCCTCACTAAAAAGAACGGGTGTGCCACGGCCCTGCACGCTCCCACTGCCTCATTAAAACCAGCAGGTGGGCACCAAGCCTATGCTCCCCCTCTGCCATGCCAGAGCTAGCAGGCACATGCAGTGCACACAGGGGACACTCCTTGATTGCCTGGCTCCGGTGGCCAGGGGGCCTTCCATTCCTGGGTCCCACAGGACTATGACAATCAGAGACAGTTGTAGGAAGGCTACCATCCTCAGGGCACTGCACAGACAGCAAACTGAAACACACCCCCAGTCTCTGTGAAAAAGGTCTATTTACTTGTCCTGGAGCTTCAGCCTGAGGGACATGCTTCAAGTTTGTCACAAATCTAAAAGGTACAGTGGTGCTATCAGGGAATGTAGGCCAAGGGGTGCCACCTCCACACTCTCCCTCAGCTTTGCTACGGCTCACCAGTACCTCACAGAAAGGAGCTTATATCCTCATCAGGAGCCTCAATTTTTCCAACTGTCACCCAAGAGACACCTCCAGATCTCCTGGTCTGGAGGCCAACAGGGTTTACAACTGTGGTCCCAGAGGACTGTATATATTTGCATACTTTGAAAGCTGTTGCATGAGGATCTGGCTTCCAATCAGCCTGAAACTAGGTGCTGAATGAGATCCCTTCCTTTGGAACACTGCCAGATATATACAGAACACTGCATCAAAAAGCAACAGAATACATATTCTTACAAATGCATTCTTCAGGATAGGTCATACATTAGGCCACAAAACAAGTCTCAATAAATTTAAGAAGACTGAAATCACATAAAGCATCTTTTCTGACCACAATGGTATGAAACTAGAAATCAATTACGGTAAGATGGGAAAAATCATGATTAATGTGGAAATTAAACAACATTCTACTGAACAATCAATGGATCAATGAAGACATCAAAGAAGAAATTTTAAAATACCATAAGACAATTGAAAATGGAAACACAACATACCAAAATCTATGGGATGCAGCAAAAGCAGTTCTAAAAGGGAAGTTCATAGCAATACAGGCCTACCTCAAGAAACAAGAAAAACTTCAAATACATAATATAACTTTATGCCTAAAGGAATTAGAAAAAGAAATATGAATGAAGCCCAAAGTTAGTAGAAGGAAGGAAATAACAAAGATCAGAGTGGAATAAGTGAAATAAAAACGAAAAAAACAATAGAAAAGATCAGTGAAATTAAGAGTTAGTTCTTTGAAAAGACAAACAAAATTGATAAAACTTTAGCTATAGACTCACCAAGAAGAAAAGAGAGAGAGTTCAAATAAATAAAGTCAGAAATGGAAGAGAACTTACAACTGATACAAAAGAAATACAAAGGATCATTAGAGACTATTATGAAAAATTATATGCCAACAAATTGGACAACCAAGAAGAAATGGATAAATTTTTAGAAACATACAATATTTCAAGAATAAATCATAAAGAAACAGAAAATCTGAATACACTGATTACTAGTAAGATTAAATCAATAATCAAAAACCTCCCAACAAATAAAAGTTCAGGACCAGATGGCTTCACTGGTGAATTCCACCAAACATTCAAAGAAGATTTAATACCTATCCTTCTCACACTCTTCCAAAATATTGAGAAAGAGGAAATACCCCCATACTCATTTTATGAGGCCAGCGCTACCCTGATACCAAAATCAGACAAGAACACAACAAAAAAAGAAAATTACAGTTCAATATCCCTAATGAACATAGAGGCAAAAATCCTCAACAAAATATTAGTAAACCAAATTCAACAATACGGTAAAAGGATCACATACCATGATCTAGTGGGATTTATTCCAGGGATGCTAGGATGGTTCGATATCTGTAAATCAATGAACATGATATACCACATTAAAAAAATGCAAAATAAAAATCATAATCATCTCAATACAGGCAGAAAAAGCATTTGACAAAATTCAACATCAATTTATGATAAAAACACTCAACAAAGTGGGTATAGAGGGAACATACCTCAAGATAATACAAGTTATATATGACAAGCCCACCGCTAACATCATACTCAATGGTGAAAAGCTGAAAGCTTTTCCTCCAACATCAGGAAAAAGACAAGGAGGCCCACTCTAACCACTTTCATTCAACATAGTACTGGAAGTCCTAGCCACATCAATTAGGCAAGAAAAACAAATAAAAGGTATCCAAATTGGAAAAGAAGAAGCAAAACTATCACTACCTGCAGAACATGATTTTATGTATAGAAAACCTGACTCTGCCAAAAAACCGTTAGAGCTAATAAACAAATTCAGTAAAGTTGCAGGGTACAAAATCAATTTACAAAAATCTGTTGTATCTCTATACACTAACAATGAACTATTAGAAAGAGAAATTAAGAAACCAATCCCATTTACAATTGCATCAAAAAGAATAAAATACCTAGGAATAAATTTAATCAAGGATATTAAAAACCCATACACTGAAAACTATAAGACATTGATGAAAGAAACTGAAGAAGACACAAATAAATGGAAAGATATCTTGTGCTCATGGGCTGGAAGAACAATTATTGTTAAAACGTCCATATTACCCAAAGCAATCTACAGATTCAATGCAATTCCTATCTAAATTCCAATGCATTTTTCACAGAAATAGAATGATCCTAAAATTTGTATCGAGCCACAAAAGATCCTGAATAGCCAAAGTAACTTTGAGAAAGAAAAATAAAGCTGGAGGCATCACGCTCCTGATTTCAAACTATATTACAAAGCTATAGTAATCAAAACAATATGGTATTGGCATAAAAGCAGACACATAGATCAAGGGAACAGAATAGAGAGTCCAGGAATAGACCCATGCATATATGGGCATATCTCAGAGATACTATGGATTAGGTTCCCAGACTACCACAAGAAAGCGAATATCGCAATAGAGTCACACAAATTTTGTGGTTTCTCAGTGCATATAAAAGTTATATATATATATATTATACCATAGTCTATTAACTGTGCAATACCACTATGTTTAAAAACACAATGTACATATCTTAATTAAAAAATACTTTATTGCTAAAAATTGCTAACCATCATCTAAGCCTTCAGCAAATCACAGTAGTAACATCAAAGATCACTAATCACATATCACCATAGCAAATATAATAATAATAATAAAGCTTGAAATACTGCAAGAATTAACAAAATATGACACAGAAACACAGTGAGCAAATACTGTTGGAAAAATGGTGCCGACAGACTTGATTGATGCAGGGTTGCCACAAACGTTCAATTTGTAAAAAAAATCAATGTCTGAAAAAAATTTTTTTAATCAATCACAATAAAATGAGGTATACCTGTATGATCAATTAATTTATGACAAAGGAGGCAAGACTATACAATGGGGAAGGACAGTCTCTTCAATAAATGGTGCTGGGAAAACTGGACGGCCACATGCAAAAGAATGAAACTAGACTACTATCACACACCATACACAAAAATTAACTCAAAATGGATTAAAGACTTGAATGTAAGACCTGAAACTGTAGAACTCCTAGAAAAAAACATAGGTGTTTTCATCAGTCTTGGTGATGATTTTTTGGATCTGACTCCAAAAGCAAAGGCAATGAAAGCAAAAATAAACAGGTGGGAGTACATAAAACTAAAAAGCTTCTGTACAGCAAAGGAAACCATCAACAAAATGAAAAGGCAACCTATGGAATGGGAGAAAATATTTGCAAATCATGCATCCAATAAGGGGTTAATATCCAAATACATAAAGAACTCATACAACTCAAGAGCAAAACAACAATCTGACTGAAAAAATGGGCAGTGAATTCTGAATAGACATTTTTCCAAAGAACACAAGCAGATGGCAGACAGGCACATGAAAAGATGCTCAATATCACTAATCATCAGGAAAATACAAATCAAAACCACAATGAGATACCACATCAAACCTGTTAGAATGGCTATCATCAAAATGACAAGAAATAACAAGTATTAACGAAGAAGTGGAGAAAAGAGAACCTTTGTGCACTGTTGGTGGGCATGTAAAATTGGTGCAGTCACTATGGAAAACAGTATGGAGATTCCTCAAAAAATTAAAAGTGGGGCTTCCCTGGTGGCACAGTGGTTGAGAGTCCACCTGCCGATGCAGGGGACACGGGTTCGTGCCCCGGTCCAGGAGGATCCCACATGCCGCGGAGCAGCTGGGCCCGTGAGCCATGGCCGCTGAGCCTGCGCGTCCGGAGCCTGTGCTCCGCAACGGGAGAGGCCACAACAGTGAGAGGCCCGCGTACCGCAAAATAAATAAATAAATAGAAGTGAAGCAACCATACAATCCAGCAATTCCAATTCTGGGCACTTATCCAAAGAAAACAAAAACACTAATTAGATATAATTAGATATATGCACCGCTATGTTCTGCATTATTATAATGGCCAAGATATGGAAAAAACCTAAGTGGCATGTGTATGTATATATACCTCTATTGTTGTTGACTACAGGTACAGCAGATCCCTAGAGCTAATTCATTTTGCCTTAACGAAACTTTATGCCCTTTGACTATATATATAATGGAATATTGCTCAGCCATAAAAAGAATGAAATCTTGCCATTTGCAAAAACATGAATGGACCTTGAGGGTATTATACTAAGTGATATAAGTCATACAGAAAAAGACAAATACTGAATGATTTCACTTACATGTGGCATCTAAAAACAAAACAAGTAAACAAACATAACATAACAAAACTTACAGAGAAAAGAATGGTGGTTGCCAGAGGGGAGGGGCATTGGGGGTGGGCAAAATGCGTAAAAGGGGTCATGAGGTACAACCTTCCAGTTACAAAATAAGTAATGTATAGCGTGGTGACGACTGCCAATAATATTGCTGTGCATATTTGAAAGTTGCCAAGAGAGTAAATCTTAAAAGTTCTCACCACAAGAAAAAACGTTTGTAACTTTATATGGTGATAGATGGTAACTAGACACTGTGGTGATCATTTCACAGTGCATACAAATATTGAATCATTATGTTGTGCACCTGAAACTAGTATAATGTTATATGTCAATTATTCCTCAATTTAAAAATATATCATCTGCTCCCTTCTGGGTGTATATTATACTTCCTCATTACAATGACTAATGACATAGGATTTCTCGTGGCCAAGGAAATATGAACTGAATTGACACTCTCCACTTCTGAGCTAAGAGCCGTTGCTTTTCCCTATGCCAACTGACAATATCGCAGATAAAGGCTGCTCTGTCAGCCTGGGCCCCAGAGTGAACATGGTTCAGAGGAGAGACACAGCTGATTTGAGATAGACATGTAACAAAAAGGAGAACTAAACTTAAATCACTGAGATTTGGAAGCCATTTGTTACTACAGTAAAAACCTGGCCTATCTTCACTGAAATCACCATTAAGAAAAAATTAATTTGGGAGTGGGGTATAAGTCAAATGTACAGAGGAAGTGACATATTTAGTTGGACCGTGAAGGCTGTGGAAGTAGGTGAGGGAAAGGGTCTTCAGGGCAGAGTTTCTGGGGTGAGCAAAGACCTGGTGGTGTGGAAGTATATATCCTGTGTAGGCAAGTTACCCACCACACTGGATTGTAAAAAGTGCGCTCGAGTCACGTATTAAAGATCCATTGGGCATGCCAAGGCGTACAGATTTTACCCTGTTGCTGTTTAGAAGCCATATAAAGCTTTTAAAGATTCTAAGCATAAAGCCTCGGTTATCTTTTGATGCTTTGATCTGCAATGCTCTAGGCAAGCACTAGCATGGACGAGATAACTGTGGGGTCCCAGGACTAAAGGTGGGACAAGAGGGAAAGCAAAAGAGTAGGCCAACGCTGATGATGCTTGAATGATTTAGTTTGTGGCCAAAATCAAGCTGAAATCAACTGAAAGTTTACAAAGAAAACATCTGAAGGGGTTTTTTTTTTGTTCCCTCAAGGTTAGAACCCCTTAAACTGAAAACGAGGCTAAATGATATACCCATAGAGCAACAGAGGTGGAAATGGAGCCCAAACCAACTTGTAGGACACTTGACTCAGCTCAAAAGAGAACAATAGTGGAGCGAAACAGTATTAAGTGGCCAATTCTATGCCATTTCCAGAGAAAAGAGCTTCAGGGCACATAGTGAGCTTTCAAAACACGCCAAACTTGGTTCTGAATGCAGAGCAGGGGAAGAAAATAAAAACAGAGCAAGGGGGGTAGAGAGCAAAGTGGCTGACAGGCACAATTAAAAGCAGCTTGTGCTGCATTCCAGCCCTTAGCTTTGGTAACAGTTCTTTCTTCCCTTGTTCTAGTTTATTTCTTAATAAAAACTCAATATAAGAGTCCTTAAAATCGTCTGTTGCTCACCACGTTTTGCCCACTGAACTGAGACAGCTTGTTGGCTTTTCTTGGAATATTAGACAGTGATTACATATGAAAAGCTGAGATCTTTTTTTTAAATGTCTATCCATTCTATTTCAGACCCAACATCTCAGGGAGACAAAGATACTACAAGCCATCTTAGAAGGCACATTATTTTGGTTTCCCATGTAACAGCACGACAGGAATTCAACATCAGTGCCCAGAGTCAACCTAGACTATGATGAAGTTCAGCCACAGGCTAGTTACCATTTGGCCTAGAGAAGTGTTTCCTCTTTGCAGCCAGTCTCTTCACATTCTTTTATATGTGTCACTGGCTGCATCTTGGCCTACCCAAAACAATTACGTGTCCTCCTGTGAGTTTCCAACACTACCAGCTGACACTGAAGAGAGGGTTTTACAAGGATCTCAATAAAGTTTTGGAGGCTTAACACTGGGATGTGGAGATTGTGTACATAGAGTCTTCAGACTCAGGGCATTCTCTGAAAAATCACAGGAGCCTTAAAGACTAAAAACACTACCCCATCTCCTCTTCCTATCTAATTTTCCTACTAATTTTTCAAGGCCTAGGACAACTCTAACCCACCTTGAGAAGTCTTTTCTGGCATAAACAACTTACCGTTATCATTTCCTTCCAATAGTAGTTGTTTATGCCTTTTTTCTGGCACTTACATCATCTTCCCTTGATTCAAAGTAGAATCATAACTCTGTAATGGTACCTAACTTAGATGTGAAAGTCTTGTTTCACAAATGTATTAACAACAACTATTTTGTGCTCTTTTATAACTCTCAGGAGAGGTGTGATATATATATGATACAGGTCTCTATCTATATAGAGAAGCACAAGAGACAAACATGAAGGCTACAGAATGTTTAGAGCATTCAAGGAACCTGATTAACTTGATAACTTGATAAATTGACGTGCAAGTTCAACTTGATAACTTGGTTATCTTGTTTAGTGATTTTAAAAGGATCAGTCTTTAGTGGGACAATGAAGTATTCCTTTGTCTCTTTACACTGATTTAGTTTAAATCACATTTTAATTTACTTAGAAATTTGAAATAACATTAATGGAGGGCATGAGATTTTTATGCTTGTTAAAAAAAGAAATGAGTTGGAAAAAAATGATTAAGAAACACTACTCCATGTCATTTACCTAAACTGTATTTCTGATAATAAAATGAGGAAAAATGCCCCTTGTGTCCCTTCAGCTTGATTCAAACGTGGGCCCCTAAGGTGCATGTCGATGGACTCAAAAGGCATTTATCCCAGTGTGAACATACCACCTGCCACTTTTCAATCAGCAGCACTTCCACGAGAATCATTTGAGTACTCAAATCTCCCCAAGGGATCTTCCATTTTTTTGACTCAGCATGTAAGCAGGCAAACTGGTTCTGGTGTCTCACCCACTGTAGAAGCTTCTTATAACAGCAATAGCAGGGGCATTTTTGTAGGCAGTATAATTACTCACCCTCAGTATTACACAGCTGTTCTGAGCACATTTCCCTCTTCTACTCAAAAAACAAACACAGAACAACTGTCTAACTTAGTGCCTATTTTGCCTTCTGTCTCCACTACCCTATTAGAAAGAAGTTGTCTCCTTCCTTATGTGCTTCTCCATGCCAATCCTTTGAGTAAATACAGTTGTAACTCTTCTTGAAGAAGCTTGCCTGAGGTGTATCTACCATCTTTTCATACACAGCCTTTCCACTATGGTACTCCATTGCAGGGAAAAAGAGAAATTTACATGGTCCAAAGATAAATTCAAATTTCTACTACGCTTTGAATTTGGCCAAACAAAAAACACAGAGGGCAACTGCTTATTTTTTAAGGATGAATGAATCCAGTCATATCTGGTGTTGTGAACTATTTTTCACATGAGTTGCTTTCATTGGAGACATTTGCTCTGATGTTTTCCTTTTCATTATTTATGTTGGTGGCCTTGTAAGAGAAATATAAGCCATGCTAGGGAGGTGACTCACACATATTTCATAAAAGTCTGAGTAGTTATGGAAGCCTTTGAGGACGGTGCCAGGTTCCAACTGAGTTCTACAGGTTGTGAAAAACAGGAAATCATACAAGGAACTTCGACAATTGGAGTTTGTTTAAGGATACACAGGCACTGGAAACGGAAAGACATTGGGAGCCAAGGGAAATCTGGGGATTGGCTGTTATCTCTTCTCTCACCAGCCACATCATCTCTTAATTATGGCTTCTCTGTAGCTCTCAATATCTGTTTCCTAAATATCTGCTTCCTCGAAATCTGCCATGAGGCCCCCTGACTGCTGATTCTAAATCATGAGACCTCCCGACATACATGCTTTTAGCCTCAGTTCCTTATACTATTTGCTTCATTTTCTCAGTTCAGGTTTCCAAGAAAGGTAATCTGTTTTACTAACAAAATATTTTCAAGCCAAGCTATGTACCAGGTACACATTCCATGGTCCCAACAACTATGGTCAAGGGGGTAGAGTCACCTGACCTCTGTAAGAATAGCCCTTCTTTAGGGACAATGAGTGGGAAGTTTCCCTTAAAAGGAACTTCATGATACAACTTAGAGAAAAAAATGGCAGAGTAGGCAGCTCCAAGCTCTCATTCCCCCACAGAAACATCAAAAAAACAAGCAGAAACTATGAAAAACAACTGTCTCAGAACTTTGGAAAACAGTCAAAGGTTTACAGCAATCAAGCAGGCAATGAATGAGGAAAAAGGCAACTTCAAAACAGTGGGAAAGCTTTGTGGAGTTGTTACTTGTCCTTACCTCAAGCCTTCTCTGGCATGGCAGGAGTTGTAGCCCATGGTCAGTGTGGGATTCTGGTTCCTGGTCCAAGAGAAAACAAAGCAGAGTCTATTTACAAATTATTGTGTATGTCTGTTCTAACCTGTCTGGGGGGTTATCTGAAGTACTGATGCAAGGTATTTATCTCCCTTTCACCTAACTCAAACTAAGGCCAGAAAAGCAAGGGGCATTATTCAAAAACACTGGAAGCCCAACTAACAGCCCATTGACACCTGGGGCCAAAGATTAATGTTGAAATATACAATAAACTGCCTAAGTCCCAGGAGCAAAAGTTGGGGAGAATTTCTTTGGCAAATTAGGACATTCAATAGCACCTGTGTATATGTGGGAATTTACAAAGGTGTGCACATGCCCAGGGCAAGGTACATGCTCAGAAAAGAACTGAGAAGACTCCAATCTTTCACCTTGGGCCAGTCCCTAGGCTCAGTGCAAGCCAGGTTAAGTGTGGAAGGAGAATCCCAGAACAAAGCCAAGGTACAAAGATTGGGAGAGACATTTTTCATTTATATTGTTTGGTTTTGGTTTTTCTTATTTTCTTGTTGTTTTTAGCTCCTGGCATTCAAGAGATATCTGTCAACACACTAGCTGAACTTAAGCTAAGGAGCGGAGATTTCAGAGAACATACACATCAAGGAAAACAGTCTTTGCAAGAATAATTTGGAAAGTCACTAAACAAATGGACTGTTACAGCCTGCAACAATAAAAAAAAAAAAGCAAAGGCAAACCCTGAGGAAAAAGAAGAATCTGGTTTGCAGAGCTGCAACATTCAAATGTCTGTTTTGCACACACAAAAAAATCACAAGGCATACAAAGAAACAGCAAAGGATGGCCCATTCAAAGGGACAAAACAAATCTCCAGAAATCATCCCTGAAGAAACGCAAGCATCAAACTTACTAGACAGCTGTCTTAAATATGCTCAAAGAGATCAAGGAAAACATGGAAAAAGAACTAAAGCAATCAAGAAAACTACATATGAACAAAGCGAGAAAATCACTTTAAAAATAGGTTATAAAAACAATCAAATTTTAGAGCTGGAAAGTACAATAAATGAAATGAAAAAGTCACTAAAGGGGTTCAACAGCAAATAATACAGTCTAAGCCTTTAAATTGTAGAATTTAATCCATTTATATTTGATGTGATTAATGATAAAGAAGGAATTACTTCCGCCTTTTTGTTAGTTTCCTGTATTTCTTATGCTTTTATTCAGCAAAATAGAAACAGACTCACAGAAACAGAAAACAAACTAGTGGTCGAAAAAGGGAAGAAAGAAGGGCGGAGGGGCAAGTTAGGGGCATGGAAATAAGAGATTCAAACTACTATGTATAAAACAGATAAGCAAAAAGGATATATTATATAGCTCAGGGAATTACCATTGCCATTACCTTGTAATAACTTTTAATGGAGTATAATCTTTAAAAATACTGAATCACTATTCTATACATCTGAAACTAATATAATATTGCAAATCAACTACACTTCAGTAAAAAAAAAAGAAAAGCATAAATTGGCAGAAGAGATTTTTAAATATGATTATATGCTGTATTCAAGAGACAAACTTCAGATCCAAAAACTCAAATAGACTGAAAGTGAAAGAATGGGAAAAGATAGTTCATACAAATAGTAACCCAAAGAGAGCTGAGGTGTTTATACTAATATCAGACAAAATAGTCTAAGTAAAAAACCATAACAAGACACAAAGGACATTATATATTGTTAAAAGGATCAATCTATCAAGAAGATATACAAATTATAAACATATATACACCAAACAACAGAGCCCCAAAATATAAAAAGCAACATTGATAGATTTGAAGGGAGAAATAGATAGTTCTACAATAACAGTTGCAGTATTCAATACCCCACTTTCAATAATGGACAGAATAAATAGACAGATCTATAAGGAAATAGTGAAACAACACTATAAACCAACTAGACCTAACAAAAAAAACACGTTCTTCTCAAGTGGACATGGAACATTCTCCAGCACAGAACATGTGTTGGGCCACAAAACAAGACTCAAATTTTAAAAAATTTAAATCACACAAAGTATTTTCTCTGACCACAATCAGTAACAGAAGAAAAATGGAAAATTCACACACACATAGAACCTTAAACAGCCAATGGGTCAAAGAAGAAATCACAATGGAACCTACAAACTATTTAGAAATGAATGAAATGAAAACACAATATACCAAAATTTATGGGATACAGTGAAGGCAGGGTTCTGAGGGTAATTTATAGCTATAAATGCATACATTAAAAAAGAAGATCTCAAATCCAAACCTAACTTTACATCTAGAGGAACTAGAAAAAGAAGAACAAAATAAACACAAAGCTAGCATAAGGAAGAAAATGATAAATATTACAGCAGCGACAAATAAAATAGAGAATTGTTAAAAATACTAGTTCAATGAAACCAAAAGTTTGTTCTTTTAACAGAGCAACAGAAATGACAAACCATTAATTAGACTGACAAAGAAAAAGAAAGAAGACACAAATAACAAAAATAAAAAATGAAAGTGGAGATATTACTACTGACCTTATAAAATTAAAAGGATTGTAAGAGAATATTATGAGCAATCATTTGACAAAAAGCTAGGTAACTTAGATGAAACAAATTCCTAGACATACAAAATCTATCAAAACTGAATAACAAAGAAACAGAAAATCTGAATAAACCTATAAATGTAAGGAGATTGAATCAGTAATCAAAAATCTCCCAACAAAGAGCTCAACCTAATGGCTTCATGGTGAATTATACCAACACTTTAAAGAACTAACACCAATCCTTCTCCAACTCTTCAAAAAAACTGAAGACAAGGAAACATTTCCTAACTGATTCTATCAGGCCAGCAGTGTCCTGATATTAAGTCAAAGACACTAAAAGAAAGTAGAACTACAGACCAATAGCCCTTATGAACATTAATGCAAAAATCCTCAAGAAAATATTAGCAAACTGAATTTAGCAGCATATTAAAAAGATTATACACCATGACTGAATGAGATTTATTCCTGGAAGGCAAAGATGATTCAACATACAAAAATCGATCAATGTAATACACCACATTAACAGAATAAAGAAAAAAGAATACATGATCATCTCAACTGATGCAGAAAAAGCTGAGCCCAGTCAAAACCACTGACCCACAGAAGGAACATTTAAAAATAAACCTAAAAATATATGATATTAAGTGAAAAAGACATATTGCCAAAGAATAGGTACAGCGTTCAAGTATGGTTCAAAGCATGCAAACACCATACATTTATTGTTTACATTATATATTACCTACATGTAATAACATTATTTAAAATATTCTCAGAAATAAAACAAACCAAATACAAACAACAGAAGAGGTATACAATAATGTTTTAGCTCTTTAAAAACTACATCTGTCTGATGGTTGAAGATGGGTGATAGAATACTGGTTACATTATACCATTCTTTCCACTTTGGGTTATGTTTGAAAATTTTGATGATTAAAACGTTGCTATACTGGGACTTCCCTGGTGGCACAGTGGTTAAGAATCCGCCTGCCAATGCAGGGGAAACGGGTTCAAGCCCTGGTCCGGGAAGATCCCACATGCTGCGGAGCAACTAAACCCGTGTGCCACAACTACTGACCCTGTGCTCTAGAGCCCACAACCCACAACTACTGAGCCCGTGTGCCACAACTACTGAAGCTTGTGCTCCTAGAGCCCATGCTCTGCAACAAAAGAAGCCACCACAATGAGAAGCCCGCGCACCGCAACGAAGAGTAGCCCCCGCTCACCACAACTAGAGAAAGCCTGCATGCAGCAACAAAAAACCCAACACAGCCAAAAAAGAAAGAAAGAAATCTATATATAAAAAAAAAGTTACTACACCAAACAACAGTTTAAAAAAAACTTTGAGAGAATTGGGGAAATCTGATTATGGGCTGGGTATTAGACAATATTAAGAAATTTCCACTATTTCTGTTAGGTATAATAATGACATGGTGGGCATGTAAAATAAACAAACAAACAGGGCTTCCCTGGTGGCACAGTGGTTGAGAGTCCGCCTGCTGATGCAGGGGACACGGGTTCGTGCCCCGGTCCGGGAAGATCCCACATGCCACGGAGGGGCTGGGTCCGTGAGCCATGGCCACTGAGCCTGCGCGTCCGGAGCCTGTGCTCCGCAACGGGAGAGGCCACAACAGTGAGAGGCCCGCGTACCACCAAAAACAAACAAACAAACAAACAAACCTCACTGATGCATACCAAAATATCTGCAACTGAAACTACTTGAAGTCTAGGATTTTTAAAAAAAGTATTCTAGAAATATAAGAAAAGGAGGTGGAGGATAGATGAAAAACAGTTGGGAAAACATTGATAAGTGTTAAAGTTGGATAAAAGGCTACATGAGTAGTCAGCATACTATATATTTACTTTAGTGTATTTTTGAAATTTTTCTAGTAAAAAGTTTTTATATACCAAATTATATTGTGATGTACTATAATTATGGTATATTATTAAGATTTGTAAAAGCTAGAGGCAGGTACACAGTTATTCATTATATTTTCTGCTACTCTTTTCTATATGTTTGAAATATTGTTTCATTTTACAAAGAAAATTCTACATCTTCCCCATGTAAACTTTACCAGTCTCACAAATATCTCTGTAATACCACTCTTTAGAAGCTTATCAGAAGCCTACAAGCCCTACAAAGTAGAGTTGAAAGACTTCTATCTTAGAAATGGTTCATATGTTCCAAAAAAACCCCAAGAACTAAGAATTCATTTCCAAAGCAAAATGTACAAGATTCAGGAGGCTCCTAAAAGTGTTTTCTTTTTGTATTTCCAAAGAGCTGTCATGCCCTTTTAATACAATGCCTCCTGTATCACCCAAAGAATTCCTGTTGCTTAACATCTCTGTGGACCCCCTACAGTGCTATGAAGTAGGGTAAGTGAAATATGCTTCGCTTGGAGGAAAAGTGCTTGTCATAAGAAGTAATTTACCTCTTGGAGCCAAAACACACCATTTCACTGCCAGAAGAAGACATTTTGTCAAGTCAAAAGGTAGGATTGTGAATGAGGATGGAGGGCGAGAGGGAGATAGAATTTGCCAAGGTAATGAAGCAGGAAGGGTGGTACATTAGAAAAAGCACAGGCCTAGAGCCAGCGCCACCGCATATAATTGCATAGACTTGGGGAATCTGTTTTAACATCTCTACGTTTCAGAAAAGTTGGTTTATATTGATGCAACACTGGCTGCACATCTGAATTCCTGGAGAATGCCCAGACCCCTCCCCAGTCAAATATCTCTGGGATAGATCTTGGCCAAGGACCACTCTTAACACTCCTGAGGGGATTCTAATGTGCAGCCAGGTTTGTGACCCACTGGTTTAGATCTCTTAAGGTCTCTTCCACTTTTCACTCTACCTGGATATATCTGTAGGAAACTATGATAGCTGTAGTTTTTGCCTTTCTAGAATGCCTACTCGACACCTCCCTCCAGTAACAGCCACCTTCTGTTAGAGAACATGTTCCAAGTGGCTCTGTTTGGCTAATGCCTTGCTCATCTTATACTGAGCATTTTCTCGTTATTGTTATATTAAATTCGATTTATGTCATTAAAGAGAATCAAGCAATGGTTATAGCTGTGCCCAATAAAAACCCCGAAGTCTGAAGGGCCCACAGAATAAAGGACCCAAATAAAACATCCTGAAATCATGTTTTTTGTTTCACTTTGTTAGAATTCAGCAAGAGATATATTCAGTAATCAAATCCCTATGATTCTATAAAGCTCTATTAATGACAATGGCCCACTCCACTAAACCCCTAAACTTTCTTCTGTTAAAGATCATTTATAGAGTGAGTTTCTAAGCCCAGGAAATGTGAATCCATAGCCTACAACTCTTAACCACAAACCAGTATCATCCCAGAATAAATAGCAGGGCATGCTCTTTATTCGTCTTGTGATTAATAGATGGGCAGGGTGGTAGGGTAATAACCCTTTCAGAATCATCACTGGTGATACAAAAAATGTTAGCTATTCTCCTGAACTTAACATATTATATTTCAAATTATTGTTTAAAAAAAAACCTTGTTGCCATTTGGATACTCCTTTTTTTTTCCATCTTTATTGGCGTATAATTGCTTTACAATGTGAAGTAAGTCAGAAAGAGAAAAATAAATACCGTATACTAACACATATATATGGAATTTTTTTTAAAATCGTCTGAAGAACCTAGGGGCGGGACAGAAATAAAGATACACATGTAGAGAATGGACTTGAGGACACGGGAAAGGGGAAGGGTAAGCTGGGACGAAGTGAGAGAGTGGCATGGACATATATACACTACCAAATGTAAAATAGATAGCTAGTGGGAAGCAGCCACACAGCACAGGGAGATCAGCTCGGTGCTTTGTGTCCACCTAGAGGGGTGGGATAGGGAGGGTGGGAGGGACACGCAAGAGGGAAGAGATATGGGGATATACTAACACACCACTGTAAAGGAATTAAACTTGAATAAAGATGTTAATATATATATATATAAGAAACTTACATTAAAATATACACATTTATATAACACTAAAATCCAAATACCTTCAGGATAATCTAACAGTCCATCCTAAATACCAAGGAATCCTGTAGGAATATGTAGGAATCCGAATCAAACAGGATGTAACTAAGAAAATATCTCAGGGTAAGTAAGCTTTGAGGCAGGTTTTGAAGGAAGAGGTTACAAATTGGAGCCAAGTTAGGATGGTGAGTTTAGGGTTGTTAAAAAGATGCTTTCAAATGAGAGAAACAATGTACCTATAGAAGGGCTAGTCATGACATGGTCTGGGTTATGATCCTTAAATCCCTTTTGGAAATAAATGCATGTTCATAAACTACAAAACAAATTTGGAGTTTTGACTTCCTGTTCTTATCCTGAAGAATAATATAGTTATAGTGTAATACTGTGTCACAGACCAATTTTGCAAGGGCTAGTACCAAGTCTTACTGGTACTTATATTCCTAGCAGGTGAAATAATGACTAGTACATGGTAACCCCTCAAAAAATGCTTATAGTTGTTTGTTAACTAATAATGAAGTAACTAACTGATTACCTAATCAAACAGGTATCTAGATACTGTCTTGAACTTTATATATGTCCTCTGTATTGCTTAAATTAAAACCATATATTTGAGGAGATCAGGGAACTTCTGAAGCAGACAACAGTCCTCAGCTGCAGCCCAGTAGGCAAGGAACACCCAGAATTTCTCCTTCTGATCATCAGTGAGCACAACGCCGGGTGAGTCAGGGACCACTGGAGCAGATGACGACACATTCAAATCACAGCCCAGCTCTAAGCAAGCAGCAGTTGCTAAGAGTTCCTGGCTGACCTGAGCAAGTCCACCCAGCCCATGAAGCCAAGGGCAGCCCTGGTCAAAACCTGCCAGACATTAGTCCCATATGTCTGCCTCATGCTACTTGGAGCACTCCACTCACCCCACTGGGAAGTGTACTTGGACCCTTACTTCCAGGCCCAGAGAACAATCCTGCTCAGATGCCTTGTATCTTGGCTCCTTAGGGCTAGACTCTTGGTGACTGCCAACATGATCATTAACTGGCCTCTTACATTAATCCATGCTATTGGAGTAGTGAAAAGTTTTAACGGACACCTACTATTTTTTTTCATCTATCCACTTTCCCTAACATGTACATTTAAACAGTTCTTTCTGCTCTAGGTACTGCAAAGAAAAGAAGTGTCAGAGACAAGAAGAGCTACCGAAATATTCAGCCTCTTTGGGGATAGTAATCCTGCTCCTGAGAATTTATAAAAGGGAAATATTCCAACAGGGGAAAAAAAGCTATCAGGAGATTTTCATTGCAGTATTATACATAATAGTAAAGATTTATAAATAATCTAAAAGTTACACAATATGAAAACAATTTTGTAATTTATGATACATCAGCTCAGTATAGTACTCTCAGTTACAATAATTATGAAGATTGTCTAAAAAATGGAAACATACATAGAAGAGTGATAATTCAAAAGCAGAATTCAAAACTGTAAGTATGCTCTGATTGCCGTCTGTTACAGTAATATAATTATAGAGAAAGATTGGAAAAGAACATGAGATAAAATGACATTTGATGCTTTAGCAATGTAGGACTATGAGTATTTTTTAATTCAGAGGATCACCTAATATTACTAAAACTGAATAGTCAACAATGTGCCATCCCTAAATGTAAGGCCAGAAACTATCAAACTCTTAGAGGAAAACATAGGCAGAACACTCTATTACATAAATCACAGCAAGATCCTTTTGACCCACCTCCTAGAGAAATGGAAATAAAAACAAAAATAAACACATGGGACCTAATGGAACGTCAAAGCTTCTGCACAGCAAAGGAAACCATAAACAAGACCAAAAGACAACCCTCAAAATGGGAGAAAATAGTTGCAAATGAAGCAACTGACAAAGGATTCATCTCCAAAATTTACAAGCAGCTCATGCAGCTCAATAACAAAAAAACAAACAACCCAATCCAAAAATGGGCAGAAGACCTAAATAGACATTTCTCCAAAGAAGATATACAGACGGCCAACAAACACATGAAAGAATGCTCAACATCATTAATCATTAGAGAAAGGCAACTCAAAACTACAATGAGATATCATCTCACACCAGTCAGAATGGCCATCATCAAAAAATCTAGAAACAATAAATGCTGGAGAGGGTGTTGAGTAAAGGGAACCCTCTTGCACTGCTGGTGGGAATGTGAATTGGTACAGCCACTATGGAGAACAGTATGGAGGTTCCTTAAAAAACTACAAATAGAACTACCATATGACCCAGGAATCCCACTACTGGGCATATACCCTGAGAAAACCATAATTCAAAAAGAGTCATGTACCAAAATATTCATTGCAGCTCTATTTACAATAGCCAGGAGACGGAAACAACCTAAGTGTCCATCATCGGATGAATGGATAAAGAAGATGTGGCACATATATACAATGGAATATTACTCAGCCATAAAAAGAAACGAAATTGAGTTATTTGTAGGGAGGTGGATGGACCTAGAGTCTGTCATACAGAGGGAAGTAAGTCAGAAAGAGAAAGACAAATACCATATGCTAACACATATATATGGAATCTAAGAAAAAAAATGTCATGAAGAACCTAGGAGTAAGACAGGAATAAAGACACAGACCTACTGGAGAACGGACTTGGGGATATGGGGAGGGGAAGGGGTGAGCTGTGATGGGGTGAGAGAGTGGCATGGACATGTATACACTACCAAACGTAAAACAGCTAGTGGGAAGCAGCCGCATAGCACAGGGAGATCAGCTCGGTGCTTTGTGACCACCTAGAGGGGTGGGATGGGGAGGGTGGGAGGGAGGGAGACGCAAGAGGGAAGAGATATGGGGACATATGTATATGTATAACTGATTCACTTTGTTATAAAGCAGAAACTAGCACACCACTGTAAAGCAATTATACTCCAATAAAGATGTAAAAAAAAAAAAAATGTGTCATCTCTGAATCTCAGTGTTACCATAAGAGCATTTCCTTTGTTTCTGTTAGTACACCAATTAAAAACCAATAGAAAGAAACTGTAAAGAAATCTGGAGACTGCCATTTTGAAATTTATTTTCATATCACAATTCCTAGAGGTCAAGAACTATTTTTTAATCATTTAACTCATTTAATTTTTAATCCTCTGTATAATCCAACACAGTGTCTCATACACATTAAATGCTCCATAAATATTGTTGAAACAAGAGAAGGAATAGTTCCCCACCCCACTCCACAAAAGAATTTGCAACAAAGCTGTGGAAAACAACCACATAAAATGAATGAATCTAAAGGCTTTGTCTGGGTTAGATTCTTCCAGAAGTAGACCCTGAGACAAGGATTCACATACAAGTAGTTTACTCTGGAGATGATCCCAGGAAGCTCTGGTAAGGGTGACAGGAAGTAAGCCAGGGAAGGGAAAGAAGCCAGAAAAGGGTTCATTACAGAGCAGGTTACTGCTGTGGGCAACTGAGACTCAATCCTGCTGGGGACCTCTGAGATACTGTAGAACACATCTCAGAGTTATCCTCAGCAAAGGGTGACGGAGCAGCAGAATTTATTCACCAACTTCTCATCTATCATTTGCTGACGACTGCTTCTGGGGCATTCACTTGCCCTAAACATAGGCTGAGAATAATCTCAGCAGAAAAACCCCATAGGGAGGAAGTTAACAAGTAGCAAGTGTTCCTAGTGAGAAGCCAATATTTGTGTTTACATGAATCAGCGGCGTCTGTTGAGGGGCTATATGACAGAGGTGCTGACAGTGTCTGCCAAAGGGGCTATATGATAAATGCCAAAAGGCAGCTCAGAGACATCTTCCAGGGCAGAGGAAGTAGGACTAATCCTTAAAGGAGCAGCAGGATGTGAATGGAAATCACAGTCCCCATGAAAGAAGGCTCCTGGGATAAGTGAATTTATCAGCATCCCACCTAGCCCTTGATGAGTGCTCAGAAAATGTTAGTTTTTATCTTTCCCCCAGCCAAGAATATGGAGAGTCTTAAATTGCTATTCTACGGGTCTCCTAATGCTCTAAACGGCAGAATGGAGAAGGCATGGCAGGAGTCAAGTCCTAGGGCTGGGTATGTACAAGGGGTGCTCAATGGATGAGAAGAAAACAAGGTTAGTTGGAGCAAGTCTCTCCATGGCACCATTATTATCAATTCCAGTGAAACAGAGCAGAGGAAGAAACTATGGCAAGCAGGAGGAATGGAGATTTGGGGGCTAAGTGCGACCTCAAATCAAACACCATCAGAAACGTTTAGAGAGATTTGTATTAAACTATCTTGGGTGAATTGTGGTCCACTTACATGTGAAGAAAAAATGACCCTTGCCCACCAAGGACAAAGAATAAAGAGGAGACATGGGTAGTAGTGGTAAGAGGTGACAACATGATACTTAGTCTTTCCTGCTGAGAAGCTTGTAAAATGTCCCTGCCCTCACCCACTCACATTTGAACCAACAGTCAGAAGGGGCTTGGCAGCCGGTACCAGGGCCATCTTCTCTAAAGCTTTGACAACCCAGCAACCAATGTGAGGACTGGCTCTGCAAGGAGACCCAAGTCATGGTCACTTCACAGTCATCAGATCCTTGTTGCCTTCACAGCATTCCCAGGGTTTGTGTTGGGCAGGGAGACAGGGGATGCAGGGTGCAGTGAGTCAGAATTCTAGGGAAAAATACTGAGTGAGGAAGCTGTGACGGCCTTCTTAATAACTAGCTTCCGGAGCTGGAACTGGAAATCAGAGCCCTCTGGTTACAGACGCAGGATTTCACATACCCCTAAAAACAGCTGTTCCATGCACTTTTTTCTGAGTGTGTCTGTTTGTGTGTGTATGTGCACATGCTCAAAGATCAATGCAAAAAAAAAAATACCCATACATTAAAAAAAAAGATCAATGCAAAGGTTTCAGGGACTCAGAAGAGTATATTATTTTCTCCCTAATTCTAATTCTTCATGACTCCTGATAATTTTCACTTGAGATATAGTGAAAAGAGCCTTGGACATATCATCAGGCTGTGCTCAAACCCTGTTTCAGCTGTGCTACTCCATTCTAGCTGTACCACTCCAGGCAAGTTCATCAGTTCTTCACCTGTCAAATAGTGTTATCACAAGGCTTAATGATAAGTATTAACCTGGTCCCCACCATGTGGCAGGCATTGCTCTAGTTGCTCATTCCAGATTCACCACAACCCTGTTGGGTAGGTGCTAATATTACTACCCTTTATACATATGAAGAAATGAGGCACAGAGACAGCACGCAACTTGCTCAGGGTCACACAGCTAAAAAGTAGCAGGTGTAAGGCTTGAGCCCAGGCAACCTGGCTCCAGGGCCTGCCCTTTTAACCACCATGCTCTATCACTTCTCAGGAGGTGAAAATGCATGCCTGGTGAAAATGGAGCTGGGACTCAATACTTTACATTCACATTTTACACTTTGAAAGGTTACAGGGTAAAGTAAGAGAACTTGGGCTTTGGAGTCAGACTAATCTGAATGTCATTTAATTGCTGTGTGATCTTGGGAAAATGCATCATCTCTTTGAGCCTCAGTTTCCCAAAAGCGAAGCTGAAATCATAATCCCTATGTCAGAGGGCTGCTGGGATATGTGAATTTACCTGCACCACACCTGGCATTTGATGGGTGCTCAGATAAACATTGGTTTTAATCCTCTCCCTAATCAGGTACATGTAGAGCCTTGAAATTGTTCCTCTACGAGTGTACTAACACTCTAAGCCTTTCTCCCCTCTAACAACCCAAAGGGACAAGCAAACAGGACAAATAAAAGTCATCAGGCATAGTACCTCTGGTTCTCTCTGAAAATCTCCTGGAATTTTTCCTGATGGGAGGAAAATGAGAAATAGGAAAGATGTTTAGGGAGGCCCCTATCCCCAAATGTAATAAATGACACCAAATAAGACAGACTGGGCAGCCGGAGCAATAGGCATCTTGTTAATATAATCAGCTGGTATTCTGCCAAATTCCCCTTTCTCTGACTAAACCTACTGCATAGTATATTTAACCTCTGAAAGACTATGAAATGCTGTATTATGATAGAGAATTTTTAAAAATTTTATCTCAAATCCCAAATGCTCTAAGATAAATCCACTTCCTTCTTTCATCTTAGAGTTAATAAAATCGTTATTCAAACTCTGGAAAGACACGTTTCCTCTCCTTGCCTCTTGCCTCTACCAAGACAATTTTACCAACTAACATATACTGTAAAGAGTGAGCCTGTTGTAGCACTGCATCCAGAAAAGCTTTTCATTAAACTATTTTCTTAAGAGCACAGCATCTTGCCATAAAGGAAATAACTCCCAAGATCTTTCATAACCTTTATTAGAATGTAAATCATAAGACCAAATTTGCACTGACACAAATATCCTACAGGTTAAGTTGTTTACACCTTGCTACAAATTGTTATAAAACCCAGATCAAATTTGTCAGTTTAAGATTCTACAACTTAAGAGAAATTAATGGGCAATATTTTCAATGTCTCCCTGGAACTCCCAAAGCTATATCTGATGCAACTATAAAAATCCATGAAATTAATTTCACCCTCAAAAATAAAAGCAGCTGCATTAGTAATTGACTTAATAAATTTCAAAACCATCTCAATTGTGCCTACAAATCCAGCACAGATTGAGATCAAACCTGAGACACAATTCAATTTTCCAAACTATGTACCAAATGTTGATGGAGAGTGAAACTGCTGACCCACATATAGCTATCAGATTAAGTATCATCATCATCATCATCACACTGTCCTCTGTATCAGAAGTTGACACCTACTGACCCACTTTTAGTAGGCTGTGATCGTGAGATGTTTTGTTTGTTACAGTAGTGAACTTGTTCTAGACATCTCCACTCAATTCCAATTCTGATCAACATTTTCAAGGACATTACCTAGGGTTAAGTGACAGTCTAAGGCCAAGAAATAACCAACTGTTTCACCAGGGAATCAAACCCATGACCATGACCCCATAAGTATCTAAGCAGTCATAGCGAATCATGCAGAAATCAGCAGCACAACTACTATAGAGCTCCTCAAGTATAACCTAAGGATGCTGAAGAAAGCTGGGTGAAAGATGTACTACTTTATCATTATCTTTTCATAGCTGTGATTGGAACCATGTACTTAACTACAGGCTATTCAAAAATTACAGGACAATAGATGATCTCTGAATTTATTGAGGGATTTAAATTTATGGCCCGATAGAATGAAAATCACACACTTGCCTTAGGAAATAGAGTGCTTGTCCACCTCAAGTAAAGAAGAGCATATGTTATCCAACTCTGATGAGAACAGATTTCAGTACAAGCTCATTATGCTATGGTGGGTGTATCAGTTTCCTAGCGCTGCTGTAACAAATTACCACTAACTTGGTGGCTTAAAACGACAGAAATTTATTCTCTAATAGTTCTAAAGGCCAGGAGCCTGAAATCAGGGTGTCAGAGGAGCCATGCTTCCTATGAAGGCTCTAGAGAAGAATTCTTCCTTGCCTCTCCCTAGCTTCTGGTGGCTCTTGGCAATGCCTGGAGTTCCTTGGGTTGCAGCTATATCATCCAACCTGTGCCTCCATTTTCACATGGCCTTCTTCTTCCCTTTGTGTGTGTGTGTGTGTGTGACCACTCCTCATCTTATAAAGACACCAGTCATTGGATTTAAGGCCCACCTGAATTCAATATGGCCCCATCTTAACTAGTTACATCTGCAAAAGGCCTATTTCCAAATAAGGTCACATTCTGAAGTTATAACATAGACATGAATTTTTGGAGGACACTATCCAACCCACTATAGTGGGCATTCTCAATTTGCCAAAGAGTCACCGCTCTTACCAGACTGATTTCCTATATGGCTGCTTGGTTCTATTTATGGATAGGAGACTATAAACCGTTTTCCTTCCAGGTCGCCAAACTCCAGTATAATTTGATAGTCTACAAACGGTGCCCAGTTCAAAATAATGTATTAAACATGTATGTAGTCTTTACCTTTTTATTTTCCAAGACATCTAGCTCTAGATAAGAGTTAAAACTGACATAGCAATCAGCAAAAATGAAAGCAGCACTTTAAAACTATAATTCTTTTTAAAAATTCTGGCCAAACATTAAGTATTGATATTTCACAATAGCCAAAGAGGAAAATAATTCTAATGTTCACCCAAATTGATAAAAACGCTAGAGCAGTGGTTTTCCAAGTGTGACCCCCAGATCATCAGCATCAGCATCAGCTGGGAGCTCCTTAGAAATGCAGAAGTTCAGGGCCCATCCCAGACCCACTGAATCAGAATTCTCATTCTAACATTTTTCTTCAGATGATGCATATGCTCTGTTCTAAAATTCTGATGCCAAAAGTAAAAAGAAGCCTAACCCTCCCATATAATTCCATACTTTGGCAGGAACGGGTATTTGTTTTGCTGAGGGTTGATAGGGACCGTTACACACACACACACACACACACACACACACACACACACACACACACACGTCCTCTGCCTTCCCACAGAGTGTCAGCAGCTTTCCAAATGAACAAGCTGTTTCCATGACATCAAACCCTTAATTCAAAGCAGATATACCAACCGTCCAGGAGTGTGAGCACAAAGCACCATTTCGTACGTATTTCATTTGTGTTCTTGGTCTCAAACATCTCTTCCTTGAAAAAGAAATCCTTGTGAAAAAAAAAAACCTAATATTTAGAGCAACACTTTAATTGACAAATGTGTCACCCTTTTTTCTCCTGTAAGTAGGGCACTCTGAAGGATTCTGTGTTAAATCTCTTGTCATAGTTAATCAATCTGGGATAATAATGTGAATGACTAGTAAATTAATTATACTACTATAGGTATATGTTCTCCCCCTCTAGTGAATGTTTTCCTTTTCCCCACTGCAGTCCAGGCCATTTTATTCTTGATATAGTCTTAAAGTCAATTTCTTCTTTGCTGTGAACATGCTTTTTTCTCTTACTTCTCTGAACAAATGATGGAAAAATCCTCCCTTTTGCAGCATCTGTACTTAACAATATCCTGACTTGAGAGAGACAAACCCGAGAATGTGACTACAAGAAATTCATTTGCATTAACAGCAGCCTGAAAAGATAGTGAATCAAATCCTAGCCTCTCCCTAAAAATCCTCCCTTAAATGTTTATCTCCACAGTTTTTCTAAATTAATTTACCCAATCAACAAATTTAAAGGAGAAATCACATCACGTTCAATGCCAACCAGTTTAAAAATAGTCAAGTCTGTTCGGCAGGGAACAGACCAAATTCAAAAGTGCAGAAAGGAACCAAGTGTAAAGAGGGCGATTAAATAAGCACATACTCAATAAAGCTTGAAGCCCCAGAACTGTAGGCTCAGATGCAAATCAGCTTCACTGTGGAAGGTTCAGGCAGGAGCTGTTAGGAATTCTTCACAGCATTTTCTAGCCCATGACACCTACCAGGCTTACGCCCACCTGCTCACACAACAAGTAAAATGCAAGAAGAAAGCGTTTCTGGAATGCATAATTCCCAAATGCTTAAGGCAAGTAGATGTCTGAATTTGAGGAGTTCAGACCATTCCTTGCTCCTTTGCTCCCGGGATTCAGTCATTCAATCCCACAGCTGCAGGGTATGAATCACTGCTGTAAATCACCTTCGATTTCCAAATATGTAAGGAGAGTTTAGGGGAAAAAAACAAGGTGACGTTCTCTTCACAACCTTCAAGAACTGGCTGTGTGACAAGAGCCAGCGCCAGGGGAACCTAGCCATCGGAAGGAAGAGACAGCCCAGAAAATCCCTTTGAGACAGACGGAGGGATAACAGGAAACAAGAGAAAGAAGCCGGGAGTGAAGCAGGGACTGACAAAACAGAGCTGAGCTTACAGCTTAACCAGCTGCATCTCTAGCATTTAAATTTCTCAAGGAGGCAAACGGGCTGCACTTTCTACATAGGTGTTGCAGCCGCCCTCCCATCCTACCTCTCCGGGGGGATGTGGCCTGCGTCCATTTTGATCACTTGCTAGCACTGAGCACAATGACAGACACATAGTAGGAGCTCCATGTATATTTGTTGCTATATTTGTTGATTAAATAGCTGATTAATTAATGAGACAAAAAGGTTCTCAACAAAGTTTATCAAATACTATTTTTGGAGAATTACCATTATAAAATGGTACCTGTGTTCTTCTGGGGAGTGTGGGGAAGGATGTTTCCCTAGACAAAATAAAATCCTATTGAAATATAAGAAAAATTTTCAATCTCACGAAGGGAAATGAAACACATGCAAGGTATTGTCGGGATTGTTTTTGAGTCTGTCTAATGATTTATCCTGCACTGATAGCCTAGCTGAGCAGAAAAGCTAGGCCAGAGTTCCTGAATTTTTATCTAACTCCCTGCCCAGCAATTTGCTCTGTATTCCACAGTAACTTTCAGTTTTTCCTGGTTCCTCAGAGTCAAGCACACCGATAGTGGTCATGAGTGCATTTCCCTGGATGGATACACCAAGCAGGTTTATGAACCAACATGTAGCAGCAATTACCAAGCATATGAGAAAGATACTAGAATATACGCAAAAGTCTGGGAAAGAGGCATGTTTTTAGCATAACCACACACAGGAGAAATTTAAGAGGGAGTAAATCTTGGCAATGGGAAAGGTCTGATTGTCTTGCAGATGCTCTACTGTGTGAGAGATCTTAATAGCTATTACACCATCCCCACTCCCAGCTTCAGCCCCAGGTCCCCGCAGCATCCAGTGACAGAACAGACAGACCTAAACAACGCACAGCCCACACAGTGGATGGAGAAGGAGAAGCAGGGCCCTGTACGGGGGAGGTGGATGCCCAAGGCTCCTTCCAGCGCTAAAATTCTATTGGCACCTGGATTGCCCAGGCCACGACAGCCTTTAGACACAAAAGTGGACCGTAATAAAGTGTCGTGGCTCTCCAATCCCTCTTTAAAGCCTTCCCAAAGTCGGAATTTTCTAAGGGGCGCCCGACGTGGGCTCTGCATTTGTCTTTTCTGCTACTCTCCCTAGGGGAACTCAGTCATGGGTGCCACCAGAGCTCACGTCTTAGGCCCTTCTGCCCACTGCAATTCGGACAAAGAGGTCACCTCCTCCCCTTGCCACAGGGACGACTGTCATTACTGCTGCCCCGGCCACAGCAGGTGTAGGAGAGAGCAGCCAGGGCCCTGACTCACCATTCCTCCCTCTGCCAGCACCGACAGTTCTCCACCTGAGGGCCTCCTCTCAGCCTATGAACGGGCAGGTGGGAATACCAAGCAAATACCCGGGGAGTAATTCCCAGCTGGTGATGACTGAACCGGAAGCTAAAACCCCAAGCTTCCTCGGCCCTTGGATGGGATAACTCTGAGGCATGTTTTATATCATCTCTCAAAGGCCCCAGTAAGACAAAGCTTCATTTAGCCACACTGGTGACCTTTACTGGAATGTTACCAAATACGCTTTTGGCATTTTGTAACACAGGCTGCATTTTCAAGCAAGGAAACAATTGCTTTTGTTTCCATGCAGACAAGTACTGTGACGGTACAATGTCCTCTGAAAGGGCGAGTGTGGCAGATATGTCAGAGCCCGCCTCTAGCACCTCAGGCCTTACCCTTGTCGTGAACTCCTGGCCCGCTGCTGACTGCCGCACCTGCAGTTCTCTGCCTAAAGAACTGTCCTGGCTGTCAGAGCCCAGCAGCGAATCGGTGCCGCCAGGAGCAGCCCTCAACCAGCGACCGAATGAGAGAGCTCTGAAGCACTTCTTCTATACTGGCTCCCAGTGTTCCCAGTAGACTTATACTCCAGTTATCCATGGTACTAACTTGCTTGATAACACACCCTTCCCGTACTTAACTCATTTCTCCACTCTCCTGCCAGCGCTTCCTGGGATCATCTTCCAAATTAACTACTTGTACTGGAATCTTCGCCTCAGAATCTACTTCTAGGAGAAGATAGCCTAAGATAGGGAAGAGACACAAATCTAAATGTCTGGAATCCCAACTAACAAATAAGCAAAGGACATGAACCCTTAAGTCCCTGAATTCTGTCTCCTAAAAAGTTTGATATGAAGGCAAAATGAAGCCCTTGGGATTCAAAGGCCTCAGGCTTACTGACCAAAAATTTAAATCTAAAGGAACATTTCTGAATCCAGTACTAGATTGCCAAAGATCCTCATCTACCCTGGTCCTTCAGCATTTTCTCTTCTGTCTGTTCCACAGAATTTGATGGGCTTCCTAAAGGAACATTGCCTCATCTATCTGATAAAAGCTTCAAGTAGTACTTAACATACACTTACAAAATATTAAATCATTGCAGCCATTTGTTCTTCACATTTCAAACTGCACTTTAATAAAATCTCCATAATACCTGTCATTCTGATTTTAAAAGTAATGGAGGGTCATTGTAGATAATTTGAAAAACATGCACAACAAAAAGGGAAAAGTAAAAGTTCCATCATCAAAGAAAGCCACTATTAGATTTTGGTGTATTTTCTTCTACTCATATATAGTGTGTGTGTGTGTGTGTGTGCGCACGCACGTGTGTACAGTTTTCTTTTCTGCAAAATTAGGATCATTCTATATAATAATATTTTTAAATAGATGTAGTTACAGCTGTCAAGTTGCCATGATTAGAGCTGAAGACTCATGAATAATACCAAATCAACAAATACACCAAGAAACATCATTTTAGTTTTCTTTTTTAACCTCATCCCTCTCCTTTACTTTTATGAAACCATTTTATATGAACTAATTTTTTTAACCTAAGTAGACTGATTAAAATGTAACATTTTTCTTCTCTGCCCATCTTTCTAAAAACTGTTAATGAACAGTGAACTGGTCAATCAGCAGGTGAGAGCAGAGAAAAATCACAGGGGCCAAGCTGATGGAGATGATAACTAGCTTCAGATAATCAAGGCTGATTGTGCATTCACTTTCCCATGAATGTCTAAAGCTGTGAAGGGCAATTACCAAGTGCATTAAGTGGAGGGAGTTCTGTGTTGCTTCCTTTATCCTCTCTGATCATCTGTTGAGCTGTTAGAGACCACTTTCTGGGACTCATTTGTAATCAGTACATAGAAAGCAGAAGGCCCCCAACAGGTGTGCCCCTGAATTTGGTGAAAGGTTGGAAAATAGCCCCTCTGAAATTACAGTTAATAAGAGCTAGCATATAAAAGATAGATGCCTCCCCAATAGATAACTCATCTAAAAGATAACTTCTAAAGACATTGGTTGCTGATAATAGAAAATGATTTGCTGAATCTCATAAAGAGGCTTGGGTTCTTCCCTAAAATGAAATCTAAAATATAACTACTACTGGTAGATAAACTATACTCTTGGAAACCAACTTCTCTGAAACAAGAAAGAAAGGCAGAAAACTGTGATAATCAAAAAACGAGGGAGAAATAGGACTGTGGTAAAAACTAACTCCTATTGAATACCATGCGTGCATTTGGGCTAGGTGCTTTATATCAGTTAAGCTTCAAACTACTCTGTGAAATGCATTTTACTCTTTCTACTTTTTAGATGCAGAAACTGAGGCCTTAGAGAGATTAGGAAATAAATAGTGAGTAGGTAGAAGAGCTGGCATTCCAATCCATGACTGCCTTATTCCAAGGTGTTGGAATTCCAAGTAAAATGTCAGTATTTAACAGAAATATTTCCAGCAAGAGAATGCTCTGATTCTGTTAATGCTGTCATAGTTTTATAGACCAAAATACTTTTTTTTTCTCAGCCACGCCGTCTGGCTTGCAGGATCTTAGTTCCCTGAGCAGGGATTGAACCCGGGCCCTCGGCAGTCAAAGTCCTAACCACTGGACCCCCAGGGAATTCCCTATACCAAAATACTTTTATAACCAGCTACAAAACTTGATGACAGTACTCCCTAAGTCCATTCAATTTCTATTTCTTATGAAGAAAATGTGTGATGTCTCCTCCTAAATGGGCATCCCCAGTATAAATTACTGTGAGCCATTATCCTGCCAGAGATAGTTCTCCATGTAAATTAATAAACTGGCAAAAACCTACCGGATGGAGAGAGGAACCAAGATGGCGGAGTAGAAGGACATGCTCTCACTCCCTCTTGCGAGAACACCAGAATCACAACTAGCTGCTGGACAATCATCGACAGGAAGACACTGGAACTCACCAAAAAAGGTACCCCACGTCCAAAGACAAAGGAGAAGCCACAATGAGAAAGTAGGAGGGGGCGCAATCACAGTAAAATCAAATCCCATAACTGGTGGGTGGGAGACTCACAGACTGGAGAACACTTATACTACAGAAGTCCAACCATGGGAGTGAAGGTTCTGAGCCCCACATCAGGCTTCCCAACCTGGGGGTCTGGCAATGGGAGGAGGAATTCCTAGAGAATCAGACTTTGAAGGCTAGCGGGATTTGATTGCAGGACTTCGACAGGACTGGGGGAAACAGAGACTCCACTCTTGGAGGGCACACACAAAGTAGTGTGCACTTCGGGACCCAGGAGAAGGAGCAGTGAACTCAGGGAAGGCTGAACCAGACCTACCTGCTAGTGTTGGAGGGTCTCCTGCAGAGGCCGGGAGTGGCTGTGACTCACCGTGGGGACAAGGACACTGGCAGCAGAACTTCTGGGAAGTACTCCTTGGTGTGAGCCCTCCCAGAGTCCACCATTAGCCCAACCAAAGAGCAGGATACAAAACTAATGCACAGAAATCTCTTGCATTCCTATACGCTAATGATGAAAAATCTGAATGAGAAATTAAGACAAACTCCCATTTACCATTGCAACAAAAAGAATAAAATACCTAGGAATAAACCTACCTAAGGAGACAAAAGACCTATATGTAGAAAATTATAAGAAACTGATGAAAGAAATTAAAGATAATACAAATAGATGGAGAGATATACCATGTTCTTGGACTGGAAGAATCAACATTGTAAAAATGACTCTACTACCCAAAGCAATCTACAGATTCAATGCAATCGCTATCAAACTACCGCTGGCATTTTTCACAGAACTAGAACAAAAAATTTCACAATTTGTATGGAAAAGCTCCCTGACTTCACACTATACTACAAAGTTACAGTAATCAAGACAGTATAGTACTGGCACAAAAACAGAAAGATCAATGGAACAGGATAGAAAGCCCAGAGATAAACCCGCGCACATATGGTCACCTTATCTTTGATAAAGGAGGCAGGAATGTACAGTGGAGAAAGGACAGCCTCTTCAATAAGTGGTGCTGGGAAAACTGGACAGGTACATGTAGAAGCATGAGATTAGAACACTCCCTAACACCATACACAAAAATAAACTCAAAATGGATTAAAGACCTAAATGTAAGGCCAGACACTATCAAACTCTTAGAGGAAAACACAGGCAGAACACTCTATGACATACATCACAGCAAGATCCTTTTTTGACCCACCTCCTAGAGAAATGGAAATAAAACCAAAAATAAACAAATGGGACCTAATGAAACTTCAAAGCGTTTGCACAGCAAAGGAAACCATAAACAAGACCAAAAGACAACCCTCAGATTGGGAGAAAATATTTGCAAATGAAGCAACTGACAAAGGATTAATCTCCAAAATTTACAAGCAGCTCATGCAGCTCAATAACAAAAAAACAAAAAACTCAATCCAAAAATGGGCAGAAGACCTAAACAGACATTTCTGCAAAGAAGATATACAGACTGCCAACAAACACATGAAAGAATGCTCAACATCATTAATCATTAGAGAAATGCAAATCAAAAACTACAATGAGATATCATCTCACACCGGTCAGAATGGCCATCATCAAAAAATCTAGAAACAATCCCACTACTGGGCATACACCCTGAGAAAACCATAATTCAAAAAGCATCATGTACCAAAATGTTCATTGCAGCTCTATTTACAATAGCCAGGAGATGGAAACAACCTAAGTGTCCATCATCGGATGAATGGATAAAGAAGATGTGGCACATATATACAATGGAATATTACTCAGCCATAAAAAGAAACGAAATTGAGTTATTTGTAGGGAGGTGGATGGACCTAGAGTCTGTCATGCAGAGGGAAGTAAGTCAGAAAGAGAAAGACAAATAGCGTATGCTAACACGTATATATGGAATCTAAGAAAAAATAATGTCATGAAGAACCTAGGGGTAAAACAGGAATAAAGACACAGACCTACTAGAAAATGGACTTGAGGATGTGGGGAGGGGGAAGGGTAGGCAGTGACGAAGTGAGAGAGTGGCATGGACATATATACACTACCAAACGTAAAATAGATAGCTAGTGGGAAGCAGCCGCATAGCACAGGGAGATCAGCTCGGTGTTTTGTGACCACCTAGAGGGGTGGGATAGGGAGGGTGGGAGGGAGAC